>NC_134354.1:796459595-796787454 GCF_048569485.1 Anomaloglossus baeobatrachus
GAGCTCAACTGCCACGTGTCAGAAGCGGCATCCCAACTGCCACGTGTCAGAAGCGGCATCCCAACTGCCACGTGTCAGAAGCGGCATCCCAACTGCCACGTGTCAGAAGCGGCAGCCCAACTGCCATGTGCCTGAAGTGGCGGCCCAACTGCATGACAGAAGCAGCAACCCAACAACATGCCAGAAGCGGCAGCCCAACTGCCACGTGTCAGAAGCGGGAGCTCAACTGCCACGTGTCAGAAGCGGCATCCCAACTGCCACGTGTCAGAAGCGGCGGCCCAACCACGTGCCAGAAGCAGCAACCCAACTACATGCCAGAAGCAGCAGCCCAACTGCAATGCGCCAGAATCGGCGGCCCAACCGCGTGACAGAAGCGGCGACCCAACCACCATGTGTTAGAAGTGGTGGCCCAACTGCCACGTGCCAGAGGCGGCGGCCCAACCGCGTGACAGAAGCGGCACACTGTACTCAGTATACACTCCGCAACATCACTGTACCATGACCGGGGGCTTACCGAGGGAGATCAAGGTCTCGGACGTCTCCTTCATCACGTTCCGGTACAGCTCCTTCTGCCATTCCTCCAGCTCCATCCATTCTTCTTTAGAAAATGAAGCGGCAAGATCGTCGAATCCCACACCGGACTGGAGGCGGAAACCAGAACAATCAGCACGAGGGCATCTGTGTGTGGCCTGCACAGGTCCGCCGCAAATCATGTGTGTCTGTGGATCGTCAGGTCCGGTCTGTCAGGCATCGTTTGGATGTGTCTGTGGATCGTTGGGTCCGGTCTGTCGGGTATCGTTTGGATGTGTCTGTGGATCGTTGGG
Source organism: Anomaloglossus baeobatrachus (assembly GCF_048569485.1). Lineage (NCBI taxonomy): Eukaryota > Metazoa > Chordata > Amphibia > Anura > Aromobatidae > Anomaloglossus > Anomaloglossus baeobatrachus. The sequence goes on from NC_134354.1 coordinate 796,460,420, forward strand.
TCCGGTCTGTCGGGTATCATTTGGATGTTTCTGTGGATCGTCAGGTCCGGTCTGTCAGGCATCGTTTGGATGTGTCTGTGGATCGTTGGGTCCGGTCTGTCGGGTATCGTTTGGATGTGTCTGTGGATCGTTGGGTCCGGTCTGTCGGGTATCATTTGGATGTTTCTGTGGATCGTTGGGTCCGGTCTGTCGGGTATCGTTTGGATGTGTCTGTGGATCGTAGGTCGGGTCTGTCAGGTATCGTTTGGATGTGTCTGTGGATCGTAGGTCGGGTCTGTCAGGCATCGTTTGGATGTGTCTGTGGATTGTCAGGTCCAGTCTGTCGGGTATCGTTTGGATGTGTCTGTGGATTGTCTGGTCCAGTCTGTCAGGCATCGTTTGGATGTGTCTGTGGATTGTCAGGTCCAGTCTGTCGGGCATCGTTTGGATGTGTCTGTGGATCGTCAGGTCCGGTCTGTCAGGCATCGTTTGGATGTGTCTGTGGATTGTCTGGTCCAGTCTGTCGGGCATCGTTTGGATGTGTCTGTGGATTGTCAGGTCCAGTCTGTCGGGTATCGTTTGGATGTGTCTGTGGATTGTCTGGTCCAGTCTGTCAGGCATCGTTTGGATGTGTCTGTGGATTGTCAGGTCCAGTCTGTCGGGTATCGTTTGGATGTGTCTGTGGATTGTCTGGTCCAGTCTGTCAGGCATCGTTTGGATGTGTCTGTGGATTGTCTGGTCCAGTCTGTCAGGCATCGTTTGGATGTGTCTGTGGATTGTCAGGTCCAGTCTGTCGGGTATCGTTTGGATGTGTCTGTGGATTGTCTGGTCCAGTCTGTCAGGCATCGTTTGGATGTGTCTGTGGATTGTCAGGTCCAGTCTGTCGGGTATCGTTTGGATGTGTCTGTGGATCGTTGGGTCCGGTCTGTCGGGTATCGTTTGGATGTGTCTGTGGATTGTCTGGTCCAGTCTGTCGGGCATCGTTTGGATGTGTCTGTGGATCGTAGGTCGGGTCTGTCAGGCATTGTTTGGATGTGTCTGTGGATCGTCAGGTCCGGTCTGTCAGGCATCGTTTGGATGTGTCTGTGGATTGTCAGGTCCAGTGTGTCAGGCATCGTTTGGATGTGTCTGTGGATTGTCTGGTCCAGTCTGTCAGGTATCGTTTGGATGTGTCTGTGGATTGTCTGGTCCAGTCTGTCGGGCATCGTTTGGATGTGTCTGTGGATTGTCAGGTCCAGTCTGTCAGGCATCGTTTGGATGTTTCTGTGGATTGTCAGGTCCAGTCTGTCGGGCATCGTTTGGATGTGTCTGTGGATTGTCTGGTCCAGTCTGTCGGGCATCGTTTGGATGTTTCTGTGGATCGTTAGGTCCAGTCTGTCAGGCATCGTTTGGATGTGTCTGTGGATTGTCTGGTCCAGTCTGTCGGGCATCGTTTGGATGTGTCTGTGGATTGTCAGGTCCAGTCTGTCGGGCATCGTTTTGATGTGTCTGTGGATCGTTGGGTCCGGTCTGTCGGGCATCGTTTGGATGTGTCTGTGGATTGTCAGGTCCAGTCTGTCAGGCATCGTTTGGATGTGTCTGTGGATTGTCTGGTCCAGTCTGTCGGGCATCGTTTGGATGTGTCTGTGGATTGTCTGGTCCAGTCTGTCGGGCATCGTTTGGATGTGTCTGTGGATTTTCAGGTCCGGTCTGTCGGCATCGTTTGGATGTGTCTGTGGATTGTTAGGTCCGGTCTGTCGGGCATCGTTTGGATGTGTCTGTGGCCTGTCCGGTATTGGGTGGATGTGTTTGTGGACCATCGGGTCCGGTCTGTCCGGTATTGTTTGATTGTGTCTGTGGCCTGTTGGGTTTCTGGTGGATGTGTCTGTGGACTGTCGGGTTTGGTCTGTCGGGCATCGTTTGGATGTGTCTGTGGATTGTTAGGTCCGTTCTGTCGGGCATCGTTTGGATGTGTCTGTGGATCGTTAGGTCCGTTCTGTCGGGCATCGTTTGGATGTGTCTGTGGCCTGTCCGGTATCGGGTGGATGTGTCTGTGGACTGTTGGGTTTCTGGTGGATGTATCTGGTGGATGTGTCTGTGGCCTGTTGGGTTTCTGGTGGATGTGTCTGTGGACTGTCGGGTCCGGTCTGTCGGGCATCGTTTGGATGTGTCTGTGGCCTGTCCGGTATCGGGTGGATGTGTCTGTGGACTGTTGGGTTTCTGGTGGATGTGTCTGTGGACTGTCGGGTCCGGTCTGTCGGGCATCGTTTGGATGTGTCTGTGGCCTGTCCGGTATCGGGTGGATGTGTCTGTGGACTGTTGGGTTTCTGGTGGATGTGTCTGTGGCCTGTTGGGTTTCTGGTGGATGTGTCTGTGGCCTGTTGGGTTTCTGGTGGATGTGTCTGTGGACTGTCGGGTCTGGTCTGTCGGGCATCGTTTGGATGTGTCTGTGGATCGTTAGGTCCGTTCTGTCGGGCATCGTTTGGATGTGTCTGTGGCCTGTCCGGTATCGGGTGGATGTGTCTGTGGACTGTTGGGTTTCTGGTGGATGTATCTGGTGGATGTGTCTGTGGCCTGTTGGGTTTCTGGTGGATGTGTCTGTGGACTGTCGGGTCCGGTCTGTCGGGCATCGTTTGGATGTGTCTGTGGCCTGTCCGGTATCGGGTGGATGTGTCTGTGGACTGTTGGGTTTCTGGTGGATGTGTCTGTGGACTGTCGGGTCCGGTCTGTCGGGCATCGTTTGGATGTGTCTGTGGCCTGTCCGGTATCGGGTGGATGTGTCTGTGGACTGTTGGGTTTCTGGTGGATGTGTCTGTGGCCTGTTGGGTTTCTGGTGGATGTGTCTGTGGCCTGTTGGGTTTCTGGTGGATGTGTCTGTGGACTGTCGGGTCTGGTCTGTCGGGCATCGTTTGGATGTGTCTGTGGATCGTTAGGTCCGTTCTGTCGGGCATCGTTTGGATGTGTCTGTGGCCTGTCCGGTATCGGGTGGATGTGTCTGTGGACTGTTGGGTTTCTGGTGGATGTATCTGGTGGATGTGTCTGTGGATCATCGGGTTTGATCTGTCCGGTATTGTTTGGATATGTCTGTGGCCTGCCCAGTATCTGGTGGATGTGTCTGTGGCCTGTTGGGTTTCTGGTGGATGTGTCTGTGGACTGTCGGGTCCGGTCTGTCGGGCATCGTTTGGATGTGTCTGTGGATCGTTAGGTCCGTTCTGTCGGGTATCGTTTGGATGTGTCTGTGGCCTGTCCGGTATCGGGTGGATGTGTCTGTGGACTGTTGGGTTTCTGGTGGATGTATCTGGTGGATGTGTCTGTGGCCTGTTGGGTTTCTGGTGGATGTGTCTGTGGACTGTCGGGTCCGGTCTGTCGGGCATCGTTTGGATGTGTCTGTGGCCTGTCCGGTATCGGGTGGATGTGTCTGTGGACTGTTGGGTTTCTGGTGGATGTATCTGGTGGATGTATCTGGTGGATGTGTCTGTGGCCTGTTGGGTTTCTGGTGGATGTGTCTGTGGACTGTCGGGTCTGGTCTGTCGGGCATCGTTTGGATGTGTCTGTGGATCGTTAGGTCCGTTCTGTCGGGCATCGTTTGGATGTGTCTGTGGCCTGTCCGGTATCGGGTGGATGTGTCTGTGGACTGTTGGGTTTCTGGTGGATGTATCTGGTGGATGTGTCTGTGGATCATCGGGTTTGATCTGTCCGGTATTGTTTGGATATGTCTGTGGCCTGCCCAGTATCTGGTGGATGTGTCTGTGGCCTGTTGGGTTTCTGGTGGATGTGTCTGTGGACTGTCGGGTCCGGTCTGTCGGGCATCGTTTGGATGTGTCTGTGGATCGTTAGGTCCGTTCTGTCGGGCATCGTTTGGATGTGTCTGTGGCCTGTCCGGTATCAGGTGGATGAGTCTGTGGCCCGTCTGGTCTGCTCTGTGGGATCTCACCTTCTCGGTGTGGATCTTCTGATGTTTCAGCAGTTCCGATCTCCACCGGAAGCCTTTTCCGCAGTCGATGCACCGGTAAGGCTTCTCCCCGGTGTGGGTCCTCAGGTGGGTGGTGAGGTGTTGCCGCTGGACGAAGCTCTTGCCACACTGGGTGCACTGGTACGGCCGCTCCCCGGTGTGGATGCGCTCGTGGATGAGCAGCGATGTGTGGCGGCGGAAGTTCTTGCCGCAGATGTTGCAGGCGTAGAGCCGCTCGTCCGTGTGCGTCTTCTCATGCTTCACCAGGTCGCTGCAGCGCAGGAAGCTCTTGCCGCACCGCGTGCAGTTGTAGTTGCGCTGCCCGGACACTCGCCTTTGCCGCGGTTTTGGAGTTTTCCTGGCCAAAAAAGTGACATCATAGTCCAGACATGGCGGGCCGTCCCCGATCTGTATCTCCTGCTCCACCGTCAGCTGCGTCCCCAGGTTATAGTCCAGCAGACAGTCCACCTCCACCGGAGGCTCCGCCTTCACCTCCACCTGCTCCAGAGCCTCCACCTTCACCGGCTCCGTCCCCTTATCCTCCATAACGGCTCCACACCCTGCAGGAAGAAGAGCCGGCAATCACGTCCTGCTCTATACACTCCAGCCACCCCCAGAGCTGCAGCGTTACACTCCACTCACTCCCAGAGCTGCGGCATTACACTACATCCACCTCCAGAGCTACAGCGTTACACTCCACTCACCCCCAGAGCTGCGGCGTTACACTACATCCACCTCCAGAGCTCCGGCATTACACTCCACTCACCCCCAGAGCTGCGGCATTACACTACATCCACCTCCAGAGCTACAGCATTACACTCCACTCACCCCCAGAGCTGCGGCGTTACACTACATCCACCTCCAGAGCTCCAGCATTACACTCCACTCACCCCCAGAGCTGCAGCGTTACACTACATCCACCTCCAGATCTACAGCGTTACACTCCACTCACCCCCAGAGCTGCAGCGTTACATTCCAGCCACCCCCAGAGCTGCGGCGTTACACTCCACTCACCCCCAGAGCTGCGGCGTTACACTCCACTCACCCCCAGAGCTGCGGCGTTACACTCCACTCACCCCAAGAGCTGCGGCGTTACACTCCACTCACCCCCAGAGCTGCGGCGTTACACTCCACTCAGCCCCAGAGCTGCGGCGTTACACTCCACTCACCCCCAGAGCTGCGGCGTTACACTCCACTCACCCCCAGAGCTGCGGCGTTACACTCCACTCACCCCCAGAGCTGCGGCGTTACACTCCACTCACCCCCAGAGCTGCGGCGTTACACTACATCCACCTCCAGAGCTACAGCATTACACTCCACTCACTCCCACACTCCCAGAGCTGCAGCATTACATTCCAGCCATCCCCAGAGCTGCAGCGTTACACTCCACTCACCCCCAGAGCTGCGGAGTTACACTCCAGCCACCCCCAGAGCTGCAGCTTTACACTATATCCACCTCCAGAGCTACAGCGTTACACTCCACTCACTCCCAGAGCTGCAGCATTACATTCCAGTCACACCCAGAGCTGCAGCGTTACACTACATCCACCTCCATAGCTGCGGCGTTACACTCCAGCCACCCCCAGAGCCGCGGCGTTACACTCCACTCACCCCCAGAGCCGCGGCGTTACACTCCACTCACCCCCAGAGCCGCGGCGTTACACTCCACTCACCCCCAGAGCCGCGGCGTTACACTCCACTCACCCCCAGAGCTGCAGCGTTACACTCCACTCACTCCCAGAGCTGCCGCGTTACACTCCACTCACTCCCAGAGCTGCCGCGTTACACTCCACTCACTCCCAGAGCTGCAGCGTTACACTCCACTCACTCCCAGAGCTGCCGCGTTACACTACATCCACCTCCAGAGCTGCAGCGTTACACTACATCCACCTCCAGAGCTGCCGCGTTACACTCCACTCACTCCCAGAGCTGCCGCGTTACACTCCACTCACTCCCAGAGCTGCAGCGTTACACTCCACTCACTCCCAGAGCTGCAGCGTTACACTCCACTCACTCCCAGAGCTGCAGCGTTACACTCCACTCACTCCCAGAGCTGCCGCGTTACACTCCACTCACTCCCAGAGCTGCCGCGTTACACTCCACTCACTCCCAGAGCTGCCGCGTTACACTCCACTCACTCCCAGAGCTGCCGCGTTACACTACATCCACCTCCAGAGCTGCAGCGTTACACTACATCCACCTCCAGAGCTGCAGCGTTACACTCCACTCACTCCCAGAGCTGCCGCGTTACACTCCACTCACTCCCAGAGCTGCAGCGTTACACTCCACTCACTCCCAGAGCTGCCGCGTTACACTACATCCACCTCCAGAGCTGCCGCGTTACACTACATCCACCTCCAGAGCTGCAGCGTTACACTCCACTCACTCCCAGAGCTGCCGCGTTACACTCCACTCACTCCCAGAGCTGCCGCGTTACACTCCACTCACTCCCAGAGCTGCCGCGTTACACTCCACTCACTCCCAGAGCTGCAGCGTTACACTCCACTCACTCCCAGAGCTGCAGCGTTACACTCCACTCACCCCCAGAGCTGCAGCGTTACACTCCACTCACTCCCAGAGCTGCAGCGTTACACTACATCCACCTCCAGAGCTGCAGCGTTACACTCCACTCACTCCCAGAGCTGCCGCGTTACACTCCACTCACTCCAGAGCTGCAGCGTTACACTCCACTCACTCCCCCAGAGCTGCAGTTACACTCCACTCACTCCCAGAGCTGCAGCGTTACACTCCACTCACTCCCAGAGCTGCCGCGTTACACTCCACTCACTCCCAGAGCTGCAGCGTTACACTCCACTCACTCCAGAGCTGCAGCGTTACACTCCACTCACTCCCCCAGAGCTGCAGTTACACTCCACTCACTCCCAGAGCTGCAGCGTTACACTACATCCACCTCCAGAGCTGCAGCGTTACACTCCACTCATTGCCAGAGCTGCAACATTACACTCCACTCACCCCCAGAGCTGCAGACACAGATCCCTTATTACTTAATGGCACATAATGAATACAGATGTGTTGCCCATAGCAACCAATCACAGCGCAGCTTTCATTTGCTGTTCTGTTCTGGAGAAATGAAAGCTGCGCTGTGATTGGGTCTGTGTTGCCCATGACGACCAGGTCTCCGCACTCCTCCCCCATGGTTGGCGCCTGCAGGGGGCGCTAGGGGAAAGCTGCACAGAACATCACGCAGGAGCCCTGAACCGATACTTCAAGCGACTAATCAACAACCAATCAGATCCCAGTATTCTTTTGCTGGGGGCGGGTTTCAACATATAAGCGGGAGTCTGATTGGTTGTTAAGGGCAGTGGCTTCCTGTGTTGCTAGGACCCGGTGCCTCCTCCCCGCGGCGGTCACCTGCTCGGCCGCTCCTCACATGCCGCCTCCACTGCTCAGCTCCGGGCGCCGCAGCCTCGGGATCCTGCCAGTGGCTGCCGTTCCCTCCTCCTGCCGCGGCCTGACCGGCCAGAGCGCCCCGCCTACTTCCGCCGAACTGCGGCGGCTCTTCTCTGGGAGACTACAACGTCCGACATGCCCATCGTCAGAAGTGTCCTGTGAATGGCGTCCCCCGGACACAGAAGCTCGTCAGTAAGGTTCCGCGCGCAGTTAGCTGTGGTGACAGCAGGGGGCGCTCGGCTGCCTGTGACTGGGGAGATGAGTGAAGCTGATCTGCAGCCACAGCAGCACAGAGGAGCAGAGCTCAGTGTGGAGGCACCAGAAACCCTCAACATTCCCGGACCCGGGGGTCGTGTACAGTGGGGACCCCGCCTGGACCCGAGGACGGAACCTAGAGCAGCGCAAGTGTGTCGCCCCCGCGTCAGGAGCCGGGCTGCTCGGATCCGCAGTGGCTCGAGAGGGCTCCGGACCCGGGGGTCGTGTACAGTACGGACCACGCCTGGACCCGAGGACGGAACCTAGAGCAGCGCAAGTGTGTCGCCCCCGCGTCAGGAGCCGGGCTGCTCGGATCCGCGGTGACTCGAGAGGGCTCCGGACCCGGGGGTCGTGTACAGTACGGACCACGCCTGGACCCGAGGACGGAACCTAGAGCAGCGCAAGTGTGTCGCCCCCGCGTCAGGAGCCGGGCTGCTCAGATCAGCAGTGGCTCGAGAAGGCTCCGGACCCGGGGGCTCGTGTACAGTGGGGACCCCGCCTGGACCCGAGGACGGAACCTAGAGCAGCGCAAGTGTGTCGCCCCCGCATCAGCAGCCGGGCTGCTCGGATCCGCGATGGCTCGAGAGGGCTCCGGACCTGGGGGTCGTGTACAGTACGGACCACGCCTGGACCCGAGGACGGAACCTAGAGCAGCGCAAGTGTGTCGCCCCCGCGTCAGGAGCCGGGCTGCTCAGATCAGCAGTGGCTCGAGAAGGCTCCGGACCCGGGGGTCGTGTACAGTACGGACCACGCCTGGACCCGAGGACGGAACCTAGAGCAGCGCAAGTGTGTCGCCCCCGCATCAGCAGCCGGGCTGCTCGGATCCGCGATGGCTCGAGAGGGCTCCGGACCTGGGGGTCGTGTACAGTACGGACCACGCCTGGACCCGAGGACGGAACCTAGAGCAGCGCAAGTGTGTCGCCCCCGCGTCAGGAGCCGGGCTGCTCAGATCAGCAGTGGCTCGAGAAGGCTCCGGACCCGGGGGTCGTGTACAGTACGGACCACGCCTGGACCCGAGGACGGAACCTAGAGCAGCGCAAGTGTGTCGCCCCCGCATCAGCAGCCGGGCTGCTCGGATCCGCGGTGACTCGACAGGGCTCCGGACCCGGGGGCTCGTGTACAGTACGGACCACGCCTGGACCCGAGGACGGAACCTAGAGCAGCGCAAGTGTGTCGCCCCCGCATCAGCAGCCGGGCTGCTCGGATCCGCGATGGCTCGAGAGGGCTCCGGACCTGGGGGTCGTGTACAGTACGGACCACGCCTGGACCCGAGGACGGAACCTAGAGCAGCGCAAGTGTGTCGCCCCCGCGTCAGGAGCCGGGCTGCTCAGATCAGCAGTGGCTCGAGAAGGCTCCGGACCCGGGGGTCGTGTACAGTACGGACCACGCCTGGACCCGAGGACGGAACCTAGAGCAGCGCAAGTGTGTCGCCCCCGCGTCAGCAGCCGGGCTGCTCGGATCCGCGGTGACTCGAGAGGGCTCCGGACCCGGGGGCTCGTGTACAGTACGGACCACGCCTGGACCCGAGGACGGAACCTAGAGCAGCGCAAGTGTGTCGCCCCCGCGTCAGGAGCCGGGCTGCTCGGAACCGGATCCGCGGTGGCTCGAGAGGGCTCCGGACCCGGGGGCTCGTGTACAGTACGGACCACGCCTGGACCCGAGAACGGAACCTAGAGCAGCGCAAGTGTGTCGCCCCCGCGTCAGGAGGCGGGCTGCTCGGAACCGGATCCGCGGTGGCTCGAGAGGGCTCCGGACCCAGGGGTCGTGTACAGTACGGACCACGCCTGGACCCGAGGACGGAACCTAGAGCAGCGCGAGTGTGTCGCCCCCGCGTCAGCAGCCGGGCTGCTCGGATCCGGATCCGTGATGGCTCGAGAGGGCTCCGGACCCGGAGGTCGTGCAGCTCCTCAAACCAAGGGGGGTTATGTACAGGGGATGGTGTGGAAAGTTTGTGACGCCACCCGTGGTGCGTGGTAAGGTGAAGTACCACCGCTGTGAGTGAGAGTACCCGGTGGCGATGAAGTGGGCAGCCAGGTGTTTAACCCCTCCACGGGTAGGGGGGCTGCCCTGGGACTCGGTTATGGTGACGGGCATGTGCCGTTGGGACGGTAAGGGTCACTTGCGTACTCACTCAGTCCAATAACTGACACCGACAACTGTAGTAAACCAAAGTTCTGGACACCGCTGCCGCTGAGGGGGAGCACGCCTGGATCCCATGCCCGTTGGTGTTGCCTGTTAGTCTGTGACCTTTTCCCGTGGCACTTCTTATCTTCTAGGTGGTCCCTTTAGTCTGAAACTAATCAGGTCCTGCAACTCAGTGTGGCTAACTGGGTGAGCTTGCTCTCAGGGTTCACACTTCAGAGTTTCTGAACCGTGTAGTGGAAAGTCCTAACCCCCTCGTTTTGCTAGTACCCCAATTTTGGAGCAGGTGGAGAACGGATCTTGAAGGCTCCATCCTCGTCGGGTAAATTGTCAGGACGCCTGAAGCTTCTCCCTGACCTAGGGTCCATGTACCCTGTTGTGCCCTGGCCCCTGCCCGGTGATGGCACAAGGCCGCCGGCTGTCCTCCTCGACAGTCCGTGCCCCTTGTCACGATCCCCTGCGACCGGGGTCCAGCTCCTACCAGACCCAGACCAACGTCTGCCACCTAGTAGTTCACGGAGTCCAGCTCCTGACCTCTCACTGCTTAACTCACTGTCTCCTGACACTCCTGACCCCCCCCCCTTAACCAACCCCCCCAAGTGGGCGACCCTACTCCACTCAGGCCGTCCACTGGTGGGTGTGGTGCAGAGTGTTCCTAGGATTTTCATTAGCTTGTTCTTGGCAACACCAAAGGTGAGGAACCCGTAACCTAGGAGGAGGTGGATATTGCACAGGAGGGCAGATTGCACAATAACCTGTGACGACCTGATAGGCCAGGGCGTGACATTCCCCCTTGGTTAAACGAAGCTCGTCCCCGAGCTACAGGACATCAGAGGTTTATTTTTTTTAAACTGTAGAAAAATGAACATTTTTATTTACACATAGATCCCTCATCAGGAAGGCTCGTCACTTAAACGTTACTCAACATTTTTAAAGAGTTCATCTCCTTAACGGTGAAACGCTACCGGTTTCAATGGTAGCGGAGAGTCAATCTGCTCCGTTGCAGCCTCTTCCCACGACAGTCCAGTCCCAACATCCCAGATCCCGTTAACCCGCCACCCAAACAACCTGACCCGCTGACACCTATGGTGGGTCCGTGACCAGGTTAAGGTCCCGAGCGTTGTGTTAAGGCTACTTTACACACTGTGATATCGGTCCCGATATCGCTAGTGTGGGTACCCGCCCCCATCTGTTGCGCGACACGGGCAAATCGCTGCCCGTGCCGCACAACATCGCCCAGACCCGTCACACATACCTGCCCGGCGACGTCGCTGTGACCGGCGAACCGCCTCCTTTCTAAGGGGGCGGTCCGTGCGGCGTCACAGCGACGTCACTGAGCGGCCGCCCAATAGAAGCGGAGGGGCGGAGATGAGCGGGGCGTAACATCCCACCCACCTCCTTCCTTCCTCATAGCGGCCGGGAGGCAGGTAAGGGGAGCTTCCTCGTTCCTGCGGCGTCACACATAGCGATGTGTGCTGCCGCAGGAGCGACGAACTACATCGTTACTGCTGCAGTAATGATAATCGAGAATGGACCCCCATGTCACCGATGAGCGATTTTGCACGTTTTTGCAACGATGCAAAATCGCTCATCGGTGTCACACGCAACGGCATCGCTAATGCGGCCGGATATGCGTCACAAATTCCGTGATCCCAACGACTCTGCATTAGCGATGTCGCAGCGTGTAAAGCCCCCTTTAGACGACTCTGGTGGGCACAGGAGGTGCAACTACGTACAATAACACGAGTTCGTGTTGGTCACAACCAGTCCTGTGACCATGGTCCATTTTTACTACTATATATAAACTCGACAAAGTCCATGTACCAAGTGTACACATCTTAACAATCTTCTTGTAAATCAGGTAACTTTCACTCTTTTCATTTAAACTGGTTAATTAGGCACTTATTTCCTAACATTTTCTATATGGAAAATAATAAACTATGGAAAACAATAAACGAAAACACCAATACCTAACAGTTCTATGGCATCATGAAACTACTGGCATTTTGAACACACTTCAAACTACTGGTACTGCTCACTGGGAGGCTGGTAATCGACAGCGGCAGCTGGCACAATTCGCTCATCTACCATAGCGAGCCGCTTCACATCTAGGGCATACCAGCCCCGCTCGCTCCAGTGCCATGTGTAAGTGACCACCTCCCCTGGCTGCAAGTTTCGGACAGGGTGGTCTCTCGGGAGATGTTGCTCTATATCCCTCCGAGCGACAAACACTTCTTCAGGGTGACTCGCTTTCCAGAGGAAACCCCACCCCTTCACAGGGTTAAAGCGCCGCACAAGGTGGCTTTCTTCAAATTTTCCTTCTCCCTCCGGGCACGGGCAACGATTTCCCGCTGCTGCTGGCCTTGAGTTGTCATCTCCGGTTTCAGCTTTTGCTGGCGTCGTTCCCAGTAAGGGGGGTCAGCGTCTGGCCTCGGCTCCCTAACTGGCTATGGCTTTAAGTGAACTCTTGAGGCTCCAACAGCCATTGGGATGCTGCGCGGCAGTGGAACAGAGAGATCTTAGGCTCCACTTCCGCCTTGGCAGATTGAAGAACCGACTGCACCGCAGCCGGGGTTGCAGGGTCCGGGTGCTCCGCCTTCGAGGACGGGCCCGGTGATGCGGCCAAGTCTCGTCTGGCCGATGTCTGGATGACCTCTGGTGTGACTGGGACGAGGGACAAAACCGGGGTTTCTGCAGCTGGGGCATCTTATGAAAGCACCGTAGGTTCCGCTGCCGGGGTATTAGCGGGCACCACGGCGTCTGCCGAGGACGGGGTAGGTGACGGTAGAGTGCTCACCATGAGCGGGGGCGGTCCGGATCCCTCAGCCGCTGAGGCCGGATTTGGGCAATCAGTAAAGACTGGGTAACTGCTTACCCTCTCTTCACGTGGAATTTCGATCTCACGGGCTCGCAATTCCATCGCCAGGCTCCTCCTCTCTTCCCTCCAGTGATTCAAGATCAATAGGAACTGCGTCCGCATCCTCAGGCACAGCTGCTCTGTCTCCTCCTCGATTCATGTCCCGGTCCCAGGAACAGCACTTTCCGGTGACCACTCTGTTCCGCCATCTTTCCTCTGCGTTGTCCAGAAACGTTATGGCAGAGTCCTGGTGTCCCTGCTTCTCTTCCGCTGTAGTTACATTTCGGCACGCCCCCTCGGTTTTCAGTCAGAACTCCTTAGCGCACTGTGGCCCTCTGGGAATTTCCAGTTCTGGCCTCACACTCCGGACGAAGGGCGGGGCTTCTGCTTTGCGCGCCTTCGCGGGGAAGATGGCGTTTTGGCACGAAAAGATGGCGGAATTGGCGGGAAAAGGAATCTTAACTCGCGGTTTCCGGTTTTCAAGGCGCACGTCACCCAGGTGAGTGGGTCCTGCTCAGATCCTGTTCGTGACGCCAAGTTTAGTACGAGGGTGTGTCACCCCAGCATCAGCAGCCGGGCTGCTCGAATCCGCGTGGGTCGTGCAGCTCCTCAAACCAAGGGGGGCTATGTACAGGGGATGGTGTGGAAAGTTCGTGACAGCAACCATGTTGCGTGGTAAGGTGGAGTACCACCGCTGCAATTGGGAGTACCCGGTGGCGACAGTGTGGGCAGCTAGGTGTTTAACCCCTCCACGGGTAGGGGGATGCCCCGGGACTTGGTGACGGGGATGTGCCGTTGGGATGGTAAGGGTCACTTGTGTACTCACTCAGTCCAATAACGCTGACACCGACAACTGTAGTTATCAAAAGTTCTGGACACCGCTGCCGCTGAGAGGGAGCACACCTGGGTCCTGTGTCCATTGGTGTTGCCTGTTATTCCGTGACCTTTTCCCGTGGCACCTTGTCTTCTAGTTGGTCTCTTTAGTCTGAAAGTAATCGGCTCCCGCTCCCCAGTGTGGCTAACTGGGTGAGCTTGCTCTCAGGGTTCACGCTTGGGATTTTCTGAACCGTGTAGTGGAAAGTCCTATCCCCGTCGTTGCGCTAGTACCCCGATTTTGGAGCGGGTGGAGAGCAGATCTTGAAGGCTCCATTCTCGTCGGGTAAATTGTCAGGTTGCCTTAAGCTTCTCCCTGACCTAGTGTCCACGTACCCCGTCGTGCCCTGGCCCCTGCCCAGTGATGGCACAAGGCCGCCGGCTGTCCTCCTCGACAGTCCGTGTCCCTTGTCACGATCCCCTGCGATCAGGGTCCAGCTCCTACCAGGCCCAGACCAACATCTGCCACCTAGTAGTTCAAGGAGCCCAGCTCCTGACCTCTCCTCTTGAGAGTCACTGCTCAATTCACTGTCTCCTAACACTCCTGACCCCCCCCTTAACCAACCCCCCAAGTGGGCGACCCTATTCCACTCAGGCCGTCCACTGGTGGGTGTGGTGCAGAGTGTTCCTAGGATTTTGATTAGCTTGTTCTTGGCAACACCAAAGGTCAGGGACCCGTAACCAAGGAGGAGGTGAATACTGTACAGAAGGGCAGATTGAACAATACCCTGTGACGATCTGATAGGCCAGGGCATCACACAAGCACTGACCTCTAAAGCAGTAGAGTCAGGAGGTCCAATATTGTACCACAGCGGGGTGTTAGCAGCGAATAATACTGTACAGACGTGTGCAACCTCGTCAGATGTCCCCCGTACCAGTGTGCAAAAACCTCAGATGTCCCCGTACCAGTGTCCGACTTCCTCAATGTCCCCGTACCAGTGTGCGACCTCGTAACTTTCCCCGTACCAGTGTGTGACCTTCTCAGATGCCCTCATACCAGTGTCCGACCTCTTCATATGTCCCCGTACCAGTGTGCGACCTTCTCAGATGCCCTCATACCAGTGTCTGACCTCGTCAGATGTCCCTGTACCAGTGTGTGACCTCGTCAGATGTCCCTATACCAGTGTGCGACCTCGTTAGATGTCCCCGTACTGTTGAGGAGGACCTTTCCATCAAATACTTAATTAACCTTTTGACAAAGGGATTGTGGGAAATATGCCGATTTGCCTTACATAATTCAGATTTCAGATCATACACTTGACACAGATTTAAAGATGGCTGCCATTTCCTGTTTTCCACACCAAGGGAGAGAGATGAGTCCAGCAAGAAACCTACCTATACCAATGAATACTGACAGCAGGAACAATGGAAAGTCAGGGAGCATCCTGCACAGCCAGATGCTGTGACCTTCTATGGCCAGAAACCACATGTCTGTCTGTCACCCGTGACATACCCATGACATCATCATGAGAGACTTGAATGCCAGAGTGGGCCACAGCAAACATTGAAGCATTGTTGGAAACTTTGGACTTGGTGAACGAAACGAAGCTGGAGGAATATTCATTTATACAACAAATCAATTGTCCATCATGAACACCTTAAAATCACAAAGAAAGACTTTACACATGTGTTGAGGAGAGCCATAAGATGAAATACTTAACCTCTTGACAAGGGATTGTGGGAAATATGTCGATTTGCCTTACATAATTCAGATTTCAGATCATACACATGATACAGATTTAAAGATGGCTGCCATTTCCTGTTCTCCACACCTTGCCTGGAATTCAAGGAATGTCCAGATGTAAGAAGACCACCATATAAGGAAAAGACTCACTGGCCAAGCTAGAGGGCCAACCCACAGATCAGATGACACCATGGATTCCTCCACTGAAGTCAGACCCGCCCATCAACAGCAACACAGATCTCCCCATTGGCTAGCCCATGAACTTTCCCACTAAATGGGCATATCCGAACTTGTGTACGCCCCTAGTCTATATCAGAGGATGCATGCTCTGTACTACTTTCTTTGGCCGCCATTTTTACTGTGATCAAGAAGAGATTTCACATCCGACTGTGTCTGGTGTGATGTCTTTACACATGCACTTGGTCCACACCAAATTAGGCCAGGCAGTAGGCAACAAGTGATCTCAGGGTGAACTCTTAACCGAACAAATGGTGCCCAACGTGGGGCCAGCATAGGAGAAATTCTACAATCTTGAGGACCGACGATTGGAATGGCAGGACATGCTAAATACCCTGAGCCAAGAGTCTGATCAACTCTTTATACGAGAACACGGTAAGTCTGCTGATTTTTATAATCTGAAGTCTTACTTGTGTGGCTCAGGGTGTGTGGCACTGATTGCCTGACCGTGTCCGTTTTTTGTGATCTCTGTGATGGCAGAAGCGTTTCTCCGCTGCTGGCCATATTTAATTACAGAAGAATCGTCACATATTCAGTTGCCTGCTGTCTGTTGTGTGTTTGTCTTGAGGGCAGATTGACTGGTAGTTAGGATAGCAAATGGGGTTTTGAGCGGTGTTTGGAAACGTGGAGGACGCTCCATGTGGTATGGTATGTGGTTGTTGCCTGTGATACGGTTTGCGGTTCTGGTGGAGATTTAAATAGAGTTGTGGCTCGAGGCCTAGAGTGAATGACTCGGCTTGAGATGTAGTAAATTGAGTTTTAGCTTCAGGCCTAGAGTGAATAACTCGGCAAGAGGCCTAGAGATACAGCCCGGTTTTAATTGGTCAGGTTAGGGACGTGTTTTTCACGGGCTTTAAAAGTTGTTGATACGGATTTGTACAAGGACTAGCTAAGAGGCTGGTATGTAATGACACAAGATATAGCGCGGTTTTAATTGGTCAGGTTAGGAACGTGTTTTCCACAGGCTCTCAAAGCTGGTTAGAGAGGCTAGTTACAAGACCTCCAAGAGAGGCTTGTTAACAGGAGCCTGGGTTAAAAAGGCTGGGTAGAAGACATCCAAATGGGGCTTATTACAGGAGCCTGGGTGTTAGAGGCCAAGTACAGGGCTACATAGGAGCTGGGTACAGGGCTACATAGAGGCTGGGTACGGGGCTAGATTGAGGCAATTAGAGCCCAGGTAGAGACCAGAAGAGAAGGACGTAAATAATCTGACTTATTGAAAAGTATTTTTTTTGGACGTGAATCGGCTGGTATAGACACCTTGAAGCCAGGGGTAACTCTGGAGGTGTTTTTGTAAGTTATAGAATGGAGAAATCAGACAGGGATCACGGAACAAAGACGGATTTAGAAGTGGGTGCTGCAAACTGCAAGTTTCTTTAGTGTTTCAGTTGTGAGTCATCTCCCTTGTCTTTTTGTTTGTTGATTTTGTTGGTGTTATTTATCTTGAGAGAAAGATGGAGAAATTGATTAAGTTGTGTCTAGGTGTGGTCCGAAAAATCCAGATGAGAGTGGACTTTGTTGGGATGTGGAGACTCTAGGCCGCAATCCTGTGATAAACCATGTGCTATTCCTGGTGGCAGACATTTTAGGTCAGATTTTAAAATGGTGGAAGAAGCACATGGTGGCCGAGGCATGCATGGTTTAAACAAAGAAAGGGAAGTGAATCGGGGGGTGTGTGAAGAAGACCATGTGCTGTGTAAATGGTTGAACAATAGACTGGGTGGACTACTACATACTTAGAATGAAAAATAAGTGTTTTTATCTTAGACTAAGATCATGGACGTGTGTGTGTGTGTGTGTGTGTGTGTGTGTGTGTGTGTGTGTGTATAAAACACAGACTATAGAATATAGGGGGTAAGTAGTTGAGCAAAAGAAAAAATCAGTTTATCTTCCCTTCCCACATGGTCCTATTCTAGCAAGGAGACCGTGTGCTGTGCAGCCATCTTTAGTAGGAATTAGATGAAATGAGTATTTGCAGTGTGAGACTTAGGGATCAATATGTTAAAGTCCATTACAATATTGAAAATGATAGGTTAAGAAAGTATTAAGATAAAATTCATAAATGTACCTTTGCAGTAGGGGTCATGTTGAATAAGTAAATAATAAATATTCCAGTTATGGATCTGATAGATTGATCCTAATGCGGGCGTCACACAAGACGATCTATCGTGTGATATGTCGTTGGGGTCACGGTTTTCGTGACTCACATCCGGCAACGCTTGCGATGTCGTCCCGTGTGACACCTATGAGCATCTCAGAACGATCGCAAATCGGTTACGAATCGCGAATCGTGTACAGGTCGCTCATTTTTAAAAAATCGTTTATTTTACTTTGCGCTGGTTGTTCATCGTACCCGGTGTAGCACACATCGTTCCGTGTGACACCCCGGGAACGTTGGACACAGCTTACCTGCGTCCCGCGGCTCCCGCCGCCAATGCTGAAGGAAGGAGGTGGGCGGGATGTTTACGTTCCGCTCATCTCCGCCCCTCCACTTTTATTGGCTGGCCGCTGTGTGACGTCGCTGTGACGCCGAACGTCCCTCCCTCTTCAGGAAGTGGATGTTCGCCGCCCACAGCGAGGTCACTCAGTAGGTAAGTACGTGTGACGGCGGTTTAACGACTTTGTGCACCATGGGCAACTAATTGCCCGTGACGCACAAACGACGGGGGCGAGTACGATCGCTCGCGCAATCGCACGATAGATCGTACCGTGTGAAGCCCGCTTATGAGTTGCATGTTTTAAAAAAAAAATCAATAAAAAATCAATAAAAGATATATATAAATATATATATATATATATATATATATATATATATATATATATATATACATACATCCAAGGGAGGAGAGAGATTTGGCTTCTTAACGTGTCCAACAGAAGAAGGCCTTTGATTTTGGCCTTAGTGGGTGGAGCAAAAACAGATTTTCCCAGTTTGTAGGAAAGAGAATTGAAGGTTTTTTTAGCTTGCAGGGGGGGTAGTCCTATCTATTTAAGTTTCACCTTACAGGGGGTTTCTTGTGAAAAAAGCAGCCCAAGCAAGGTCATGTTTCTTTTAAAAATAAAGAAAGGGCTTTCTGCATTTAATTCATTGTAAATCGTACTGGAAAAAATAATTGAAACTAGTTTTTCATTTTACTAATTTTATCCCAAAGGAAAAAAAATTAACTGTGGCCATGTTTAGATTTATTTATAGATATTTGAGCGTAGAAGTCTGTTAGATCATTTTCTATGGCAAATCAGCATTTTATGGTGATTTGTTTTAGAAAATTAATTTTTATTTCATATCAATTCCCACATAGCCAGTTTATTTGTTTTAGATTCTTTTATCCCTTCAAGTTATAGTACAGTATCATAGAGATACTGATAATCTCCTCAATTTTGCAAATATGAACGCCTCTATATTTAGAGGTTGTGTTACGTTATTGTTAATAATAATAATAATAATCTTTATTAATAATATATTTATTAATAAATACAATTATTTGGTTTAAGGAATGTGGATGATTTATGGCATTCTGTGTTTGATATATTATGTATTGAATCATCTGTTTTTCTTTTTATAGAAAGAAAGATTGTAATGCAGATTTCTGTGATTCAAGCGAAGGTTGAAAAGTCATTGAAATGGTTTTCCATTATACGATTATACATAACATAATATTTATGTTGTTCCTGGTTAGGTACAATCTACACAATGTGACTTTTATGCCTAAATGTAGAGCTCCGGGGCCACACATTTTTTGAATCCAATTATGTTTTGGATAATAGATTCAAAAAGGGGGGGAAGATGATGTGGAAAGAGTCACACCTATTTTTAAGTTTTTCATTTGTTCATCAATTGAGTTTTTCTATTAAGTTTTCTTTATATTTTTATCTGTAAGGAGGATACAGCAGACACACATATTTCTTCAGCGCTCTATTGGGAGACCCAGACGATTGGGGTATAGCTACTGCCCTCCGGAGGCCACACAAAGCACTACACTAAAAAGTGCAAGGCCCCTCCCCTTCTGGCTATACCCCCCCGTGGTATCACGGGTTCTCCAGTTTTCAAGCTTTGTGCGAAGGAGGTCAGACATCCACGCATAGCTCCACAGATTTTAGTCAGCAGTAGCTGCTGACTATTTCGGATGGAAGAAAAGAGGGCCCATATAGGGCCCCCAGCATGCTCCCTTCTCACCCGTGGATGGTGTTGTAAGGTTGAGGTACCTATTGCTGGTACAGGGGCTGGAGCCCCACATGCTGTTTTCCTTCCACATCCCCTTGTAGGGCTCTGTGGAAGTGGGATCCTGCCGGCCTCTAAGCTCTGACGCCGGGCTCCATCCACAGACCCATAGCACCTGATGGATACGGAGCAGGAGTACAATCAGGGACATGGCCCTGCATCATACAGGTACTCTGTGTCCCCGGCAGGCACAGACACACTCCGGGCTGGCTGGGTGTTGTAGTGCGCCGGGGACCGTAACGTTGGAGTTAGTGTTCCTACAGTTTACTGGGGGACTTTGTGTTGTGGGAACGCAGCGCCGACCCCCACTGGACCGGCGGCACTGTTGTGACTTGTGGTGCGCCGGGGACACGCCGACCGCGCTTTTACGGCGGCGGCGTTTATAAATCCAGTCCCCGGCTTTTTGCGGCCTAGCTCCGCTTCGTTCCCGCCTCCACCCTGTCAATCAGGGTAGGGGAGAGACGCTGTTTCGCAGCAGCGACGAGGGCTGGAGCCTGATTTACATGCTCCAGCCCTCTCACTAGGCACAGAGGGAAGCAGGCTTCCCGCTCTTAGCCAGGAACGCCCAGGGCCCGCCCCCCCTCCTCTCCCAGGACGCCGGCAGCCATTACATGCAGTCTGGCTAGAGGAAGGACGCAAGGCTCTGGGAGACCTGGACTAGGGGGCTTTTGGCGACCACACACCCGCTCTTAAGCGGGCGGTAAGCGGCATTTCAGCTGGCCCCTCTAGTGCCTCAGTGTGTATTGGTGTACTGTGTCACCAGATATATATATTTAGTTATTTCTTGCACTGTAAGGTCGCTTCCTGGCTGGATACCCCAGATCGCTCTGAGGAGGCAGCAACATGTCATCCACAAAACGCAAGGCTGCCAAGGCTAGGGCTGTGTACACTGCGTGTGCTGCATGTGGGGCTGCTCTACCAGCAGGTTCCAAAGACCCCCATTGTGTGCAATGCTCAGATCCGGTGCTGCTTCGCCAGCCGGAGTCCGGAGGGGTAGTGACCCAGGCTGAGACGCTTGTAAGTCCTGCCCCGGTGTCAGGGACAGACTTTGCAGTTTTTGCTGAGGGAATGTCTGTGACTATGGCAAAGATCCTTGAAACTTTGCAATCCATGACTGGGGCTCAGTCTATGGACACGGCGAGGTCTCTGTCCTCTAATCCCCCTCAGTTGGAATTAGCCCAGACTGCAAGGGGGTCCCCGGCTTCCCAGGCTGAGTATTATGACTCAGATGATAGCCCCAGCCACCCTAAGCGAGCTCGCTGGGAAAGACCCTCAACGTCATCACACTGCTCAGGGTCCCAGCGCAATCAGTCGCCCTGTGATGCGTCTGAAGAGAGTGATCAGGAGTCTTATCCTGGAACCCCTCTCAATCTGGATACCCCGGATGGGGACGCCATGGTAAACGAGCTTATCTCAGCCATCAATAGACTGTTGGATATTTCTCCCCCAGCTCCTTCTGCAGAGGAGGCAGCTGCAGAGCAGGAGAAGTTTCGTTTCCTCTATCCCAAGCGTAAATTGAGTGCTTTCTTGGATCACTCTGACTTCAGAGAATCAATCCAGAAACACGACGCTCATCCAGAAAGGCGTTTCTCTAAACGTTCTAAGGATACACGTTTTCCTTTCCCCCCTGATGTGGTCAAGCGCTGGACCCAGTGTCCAAAGGTAGACCCCCCGATTTCCAAACTTGCAGCTAGATCCATAGTTGCAGTGGAGGATGGCGCTTCACTTAAGGATGCCAATGACAGACAGATGGACCTTTGGTTAAAATCTGTCTATGAAGCTATCGGCGCGTCGTTTGCTCCAGCATTCGCAGCCGTATGGGCACTCCAAGCTATTTCAGCTGGTTTAGCAAAGGTGGATGCTATCATACATCCAGCGGCGCCGCAAGTGGCGTCCCTTACCTCGCAGATGTCTGCGTTTGCGTCTTACGCTATCAATGCGGTCCTAGAATCTACCAGCCGCACCTCAATGGCGTCCGCCAATTCGGTAGTTTTGCGCAGAGCCTTGTGGTTAAAGGACTGGAAAGCAGATGCTGGTTCCAAAAAATGTTTAACCAGCTTGCCTTTATCTAGAGATAGACTGTTTGGCGAGCCATTGGCTGACATCATTAAACAGTCCAAGGGTAAAGACTCTTCCTTACCCCAGCCCAGATCAAGCAAACCTCAGCAGAAAAAATGGCAGCAGAGGTTTCAGTCCTTTCGAGGTTCGGGCAAGACACAATTCTCCTCGTCCAAAGGGACTCAGAGGACGCAAAGAGTCTCAGATTCCTGGCGGGCTCACGCACGCCCCAAGAAAGCAAATGGAGGAACCGCTTCCAAAGCGGCTACCTCATGACTTCCAGCCCCCCACCTCCGCATCTCCGGTTGGGGGCAGGCTCTCCCGCTTTTCCGACATTTGGACGTCACAGGTCAAAGACCGGTGGGTGACAAACATTTTGTCTCGCGGGTACAGAATCGAGTTCAGTTCTCGTCCTCCAGCTCGGTTCTTCAGAACCTCCCCACATCCAGACCGAGCAGATGCCCTGCTGCAGGCGGTGGACTCCCTAAGAGCGGAAGGAGTAGTGGTTCCTGTACCGCCTCAGGAACAAGGGCGAGGGTTTTACTCCAATCTCTTTGTGGTTCCAAAAAAGGACGGCTCGTTCCGTCCTGTTCTGGATCTAAAGCTGCTCAACAAACATGTGCACGCCAGACGGTTCCGGATGGAAACCCTCCGCTCTGTCGTTGCCTCAATGTCTCAAGGAGACTTCCTTGCTTCAATAGACATCAAAGATGCTTATCTCCACGTGCCAATTGCTACAGAACATCAACGTTTTCTACGTTTTGTGATAGGAAACGACCATCTTCAGTTCGTAGCTCTGCCATTCGGTCTGGCGACAGCCCCCCGGGTCTTCACCAAGGTCATGGCGGCGGTGGTAGCAGTCTTGCACTCTCAGGGACACTCGGTGATCCCTTACCTAGACGATCTACTTGTCAAGGCACCCTCTCAAGAGGCATGCCAACTCAGTCTACATGCTACGCTGGAGACTCTACAGACGTTCGGATGGATCATCAACTTTCCAAAGTCGAATCTGTCACCGTCACAGTCGCTAACGTATCTTGGCATGGAGTTTCATACTCGAGCAGCGAGAGTGAAGCTTCCGCTGAACAAGCAGCGGTCCCTACAGACAGGGGTGCAATCCCTCCTTCAAGGCCAGTCGCACCCCTTACGGCGCCTCATGCACTTCCTCGGGAAGATGGTGGCAGCCATGGAAGCAGTTCCCTTTGCGCAGTTTCATCTGCGCCCACTTCAATGGGACATTCTCCGCCAATGGGACGGGAAGTCAACGTCCCTGGACAGGAAAGTCTCTCTTTCCCAGACGGCCAAGGACTCTCTACAATGGTGGCTCCTTCCCACCTCATTGTCTCAGGGAAGATCCTTCCTGCCTCCATCCTGGGCAGTGGTCACGACAGATGCGAGTCTGTCAGGGTGGGGAGCAGTGTTTCTCCACCACAGGGCCCAGGGGACGTGGACTCCGCAGGAGTCCACCCTTCAGATCAACGTTCTGGAAATCAGGGCAGTGTATCTTGCCCTACTGGCCTTCCAACAGTGGCTGGAAGGAAAGCAGATCCGAATCCAGTCGGACAACTCCACAGCGGTGGCATACATCAACCACCAAGGAGGGACGCGCAGTCGGCAAGCATTCCAAGAAGTCCGGCGCATTCTAATGTGGGTGGAGGACACAGCCTCCACCATATCCGCGGTTCACATCCCAGGCGTAGAAAATTGGGAAGCAGACTTCCTCAGTCGCCAGGGCATGGACGCAGGGGAGTGGTCCCTTCACCCGGACGTGTTTCAGGAAATCTGTCGCCGATGGGGAGTGCCGGACGTCGACCTAATGGCGTCCCGGCACAACAACAAGGTCCCGGCATTCATGGCGAGGTCGCGCGATCAAAGAGCTCTGGCGGCAGACGCATTAGTTCAAGATTGGTCGCAGTTCCGGCTCCCATACGTCTTCCCACCTCTGGCACTCTTGCCCAGAGTGTTACGCAAGATCAGATCCGATTGCAGCCGCGTCATACTCGTCGCCCCAGACTGGCCGAGGAGATCGTGGTATCCGGATCTGTGGCATCTCACGGTCGGTCGACCGTGGTCACTGCCAGGCTGGCCAGACTTACTGTCCCAAGGGCCGTTTTTCCATCAGAATTCTGCGGCCCTGAACCTGACTGTGTGGCCATTGAGTCCTGGGTCCTAGCGTCCGCAGGATTATCTCAAGGAGTCATAGCCACAATGAGACAAGCTAGGAAGTCGACGTCTGCTAAGATCTACCACAGAACGTGGAAGATTTTCTTATCCTGGTGCTCTGCACAGAGAGTATCCCCTTGGCCATTTGCATTGCCCACCTTTCTTTCCTTCCTGCAATCGGGGTTGGAAAAGGGCTTGTCGCTCAGCTCCCTTAAAGGGCAAGTCTCGGCACTATCCGTGTTTTTTCAGAAGCGTCTAGCACGTCTTCCTAAGGTGCGCACGTTTCTGCAGGGGGTCTGTCATATTGTGCCCCCGTACAGGCGGCCGTTAGATCCGTGGGATCTGAACAGGGTACTAGTTGCTCTCCAGAAGCCGCCTTTCGAGCCTTTGAAGGAAGTTTCCTTTTCTCGCCTGTCACAGAAAGTGGCGTTTCTTGTTGCGATCACATCGCTTCGGCGAGTGTCGGAGCTGGCAGCTCTGTCATCCAAGGCTCCCTTCCTGGTGTTCCACCAGGACAAGGTAGTGCTGCGCCCCATTCCGGAGTTTCTCCCTAAGGTCGTATCCTCGTTTCATCTTAATCAGGATATATCCTTGCCTTCCTTTTGTCCTCATCCGGTTCACCGGTATGAAAAGGACTTACGTTTGCTAGATCTGGTGAGAGCACTCAGAATCTACATTTCCCGCACGGCGCCCATGCGCCGTTCCGATGCACTTTTTGTCCTTGTCGCTGGTACGCGCAAGGGGTTGCAGGCTTCTAAAGCCACCCTGGCTCGATGGATCAAAGAACCAATTCTAGAGGCCTACCGTTCTGCGGGGCTTCCGGTTCCTTCAGGGCTAAAAGCCCACTCAACCAGAGCCGTGGGTGCGTCCTGGGCATTACGACACCAGGCTTCGGCTCAACAAGTGTGCCAGGCAGCTACCTGGTCGAGTCTGCACACTTTCACCAAGCATTATCAGGTGCATACCTATGCTTCGGCGGATGCCAGCTTAGGTAGAAGAGTCCTGCAGGCGGCAGTGACACCCCCGTAGGGGAGGGCTGTTTTGCAGCTCTAACATGAGGTATCTCTTTACCCACCCAGGGACAGCTTTTGGACGTCCCAATCGTCTGGGTCTCCCAATAGAGCGCTGAAGAAGAAGGGAATTTTGTTACTTACCGTAAATTCCTTTTCTTCTAGCTCTTATTGGGAGACCCAGCACCCGCCCTGTTGTCCTTCGGGATTTTTTTGTTGTTTGCGGGTACACATGTTGTTCATGTTGAACGGTTTTTCAGTTCTCCGACGTTATTCGGAGTTAATTTGTTTAAACCAGTTATTGGCTTCCTCCTTCTTGCTTTGGCACTAAAACTGGAGAACCCGTGATACCACGGGGGGGTATAGCCAGAAGGGGAGGGGCCTTGCACTTTTTAGTGTAGTGCTTTGTGTGGCCTCCGGAGGGCAGTAGCTATACCCCAATCGTCTGGGTCTCCCAATAAGAGCTAGAAGAAAAGGAATTTACGGTAAGTAACAAAATTCCCTTCATCTCATGATTGCTCTGATGTAACAAGAATCGTCAGGTTTTGTCTCAGATAAGCCCATTGCTAATGCAGATTTTGAGTTTTTTCGTAGATGGATCCAGATACCAAGATGCTGGTTGATTCTGCACTGGATATGCTGAGGTTACGCAACATGAGGTAATAAAAATCAAACCACTCGCTCCTCTCCCATCGGAATAGGAGAACGAGATGAAGATTTGCGATCGCTGTGGTTTGTAGAGCGGAGGGGGTAAGATAGTCAAATGTGGATATAGGCAGCAGATCTTTTCTAGTGTGACGTGATAAACCTATAAAGTCCATAGAGTGTTTGTGAGCCCAGGTGGAGGCTCTCCTGTTATTAAAGGAGGTGAGTGATGAAGCCAGAGGAGATACTCGCACAGGTGCAGACAACAAAGAAGCAGTGAACGGGATTAGAGTTGAGTCCTTTACTAATGCAGACCAGTGCCATGCCTCGGTGGCTCCTGTCACTCCTCGTGTTCTTAAATCCTTACAGGAACAAGCAATTCAGCAAAGAACGGAGTGCGAGACGCAGGGAGCCAGTGACTGAGGAAGGTCTGTGGATAAAGGGCGGTAAGCTTTCTCTGCCAGGAGCTCTCTACTCCATAATGGCCGAGGTAACTATGAACGCACGTGACAAAGACCGTTATAAGTGTGGTGGTGGACAAGCTATGGGTAGCACCACTGCTCAGTACCCAGGTGGCCAGACACATCCAGTCTTGTAAGACCTGTACTTAATACAAGGTAGAAAAACTAAAAAGATCTCGTAGAAACACCCCCCTCATCCGCTCTACTTTCTAGTAATTGCAGAGTAGTCATATAAACCTACATATGGTTTGTATGAGATTGTGCGTGTTGTGTGAATTTATTTTCAGGTCTGCTCTGCAACATATCCAGTATAGAGAACGTTACTGCAGAAAAACTCATGATGCTGGTAGTATGTAAAGATGGAGTTCCTAAAAGTAGTAAAAGTGCATATTATATAGCAGAGGTCATTATAGAGATCTTACAGTATCTGGGCATTAGCAGCTATTTTGGACAGGCTAGGAAACTGGCTACACTAACGGTCCTCACCTGGGGATGCCCCTGATGAACCCCGTCTGCCATTGTGACGAGGGGAGAAACATGTTGGGCTTCTTTCATGCTAAGTGTCTGACAAATATGCGTTTATTTTATTAGCCTGAGTGTCAATTGTACAGTGGAGGGTCTGTGATTGGACGAGATCTCCTCATGACTTTACCTGGCCTTATTATTATTATATTTATACAGTGGGTACATGTTATACATGTGAGATATTTAATTTCTTTTAAGGTTTGGGCCTTGAATTTGCTGTATCATATTGACTTAAGCTACCAAACAGCTATGTAAAACACAGAGTTTGAAGATTTAATCTTTGGGAATGAATTGGATATATATAATTGCATAGTGACGCCTCTTTATCCCCAGTATCTCATGGTTTCTATATCCCCTCACTGACATTAGCCGCACGTATTAGCTTAGCAGTGTAGGGATAGGGAGGGTGAGCCGTCGGTGAGCGGGGGCGCTGTCACAAACCACCGGGGGGGTCACTCAGAAATCCCCCGCGCTGGCTACCAGTACGTCACAATCGGGGGGTAACAAGTGGGGGTCACCCCTCCTTTATACCTCCCGACCGACAGACAGAGCACGTGACGCGCTCTCTAGCGCCCCTCTTATAGTCAGGCCAATTATGGAATTGCCCGACAATAAGCAAGGAGGCCGCTATACTACTTATGCCGATTATTGAAGGGTCCCCGGTGAGAGTAAGGTATATATTCCCCCGACCTCCGCGGGCGGAATATATAAAATCTCCCCGAATCTCACCGGCCTCCCCACAATAATCCTTGGCACAATTCGCTGCCACCAACCGATTTACGGTAACTATTAGCCGAACACACAGACGTGGGATTCAAGATCGAGATAACAGAACAGCCCAAGATTAATTATATAATTTAATCAGCCTAAAGCACACTAGAAACTACAATATATACAATAGGGAATCTACAGAATATACATATGTCAGAGTACAGTTACAATCAAAGCATGGGTTACAAACAGGCATACACAGTTCCAGCAGTTACCTTGTTGCGTCTGGCCACAGGGGGGCGCTGTAGACCAGGTTTCCAGGAACTCCCACAGATGTTTCCTACACGTGCCCCCAGCGAAAGAACCCTGGAAAATGGCCGAAGTAGGGTTATCAACCTGGGCAGATCCAGGTCCCCTCCTACCTTAGTGACCTCACAGGGAGCACTGCTCCACCCCTGGCTTGAGTTATGGACAATATCCCAACATGGAATATGGGCCATAACTTTGCCTGGGAGCGTCGTAGGCGGACGCCAATGCTCTCATTGTGACAGTTATGAATTTAGCTACAGAACGAGGGGACTCATGACCTGTCTGCCAGTTCCCCATTGGCTGATATCACGCCTGGGGCATTTCCCAATGTCCTGCTCCCATAAAAAGGGTGTGCCGGCATCGTCTGCATGCGGAGACACCATTTTTATGGTTGCCATATTTATCGGAAATATGGCTTGCGAGATATGAACCATTTTTTACTGGAGTCGTTCTGTCTGGCTATTTCCATAGCCTTGCTAATTAGATAGCAGCTCCTACTACAGGGTGACGGCAGGGAGTCATCCTGTGTCCATTGTTCCCACACCACCTCATCTCCATATCACAGGACATGGCCATGGAGGTGTAAGTGGAACACTGAGAACAAGAAGGGAGGGGGCACTGCCAGGGAGTGATGAGGGATTATGACTGGAGTCATAATTCATCTTCATATCCCGGGATTTGCCTCACACCTCCCCCCTTTTGAGGGCGCTAGGGGGCAGCACACTCCGGTGTTCCCCCGTGCGCCCGTCCGCGACCTCTCCTTGTCGGGACAGCCCGTCTGCGTTACCGTGGTCACGGCCCCTTTTGTGGCGAATGGTGAAGTTGTATTGCTGGAGCGCAAGGCTCCATCGCAACAATCGCCCATTCGTCCCAGAGACGGTGTGCAACCAGCTGAGGGGATTGTGGTCCGTCTCCACGATGAAGTGGCGCCCGTATAGATAGGGTTGCAGACGCTGCAGGGCCCACACTATGGCCAGGCACTCCTTCTCCATCGTGGAATAGGCAACTTCCCTTGGTAACAGCTTCCTGCTCAGGTACAAGACTGGGTGCTCTTGGCTCGCAGAGTCCACCTGGCTGAGCACCGCACCGAGGCCGAAGTCACTGGCGTCGGTCTGTACTACAAACGGCCGCGTGAAGTCGGCTGCCTGTAGCACGGGCGGGCTGGACAGGGCGTCCTTTAGGGCCCGGAAGGCTGTCTCGCAGTCCATTGTCCAATCGACTGCAGAGGGCAGCTTCTTCTTGGTGAGGTCCGTCAAGGGCTTTGCCAGGCTACTATAGCATGGAACAAACCTCCTATAGTACCCAGCGGTCCCCAAGAAGGACATCACCTGCTTCTTGGTCCTGGGGGTGGGCCAGGATGCGATGGCCTCCACTTTCTCAGGCTCGGGCTTCAGTGTTCTCCCACCTACCCGGTGACCGAGGTACTGGACCTCGCTCATGGCCAGCTGACACTTTCCCGGCTTGATGGTCAAACCTGCCCGGTGGATCCGCCTGAGCACCTGTGCTAGATGCTCTAGGTGGTCCTCCCAGGTGGGACTGAAGACGGCAATGTCATCCAGGTACGCGGCCGCGTACCCTTCAAGTCCCTTGAGCAGGGTGTTGACCATCCGCTGGAAAGTGGCAGGGGCATTCCTCATCCCGAATGGCATCACCGTGGACTCGTACAGTCCAAATGGGGTAATAAAGGCAGAGCGTTCCCTGGCCTTGCGAGTCAGGGGGATCTGCCAATATCCCCGGCTCAGATCCATGATGGTCAGGTACTGAGCCCCGGCCAACTGATCGAGCAGGTCATCGATGCGTGGCATTGGGTACGCATCGGCGACCGTGACCGCATTGAGCCCCCTGTAGTCCACGCAGAACCGAGTGGTTCGGTCCTTCTTAGGGACGAGGACTACAGGCGAGGCCCAAGCGCTGTTGGATGCCTGGATCACCCCCAGCTTCAGCATCTCGTCAATCTCCTGGCGCATGTGTTGCTGCACCTCCAGAGAGACCCGATATGCTGAACGCCGGATCGGGGGATGATCCCCAGTGTCCACGTGATGGACAGCCAAGTCAGTCCTTCCGGGCTGGTTGGTAAACAACCCCCGGAAGGGGAGGAGGGTGGCCCACAGCTGGGACCGTTGGTCTTCCAAGAGCTGGTGGCCAACCTCCACATCCTCAATGGATCCGCCTGCCCTAACCTGGGCTAGTATATCCAAGAGGGTTTCCGCTTCTCCCTCCTCGGGCAGGTTGCACACGGGGAGCGCACATGCCTCCCGCTCATGATGTGCCTTCATCATGTTCACATGGAAGGGCTTCCGCCTTCCACGGGCAGGGTCCAGGGTGACCAGGTACGTTACAGGGTTGAGCTGCTGGTACACGAGGTATGGGCCTTCCCAGGCTGCCTGAAGCTTGTCCTGTGGTACGGGGACCAGTACCCACACCTTTTGACCCACTTGGTAGGTCCTCTCACAAGCGTTCTGGTCGTACCAACGCTTCTGATCGGCCTGGGCTTGAGCCATATTGTCGTGTACCAGTTGCGTCAAGGCCTGCATTTTGTCCCGGAAGCGCATGACATACTCGATAACCGACACTCCAGGGGTGGCCAAATCCCCTTCCCAAGCCTCTTTCACCAGAGCCAGGGGGCCCCGCACACGTCGCCCGTACAGGAGCTCAAACGGTGAGAATCCTGTTGAGGCCTGTGGAACCTCCCGGTAAGCAAATAACAGGTGTGGGAGATACCGCTCCCAGTCACGCCCATGGGAGTCGACCAACATCTTAAGCATCTGCTTTAAGGTGCCATTAAACCGCTCGCACAGGCCATTAGTCTGTGGATGGTACGGGCTGGCCACCAGATGTCGCACCTGGACTTGCTTACAGAGGGCCTCCATCAGCTGGGACATGAATTGGGTCCCCCGGTCAGTGAGCATTTCCTGGGGAAAACCCACTCGGGAGAAAATCTCCAGCAAGGCGGTGGCCACCTTGTCAGCCCGAATGGACGACAAGGCCACTGCTTCTGGGTACCGGGTGGCATAGTCCACTACCGTCAGTATGAAGCGTTTCCCGGAGCTGCTGGGGATGGCCAGCGGGCCGACCAGATCCACAGCCACCCTCCTGAAAGGCTCATCGATGATTGGCAGAGATACTAGTGGGGCTTTGGGGCGTGGCCCCGCCTTCCCCACTCTCTGACAGGATTCACACGAACGGCAGTAGGCAGCCACATCGGCCCCCATTTTTGGCCAGTAGAAATGCTGGTTTAACCTGGCCTTGGTCTTAGCGATCCCTAGGTGTCCGGCCATCGGAATCTCATGTGCGATCCGCAACAACTCCGTCCGGAACGGATAGGGTACCACCAACTGTCGGTCCCTGGGCCACGCCTCCGGTGAACCCTGCTGGACCGTGGCCCGGTACAGCCGTCCTTGGTCCCAGACCACTCGCTCCGGGTCCGAGTCCGAGGGAGGCTGTGCCGCCTGCTCCTTAAGAGCTTTCAGGCTGTCGTCAGCTTCTAACGCTGCCTGAAACCCCTGACTAGATGTGGCCAGAATCGACGAGACTGTCACATCTTCAGTCAGTACCCCGGGACCTGTGTCCTGGCCTCCACCTGACTCGGCTGCCACTTGGTCAGAAGGGGAAGAGCTATCGGACCTCCGGGAGGCCCCTTGGCTTCCAGCACTCCCACTGCGGGTGACAGCGGCCACAGCCGCTGCGACCGTGGGTCGTGCCTGCTCCTCCTCCGTTCCTGACCAAGTCGCCGGTTCAGGCAGACCTACCTGGCTTCCTGACACCCCGGTTGTGGGGGAACCATGCACCGA
This sequence comes from Anomaloglossus baeobatrachus, assembly GCF_048569485.1. NCBI lineage: Eukaryota > Metazoa > Chordata > Amphibia > Anura > Aromobatidae > Anomaloglossus > Anomaloglossus baeobatrachus. The sequence continues at coordinate 796,491,681 of NC_134354.1, forward strand.
GATCTTACCTGGGAGCACTTCCGCTCCTGGACCGGCCCCAATCTCACCTGCCTGTTCCCCTCCTGCAGCAACAGAACCCCGCTGTGAAATCTCTGGGGACCCCACATTTGCTGTGGTAGCCCCCACCCCACACACTGGTCCTCCCCCTGCAGCACCCTGCTCTCTGCTTATCCCTGCAGAGGGCAACAGATCCCAGCTCACAGGCTGATTACTTGTAGAGGCATTGTCACACCTTTCTCTGACCCCCTCCCCTGTCACAGCTGCAGCTGTGTGTGTGTCTATGGTGTCTGTGCAAGCAGAAATATCAGAGTTCACTCCCCCCTCTCTCACATCATTCATAGATAACACATTAACATTGTCAGGAGTCATGTCCGTACTGGCTGAAGGTTCAGCCCTTGGTTGGGGCCCAAACTGGGAGGTTATCTGCCCCAAATCTGTCCCAAGTAGCACGTTTGCAGGGATCCGATCAGTTACCCCCACCTCCCTCACCCCTCGCCCTGCGCCCCAGTCCACATAAATGTCAGCAACAGGCAGCGCCGGGTCAGTGCCTCCAATCCCGGAGACAGCGAGGGTTTTTCCAGGGATCAAGTCTTGGGGGGACACCATCTCAGGCCGCACCAGAGTCACCTCCGAGGCGCTGTCTCGCAGTCCTATGGTCACAGACCGGCCGACGGTGACAGGTTGGAAGCTGTCCAGGGACCTACCACCACCCCCACCCACACAATACACCTTGGGCGGCCCTTGGGACGGGGACGGAGCCGGGGCCTTGGGACGCTGAGGGCACATGGCCTTGAAGTGTCCAGGTAGGTTGCACTGGTGGCACCGTCTTGGTTCCGCCACGGGCCTGGAGAGGGGAGTTGAGGGGGACACCCCCTGCAGTCTAGGGGCAGGTGGGGCAGTCGCAGAATTCATCTTACCCCCTCTCCAGGTGCTGCTGGTGGCCGCTCTCCTGGCCTCAGGGGCCCGGTTGTTGGTGTAGTCATCGGCAAGGGCAGCTGTAGCCGTGGACCCCTTTGGCTTCTGGTCTCGGATGAACTGGCGGAGATCCTCAGGGCAGTTCCACAAGAGTTGCTCCGTGATGAACAAGTCCAGGATCTCCGGTCCGGTGGAAAGCTGCAGGCCTTGGGTCCAGTGGTCGGCAGCTCGGGCAAGTGCCCGCCGGTGGTCAGCCCAGGAGTCCTTTGGTCCCTTCTGTAGGCTCCGGAACTTCTTGCGGTAGGACTCTGGAGTGAGGTTGTACTGTTGGATCAGGGCCCGCTTGATGGTGTCGTAGCCCTGATCTGCCTCAGCAGGCAAGTCCCCAAGGATTTCCAGGGCCTTACCCCTTAAACGGGGGGTCAGGTATTTGGCCCACTGGTCCTTGTTCAGATGGTGCTGCAAGCAAGTCCGTTCAAAAGCAGTCAAGAAAGAGTCCAAGTCTCCATCCTTCTCCAGCACTGGGAAGTCCTCAACACGGACCTTTGGAAGTTTGGTGTCTTGAAGGTCACGTGTGGCTGATGAGGGCCGGAGCTGAGCCAGCTGCAGCTGGTAGTCACGCTCTGCCTGGCGCTCTTCACGCGCTGCCTGCCGCTCCGCAGCCTCAGCCTCACGCGCTGCTTGCCGCTCTGCCCTGCGCTCTGCCAGGAGTCCCTTGTAGCCCTCCTGGTCTCCAGCCTGGAGAAGGGCCATAGCCATTTGAAGAAGGCTATCCGAGCCTCCCAGGCACGGTGGAATGGCACGTGGTGATCTGCGGCCCGCTGCGGAGCCTGGTGATTCACTGTCCCTTGCAGAGCGGAGGGCTGGCATCTGGCTCGTTGAGGACCCTTGGGTGAGCTGCTCCTCATCTTGTCCATAATTGCTAGGTTGTGCAATGTCCTCTGCAGAGCTGTTTTCTGGCGTCGAGCTCCTGGAGGACTCGTGGGCAACCTCCTCATTGCTGTCCACAGCACCGTCCTCCCTCTCTTCGGCTCCTGCCTTAGCATTGGCCAGTTGCATAGCTCTGCTCCTGGTGCCATCAGCCATTCTTGCAGACTTTTGGTCACTGACACAGAACTGACACCTGATGCCTCCACACACCTTACAGTATCTGCACTCTGACACTCTAGTGTTGAGCTAGTCTGAAGACCCCAGCAGCCACAGCTGCTGCAGGCAGTCTTTAGTGTCTGGGAGTATGGGTCTCACACTCACACACACTATTATCTCGATCCCACCGCTATGCCACCAATATGTCACAAACCACCGGGGGGGTCACTCAGAAATCCCCCGCGCTGGCTACCAGTACGTCACAATCGGGGGGTAACAAGTGGGGGTCACCCCTCCTTTATACCTCCCGACCGACAGACAGAGCACGTGACGCGCTCTCTAGCGCCCCTCTTATAGTCAGGCCAATTATGGAATTGCCCGACAATAAGCAAGGAGGCCGCTATACTACTTATGCCGATTATTGAAGGGTCCCCGGTGAGAGTAAGGTATATATTCCCCCGACCTCCGCGGGCGGAATATATAAAATCTCCCCGAATCTCACCGGCCTCCCCACAATAATCCTTGGCACAATTCGCTGCCACCAACCGATTTACGGTAACTATTAGCCGAACACACAGACGTGGGATTCAAGATCGAGATAACAGAACAGCCCAAGATTAATTATATAATTTAATCAGCCTAAAGCACACTAGAAACTACAATATATACAATAGGGAATCTACAGAATATACATATGTCAGAGTACAGTTACAATCAAAGCATGGGTTACAAACAGGCATACACAGTTCCAGCAGTTACCTTGTTGCGTCTGGCCACAGGGGGGCGCTGTAGACCAGGTTTCCAGGAACTCCCACAGATGTTTCCTACACGTGCCCCCAGCGAAAGAACCCTGGAAAATGGCCGAAGTAGGGTTATCAACCTGGGCAGATCCAGGTCCCCTCCTACCTTAGTGACCTCACAGGGAGCACTGCTCCACCCCTGGCTTGAGTTATGGACAATATCCCAACATGGAATATGGGCCATAACTTTGCCTGGGAGCGTCGTAGGCGGACGCCAATGCTCTCATTGTGACAGTTATGAATTTAGCTACAGAACGAGGGGACTCATGACCTGTCTGCCAGTTCCCCATTGGCTGATATCACGCCTGGGGCATTTCCCAATGTCCTGCTCCCATAAAAAGGGTGTGCCGGCATCGTCTGCATGCGGAGACACCATTTTTATGGTTGCCATATTTATCGGAAATATGGCTTGCGAGATATGAACCATTTTTTACTGGAGTCGTTCTGTCTGGCTATTTCCATAGCCTTGCTAATTAGATAGCAGCTCCTACTACAGGGTGACGGCAGGGAGTCATCCTGTGTCCATTGTTCCCACACCACCTCATCTCCATATCACAGGACATGGCCATGGAGGTGTAAGTGGAACACTGAGAACAAGAAGGGAGGGGGCACTGCCAGGGAGTGATGAGGGATTATGACTGGAGTCATAATTCATCTTCATATCCCGGGATTTGCCTCACAGGCGCCAATTCGCCTTATAGGGTGCCGACCTCCGCTGCGAGGTAGGGAGAGTTTAGGGCTATTGCCCCAATCCCTGCCCCTCCTTTATTGGAATATTTAATTGTGTCTATAGTTACTCACATGGGTGTATGTTGTTTGGAATTTTAATGATTATAACATAAACATGTAACGATCCACAAGATAATGGCGAACGCTACAAATCATGTAACAAATTTTCCTTTTTCTTAATAATTAGATCTTTATATAAGATATTTTTGGTTTAGCACCTACAATGTGATTTATATTTCTCACAGATACTTCAGATACAGTGTGATATTGGATATTTGTTGTTGGATGTATTAGGGGGGACCAGGGGGATGAGGAATATAGAAGGATGGTGTCGAATTTTGTGGATTGGTGCCGTGGTAACTATCTACAACTAAATGTTAAGAAAACTAAGGAGTTGGTGACCAACTATAGCAAGAGAAAGATGGAACATACCGATCACTATTGCTGGTCAGAAGGTGGAGCAGGGGGAGAGGTACAAATATTTGGGGGTCCACCTGGATAGCAAACTGGACTGGAGATGCCACTCAGAGAGGGTCTACAAGAAGGGGATGAGCAGACTGTATTTCCTAAGGAAACTGAGGTCTTTTAATGTGTGCAGCAAAATGTTAGAAATGTTTTACCGGCCTGTAGTGGCGAGTGCCATCTTTTCTGCACTCATATGCTGGGGTAGTAGTGTGCGGGTCTCTGATGCTGGGGTAGTAGTGTCCCGGTCTCTGATGCTGGGGTAGTAGTGTGCCGGTCTCTGATGCTGGGGTAGTAGTGTGCGGGTCTCTGATGCTGAGGTAGTAGTGTGCCGGTCTCTGATGCTGGGGTAGTAGTGTGCGGGTCTCTGATGCTGGGGTAGTAGTGTGCGGGTCTCTGATGCTGGGGTGGTAGTGTGCGGGTCTCTGATGCTGGGGTAGTAGTGTGCGGGTCTCTGATGCTGGGGTAGTAGTGTGCAGGTCTCTGATGCTGGGGTAGTAGTGTGCGGGTCTCTGATGCTGGGGTGGTAGTGTGCGGGCCTCTGATGCTGGGGTGGTAGTGTGCGGGCCTCTGATGCTGGGGTGGTAGTGTGCGGGCCTCTGATGCTGGGGTAGTCGTGTGCGGGTCTCTGATGCTGGGGTAGTCGTGTGCGGGTCTCTGATGCTGGGGTAGTAGTATGCGGGTCTCTGATGCTGGGGTAGTAGTGTGCGGGGCTCTGATGCTGGGGTGGTAGTGTGCGGGCCTCTGATGCTGGGGTAGTAGTGTGGGGGCGTCTGATGCTGGGGTAGTAGTGTGGGGGTCTGATGCTGGGGTAGTAGTGTGCGGGCCTCTGATGCTGGGGTGGTAGTGTGCGGGCCTCTGATGCTGGGGTAGTAGTGTGCAGGCCTCTGATGCTGGGGTAGTAGTGTGGGGGTCTCTGGTGCTGGGGTAGTAGTGTGTGGGCCTCTGGTGCTGGGGAAGTAGTGTGCGGGACTCTGATGCTGGGGTAGTAGTGTGCGGGTCTCTGATGCTGGGGTGGTAGTGTGCGGGCCTCTGATGCTGGGGTGGTAGTGTGCGGGTCTCTGATGCTGGGGTGGTAGTGTGCGGGTCTCTGATGCTGGGGTGGTAGTGTGCGGGGCTCTGATGCTGGGGTGGTAGTGTGCGGGCCTCTGATGCTGGGGTAGTAGTGTGGGGGTGTCTGATGCTGGGGTAGTAGTGTGGGGGTGTCTGATGCTGGGGTAGTAGTGTGCGGGCTCTGATGCTGGGGTAGTAGTGTGCGGGTCTCTGATGCTGGGGTAGTAGTGTGGGGGTGTCTGATGCTGGGGTAGTAGTGTGTGGGCCTCTGGTGCTGGGGTAGTAGTGTGCGGGTCTCTGATGCTGGGGTAGTAGTGTGCGGGTCTCTGATGCTGGGGTGGTAGTGTGCGGGTCTCTGATGCTGGGGTGGTAGTGTGCGGGGCTCTGATGCTGGGGTGGTAGTGTGCGGGCCTCTGATGCTGGGGTAGTAGTGTGGGGGTGTCTGATGCTGGGGTAGTAGTGTGGGGGTGTCTGATGCTGGGGTAGTAGTGTGCGGGCCTCTGATGCTGGGGTGGTAGTGTGCGGGCCTCTGATGCTGGGGTAGTAGTGTGCGGGTCTCTGATGCTGGGGTAGTAGTGTTTGCGGGTCTCTGATGCTGGGGTAGTAGTGTGCGGGCCTCTGATGCTGGGGTAGTAGTGTGGGGGTCTCTGGTGCTGGGGTAGTAGTGTGCAGGTCTCTGGTGCTGGGGTAGTAGTGTGCGGGTCTCTGATGCTGGGGTAGTAGTGTGGGGGTCTCTGGTGCTGGGGTAGTAGTGTGTGGGCCTCTGGTGCTGGGGTGGTAGTGTGTGGGCCTCTGGTGCTGGGGTAGTAGTGTGCGGGTCTCTGATGCTGGGGTAGTAGTGTGCGGGTCTCTGATGCTGGGGTAGTAGTGTGCGGGTCTCTGATGCTGGGGTAGTAGTGTGCGGTCTCTGATGCTGGGGTAGTAGTGTGCGGGTCTCTGATGCTGGAGTAGTAGTGTGCAGGTCTCTGATGCTGGGGTAGTAGTGTGCGGGTCTCTGATGCTAATAAGCTGAATAAGCTTATCAAGAAGGCAAGCTCCGCTGTTGGCTGCAATCTGGACTCTTTTGAGGAGGTCGTGGCGAGAAGAACCCTGAAAAAGTGTCTGGCGGTTATGAATAATAATGCACATCCATTATATGAGCTCTTCATGAGACAGAAGAGACCTTCAGTAACCGGCGAATGCTTCTGAGGTGTAAGAAGGAAAATATAGGAAATCATTTGTGTCACTGCTCTGGAAATGTCCAGCAATACCATTAGTGTTACACCATCAGGGGAATGTCTGCTTTACTTCTTCTACGTTCAGTCCCCGCTGTGTATGACCTAATCTAATGTATAATGTTCTTCTGTCACCTCCACTGTCTTGTCAATTATGTAATTCAAGTTATGATTTAAGTTGTGCTGCTGACACCAGAATGTCCCACCGGATCAATAAAGTGTGTCGTATTGTATCGTATATCCTGACCAGTGATATACAACCCGTATACAACTGCCTGTATAGTGTGTTAAACATGTGTATCCTCCAATTACAGATCCTAAAACAGTGTCAGGAGCACGTGGTCTCCAGCCAGGAGACTGGGTGATCCTAAAAAGACAAGTCAGAATGAGCCATGAGTCAGAATCAGATGGGCCGATCCAGCTTTTCCCGACCACAGCAACTTCTATGAAGCTTGAGGGAAAACCCATCTGGAGACAACAACCGCTGTAAAGAGTCCATCGTACCAGCAGGATGAGGGTCACAACACACATAGTGCTGGATTATCTCACATAGAACCTAAAGCTGGGTTCACACATAGCGACAGCGACAATGACGTTGCTGTTACGTCACCATTTTCTGTGACGCAACAGCAACCTTGTAAGTCGCTGTTATGATCGCTGCTTAGCTGTGAAACACAGCAGACGCAGCAGCGATCATAACGACACGCGTCGCTGTGCTACATGTGGAGAGAGCAGGGAGCCGCGCATACTGCTTAGCGCTGGCTCCCTGCTCTCCTAGCTACAGTACACATCGGGTTAATTACCCGATGTGTACTGCAGCTACATATGCAGAGAGCAGGGAGCCGGCACTGGCAGCGAGAGCGGCGGACGCTGGTAACGAAGGTAAATATCGGGTAACCAGGGAAAGGTCTTCTCTTGGTTACCCAATGTTTACCTTGGTTACAGCTTACCACAGCTGCCAGATGCCGGCTCCTGCTCCCTGCTCGCTTCATTTCATCGCTCTCTCGCTGTCATACATAGCGATGTGCGCTTCACAGCGGGAGAGCGACGACCAAAAAATGAAGCAGGACATTCAGCAACGAGCGGCGACCTCACAGCAGGGGCCAGGTCGTTGCTGGATGTCACACACAGGGACAACAACGGGACGTCACTGCTACATCACAGAAAATGGTGACGTAGCAGCGACGTCGTTGTCGCTGTGTGTGACACCACCTTTATGGAGAATTTCTAGATTGGGGATGATAGATGTAAAATAACCATGATAAGGGAACAATGGGTATAGGAACATTACATAAATAAGGGCTCATAGTGGGAAAAACATTATCTGATCTGAACCAACCAATTAATTTGTGTTTAAGTGACTTTTTCAAAATAACATACACTTGTAGGTAACTGGTATTGTCTTATTTGTTGGTATTTGAAGCCGTAAAATGCTACTCTGTGTTACTGAAGGTAATCTGAGCCATGTGTAAGGGAAATCTTGTTAAAGGCCTCCTGATGATAGATTATGGACATGAGACAAGAAGAGATTCATTAGTGTTGTGATACAATCAGGTGTATTCAGGTAGAAAAGTCTCGAGGACGCGGACAGCACTCAGATGTTGACTGAGAATCAGTCTTTCAGAAACAGTAATGCTAAAAGCTGCAGCATAATGGTAAGAAGCTTATTGTTACAATTGCCTTATGCTTTCTAATCGATTAATCTCAAAATCTGGCTGAGCTCTTCAGCATTAAATAGTCTGTTCTAAGGACTGGGATGTTACCTATGCCTCTGTGAACTGTGTGTGCGGGATGTGAGTAAGTTTGAGCAGCTATAATTGTTTGTTCTGTTTCTCCCTGTGTATGGAAGATGATCGAGAAAAGAGTAGAAACGTCAGTTCCCACTTTCCTAGCTCAGGAGGTTAGTTATTCTGTAGATATAGAACAGCTAGGCCCCTTCAGTCTTTCACAGTCCCCAGCTATGCAGTCAGAGTAGGGCGAGTACATCAGGCTCTGATCAACAGTCTGTACCAATGGGGGAAAAGGCTTAGCATTGCTCGTATAGAGTACAGCAAAAAGAAAAGAGTTGCAGTTAAAGCATTAGAGCTGATGTGTAAGGGGACCACGTTAGGGTCAGAAGGTTAATAAAATATTTAGGGGGGGACTGTTGAGGAGAGCCATTAGATCAAATACTTAATTAACCTCTTTACAGGGGATTGTGAGAAGTGTGTTCAATGAAATCGATTCTCTATACATAGGCCAGGTTTTCAGATATAACTAAGATGGCCACCGATGACATCACAGACCTTACCATCAGCATGGATCCACAAGATGACGACAGACCCCCCCATCAGCATCACCATGGACCCTTCCAATGACGTCATAGACCCGCCTACGATGACGCCCACCAATCAGCTCATGGACTAACACATTGTTCAACCCACTGACCAATGAATACATCCGGCCATGCCCCTTTCCAAGGTTATATCAGGGCATGCTTCAGTTGAAATAAAACAGAGTTTGGGCCGACTTTGGTCGAGGAAAGATGAATATCCGACAGTGTGTCTGATCTAATTTTTCAAGCATGAACTCGATCCACACCAATTAGAATCAGGCAGTAGGCAACTTGTGGAACTTTGCAAGAGTTCATCCTAATAGTCTCAGTTTGTCAAAGATGGTGGTCGCTGAACCCCGGTCAGCATCAGACCAGATTTCCACCTCCAGCTCAGCGGCTCCAGTTAATTGTCCCAGGACAACGGATGCCCGTTGTCTGCCAGTCATTGGGTACATATCCAGTACCATACAAATCCTCTTTTTAAAGTCAATGAGAGTGTCCGGCTTGCCGCCATACTGGGGAAGCCACGCCGCTCCTGGGACGTAGAGCAGCGTGATCGGCATGATCGGTTCTGCCATCCCAGGGGCTACTGCTGCTGCTTGACTGGGGTCCGCCGCATCGCTGCTGTCCATCTTGCTCTCCCCCTTGGTTTTTCCGGACCACTCTTGCTGGACTTAGAGCACTCGGTGGACTTCTGGGTCACGCGGTGAAGTCTCCTCCACCCGGAAGCTGCGTGGGTGGGGACACTGCCTTTGCGCCCTTTTACTATCTTTTGGCGCAGTTTTGCAGTCCAAAAAATGGCGGCAAGTTTAGATTTGGTCTGAGACGACTTTGGTAGAGGAAGGATGAATATCCGACAGTGTGTCTGATCTCATTTTTCAAGCATGCACTTGATCCACACCAATTAGAATCAGGCAGTAGGCAACTTGTAGAACTTTGAAAGAGTTCACCTTAACAGTGAGCTTAGGGACCCCAATTTCCTACTATCCCCATAGTCCCTGTGACCTCCGACTTGTGTCTCCTCTGCTGACATATCAGTTCTTCCCGGAGTCTGACGTCTCCTCCACAGCACTTGGATTTCTTCTCTTTCAGATTTCATGAGACTAGAAACCATTTAACCCAGAACAAAATTTTGTTTCAACAGCATTTATTTTTGGCCCTTATATTAGTCTTCGATGAGTGGTGGCATCTCCTGGAAGCCGGGTTACAATCATTGCTGACAATAAAAATCTGGACTATCTTGAATTTGCTCCCAGACTCCTTGTCAGACACAATGGCCGCTTTTCTTCTATAAATTCCACTTCATATTCGCCCATCTTCCAGCAGGAAAGAAGCGCGGGACACACATTGTCTCCAGATCTTTCAACATATTTGATTTTACAAAGAAGACCTCAATTCTAAGCATCAGACCTGGAGGTTTTTGGCCTCTTTGTCTCTTGATTTTCTTGCAAGTGGAAATACACGGCTGAAAGTCTCCTCTTGGGCCCAATCCTCACTTCTCTCGCGCAATGCAGGAGTCAAATTGCTGAAATTCTATTGTTTCTATTGAAGGCCAAAGTGGAAACAAAGCAGTAAGGAGCTTGTAACCTTTTGTTACCAATGTTTCCGTCCTTTGCAGCCATTGCTGTTTCCACAAGAGCCCTCATGTGACACATCCATGGTTTTGTACCTGACCTTTAGGCAGCAGTAGAGGTCACCACTAGTTGTGGTGGATCGTGCCTCTACAACAGGGGTGGGGAACCTTTTTACTGCCGGGGGCCATTTGGAATTTCCTACTAACCTTTGGGGGCCGCACAACATTATCAACTTGAAAAATAACCCAGCTATATTTGGCCAAACGATTAATTAACTCACCCCTACTGTGGAGGCAGGAGCTGCTTCTGTTTGGTGTGACTGTGATGTTCGGTGATATTGATCATCTTGTTTCTCACAGCTGCTTTTCTAGGTTTGTCTCGGTCTGGAGATGCTGGGGGCATATAGATCACAGGAGGGGCTGGGGCATATACATCACAGGAGGGGCTGGGGTGCATAAATTACAGGAGACACTGGGAGTACACATCACAGGAGGGGCTGGGGCATATATATCAGTAGGGGGGCATGGACAGCCTTGGCTGTGGCACAGACAGCACTAGGTGGCTGCACGGACTGCACTAGGTGGCAGCACGGACTGCACTAGGAGGCATCACTAGGGAGACACAGAGAAGTCTGGGGGAGCATAGACATCAACAGGAGGGCACAGACAGCAGTAGCAAGTTCAGAGCACTGGGGGGTACATAGTACTGAGGGGTGGCACACAGCACTGGGGAGCACGGACAGCATAAGGGGGCACTGACAGCACTGGTGGCAGCATGGACAGCATTAGGTGGTGTGGACAGCACTGGGGGGGCATAGACATCACCCAAGGGGTACAGACAGCACTAGTGGAGCACGCACAGTACTAGGGGGTACACACTGTACTAGGGGTGTACTCAACATTAGGGGGAACACACAGCACTGGGGGGTACACACAGCACTGGGGGGTACACAACACTGGGGGGTACACACAGCATTAGGGGATACTCACAGCATTAGGGGATACACAGCACTGGGAGGTACACACAGCACGAGGGGGTACACAGCATTAGGGGTACACAGCATTGAGGGGTACACACAGCACGAGGGAGTACACAGCACTTAGGGGGGCGGGTAGGGATGGGTTGCGCACTCACAGTGAGGGGGGGGAGGAGTCACACACACACAGCAGGTCCAGGAGGCTGGTAAATCTGCTGCCGCTCTTCTGTGACATATCGCAGCGTGCTGCTTACCCCGCCCACCAGAGCACGCTAGCACAGGCTGGGGTTAAGCCTAGAATGTATGGGCTGCAGTCAGGTCCTGGATAGAGCCCGTACATTCTAGCATCTACCCTCAGGGCATCAGGCAGTGAGATTTAAAGGGCCGGCATATCCCCCTGCAATGATAAACCTCTGGATTTGCTGATATACTGCTGTATGGGAATCTGCAGGCATCAGTCCTCCACCACCTCTTCGGAGCCTCGTCTTCCAGCAATGCGTCCCATCCCGAACATTTCTTAGTGATGAATTTTGTCCGTCCATTTTGGCTTCTTGCAAGAACCTTGCTTCAGGTCGCCTGGGTCTATTCCAAGTGTCTAAGGAAATCAATGTGAATTTCTGCCTAACATTGCCTCGTCCTCTGAGAGCCCCGCTCCGTCCATGGCTCTCCACTAGGATCCCTGGTTCTCTATCATCTCTCACCAGTAATTAAATCTTCCATTTCTGCTCAAGATCCAAGTGTGGAGCATGAGATTGCTCAAAATATTAACTCCGAAAAGGTTCATGTTAAAGATTGATATTTTATTGGTGGAACGGTCTAGAGAGAAGATGGCTCCATGAAAAGGAGATTACTGCCATAAGCTTTCTTAAAAAAATAAATGCCAATCGTCCTCTGTCGTCTTTGATGGAATCTTCTGAGAGGAGGCCTTAAAGGGACGGGGATACGGTCTCCTTCCCTGAATCCAGCACCAGGCGCTGCTCTTCAGATCGCCATCTGTTGTGCGCCTGTAACGTCGTTCCCACAGGTCTTATAGGTGAGCATCGGATTTACACCAAAGTAACTGGAGCCCGCAACTCTACTGAGAACACTGTCCCTGCACTGGTCAGGTGCGGCTCCTGACATACCCAGCTCTGCTTTACTGCGGGGCTCTACTACATACCAGGAGGCTCCTGACATACCCAGCTCTGCTTTACTGCAGGGCTCTACTACATACCAGGAGGCTCCTGACATACCCAGCTCTGCTTTACTGCGGGGCTCTACTACATACCAGGAGGCTCCTGACATACCCAGCTCTGCTTTACCGCGGGGCTCTACTACATACCAGGAGTCTTCAGACACACCCGGCTATGCTTTACCGCGGGGCTCTACTACATACCAGGATGCTCCTAACATACCCAGCTCTGCTTTACCGCGGGGCTCTACTACATACCAGGAGGCTCCTGACATATCCAGCTCTGCTTTACCGCGGGGCTCTACTACATACCAGGATGCTCCTAACATACCCAGCTCTGCTTTACCGCGGGGCTCTACTACATACCAGGAGTCTTCAGACACACCCGGCTATGCTTTACCGTGGGGCTCTACTGCATCACCAGGAGTCTTCCGACATACCCAGCTCTGCTTTACCGCGGGGCTCTACTACATACCAGGATGCTCCTAACATACCCAGCTCTGCTTTACTGCGCGGCTCTACTACATACCAGGAGTCTTCGGACACACCCGGCTATGCTTTACCGCGGGGCTCTACTACATACCAGGAGTCTCCTGACATACCCAGCTCTGCTTTACTGCGGGGCTCTACTGCATCACCAGGAGTCTTCTGACATACCCAGCTCTGCTTTACTGCGGGGCTCTACTGCATCACCAGGAGTCTTCTGACATACCCAGCTCTGCTTTACTGCGGGGCTCTACTACATACCAGGAGTCTTCGGACACACCCGGCTATGCTTTACCGCGGGGCTCTACTACATACCAGGAGTCTTCAGATATACCCAGCTCTGCTTTACTGCGGGGCTCTACTACATACCAGGAGTCTCCTGACATACCCAGCTCTGCTTTACCGCGGGGCTCTACTACATACCAGGAGTCTCCTGACATACCCAGCTCTGCTTTACCGCGGGGCTCTACTACATACCAGGAGTCTCCTGACATACCCAGCTCTGCTTTACCGCGCGGCTCTACTACATACCAGGAGGCTCCTAACATACCCAGCTCTGCTTTACCGCGGGGCTCTACTACATACCAGGAGTCTTCTGACATACCCAGCTCTGCTTTACTGCGGGGCTCTACTACATACCAGGAGTCTTCTGACATACCCAGCTCTGCTTTACCGCGGAGCTCTACTACATACCAGGAGTCTCCTGACATACCCAGCTCTGCTTTACCGCGGGGCTCTACTACATACCAGGAGTCTCCTGACATACCCAGCTCTGCTTTACCGCGGGGCTCTACTACATACCAGGAGTCTCCTGACATACCCAGCTCTGCTTTACCGCGCGGCTCTACTACATACCAGGAGGCTCCTAACATACCCAGCTCTGCTTTACCGCGGGGCTCTACTACATACCAGGAGTCTTCTGACATACCCAGCTCTGCTTTACTGCGGGGCTCTACTACATACCAGGAGTCTTCTGACATACCCAGCTCTGCTTTACCGCGGGGCTCTACTACATACCAGGAGTCTTCTGACATACCCAGCTCTGCTTTACTGCGGGGCTCTACTACATACCAGGAGTCTTCTGACATACCCAGCTCTGCTTTACCGCGGGGCTCTACTACATACCAGGAGTCTTCTGACATACCCAGCTCTGCTTTACTGCGGGGCTCTACTACATACCAGGAGGCTCCTAACATACCCAGCTCTGCTTTACTGCGGGGCTCTACTACATACCAGGAGTCTTCTGACATACCCAGCTCTGCTTTACCGCGCGGCTCTACTACATACCAGGAGGCTCCTAACATACCCAGCTCTGCTTTACTGCGGGGCTCTACTACATACCAGGAGTCTTCTGACATACCCAGCTCTGCTTTATCGCGGGGCTCTACTACATACCAGGAGTCTTCGGCCATACCCAGCTCTGCTTTACCGCGGGGCTCTACTACATACCAGGAGTCTTCTGACATACCCAGCTCTGCTTTACCGCGCGGCTCTACTACATACCAGGAGGCTCCTGACATACCCAGATCTGCTTTACTGCGGGGCTCTACTACATACCAGGAGTCTTCGGACATACCCAGCTCTGCTTTACTGCGGGGCTCTACTACATACCAGGAGTCTTCTGACATACCCAGCTCTGCTTTACTGCGGGGCTCTACTACATACCAGGAGGCTCCTAACATACCCAGCTCTGCTTTACCGCGGGGCTCTACTACATACCAGGAGTCTTCTGACATACCCAGCTCTGCTTTACTGCGGGGCTCTACTACATACCAGGAGGCTCCTAACATACCCAGCTCTGCTTTACCGCGGGGATCTACTACATACCAGGAGTCTTCTGACATACCCAGCTCTGCTTTACTGCGGGGCTCTACTACATACCAGGAGTCTTCGGACATACCCAGCTCTGCTTTACCGCGGGGCTCTACTACATACCAGGAGTCTTCTGGCATACCCAGCTCTGTTTTACTGCGGGGCTCTACTACATACCAGGAGTCTTCTGACATACCCAGCTCTGCTTTACCGCGGGGCTCTACTACATACCAGGAGTCTTCGGCCATACCCAGCTCTGCTTTACCGCGGGGCTCTACTACATACCAGGAGTCTTCTGACATACCCAGCTCTGCTTTACTGCGCGGCTCTACTACATACCAGGAGTCTTCTGACATACCCAGCTCTGCTTTACTGCGCGGCTCTACTACATACCAGGAGTCTTCTGACAAACCCAGCTCTGCTTTACCACGGGGCTCTACTACATACCAGGAGTCTTCTGACATACCCAGCTCTGCTTTACTGCGCGGCTCTACTACATACCAGGAGTCTTCGGCCATACCCAGCTCTGCTTTACTGCGCGGCTCTACTACATACCAGGAGTCTTCTGACATACCCAGATCTGCTTTACCACGGGGCTCTACTACATACCAGGAGTCTTCTGACATACCCAGATCTGCTTTACCACGGGGCTCTACTACATACCAGGAGTCTTCTGACATACCCAGCTCTGCTTTACCGCGGGGCTCTACTACATACCAGGAGTCTTCTGACATACCCAGCTCTGCTTTACTGCGCGGCTCTACTACATACCAGGAGTCTTCTGACATACCCAGCTCTGCTTTACTGCGCGGCTCTACTACATACCAGGAGTCTTCTGACATACCCAGCTCTGCTTTACTGCGGGGCTCTACTACATACCAGGAGTCTCCTGACATACCCAGCTCTGCTTTACTGCGGGGCTCTACTACATACCAGGAGTCTTCTGACATACCCAGCTCTGCTTTACTGCAGGGCTCTACTACATACCAGGAGTCTTCTGACATACCCAGATCTGCTTTACTGCGCGGCTCTAATACATACCAGGAGTCTTCTGACATACCCAGCTCTGCTTTACCACGGGGCTCTACTACATACCAGGAGTCTTCAGATATACCCAGCTCTGCTTTACTGCGGGGCTCTACTACATACCAGGAGTCTTCAGATATACCCAGCTCTGCTTTACTGCGGGGCTCTACTACATACCAGGAGTCTCCTGACATACCGAGCTCTGCTTTACCACGGGGCTCTACTACATACCAGGAGGCTCCTGACATACCCAGCTCTGCTTTACCGCGCGGCTCTACTACGTACCAGGAGTCTTCTGACATACCCAGCTCTGCTTTACTGCGCGGCTCTACTACATACCAGGAGTCTTCTGACATACCCAGCTCTGCTTTACTGCGGGGCTCTACTACATACCAGGAGTCTTCGGACATACCCAGCTCTGCTTTACCGCGCGGCTCTACTACATACCAGGAGTCTTCTGACATACCCAGCTCTGCTTTACCGCGGGGCTCTACTACATACCAGGAGTCTTCGGACATACCCAGCTCTGCTTTACCGCGCGGCTCTACTACATAGCAGGAGTCTTCTGACATACCCAGCTCTGCTTTACTTCGGGGCTCTACTACATACCAGGAGTCTTCTGACATACCCAGCTCTGCTTTACTGCGGGGCTCTACTACATACCAGGAGTCTTCTGACATACCCAGCTCTGCTTTACCGCGGGGCTCTACTACATACCAGGAGTCTTCTGACATACCCAGCTCTGCTTTACTGCGGGGCTCTACTACATACCAGGAGTCTTCTGACATACCCAGCTCTGCTTTACTGCGCGGCTCTACTACATACCAGGAGTCTTCGGCCATACCCAGCTCTGCTTTACTGCGGGGCTCTACTACATACCAGGAGTCTTCTGACATACCCAACTCTGCTTTACTGCGGGGCTCTACTACATACCAGGAGTCTTCGGACATACCCAGCTCTGCTTTACCGCGGGGCTCTACTACATACCAGGAGTCTTCTGACATACCCAGCTCTGCTTTACCGCGGGGCTCTACTACATACCAGGAGTCTCCTGACATACCCAGCTCTGCTTTACCGCAGGGCTCTACTACATACCAGGAGTCTTCTGACATACCCAGCTCTGCTTTACCGCGGGGCTCTACTACATACCAGGAGTCTTCTGACATACCCAGCTCTGCTTTACTGCGGGGCTCTACTACATACCAGGAGTCTTCGGACATACCCAGCTCTGCTTTACTGCGGGGCTCTACTACATACCAGGAGGCTCCTGCCATACCCAGCTCTGCTTTACTGCGGGGCTCTACTACATACCAGGAGTCTTCGGCCATACCCAGCTCTGCTTTACCACGGGGCTCTACTACATACCAGGAGTCTTCTGACATACCCAGCTCTGCTTTACTGCGGGGCTCTACTACATACCAGGAGTCTTCTGACATACCCAGCTCTGCTTTACTGCGCGGCTCTACTACATACCAGGAGTCTTCTGACATACCCAGCTCTGCTTTACTGCGGGGCTCTACTACATACCAGGAGTCTTCAGACACACCCGGCTCTGCTTTACTGCGGGGCTCTACTACACACCAGGAGTCTTCGGCCATACCCAGCTCTGCTTTACCACGGGGCTCTACTACATACCAGGAGTCTTCGGCCATACCCAGCTCTGCTTTACCACGGGGCTCTACTACATACCAGGAGTCTTCTGACATACCCAGCTCTGCTTTACTGCGGGGCTCTACTACATACCAGGAGTCTTCGGACATACCCAGCTCTGCTTTACCACGGGGCTCTACTACATACCAGGAGTCTTCGGACATACCCAGCTCTGCTTTACCACGGGGCTCTACTACATACCAGGAGTCTTCTGACATACCCAGCTCTGCTTTACTGCGGGGCTCTACTACATACCAGGAGTCTTCTGACATACCCAGCTCTGCTTTACTGCGGGGCTCTACTACATACCAGGAGTCTTCGGACATACCCAGCTCTGCTTTACCACGGGGCTCTACTACATACCAGGAGTCTTCGGACATACCCAGCTCTGCTTTACCACGGGGCTCTACTACATACCAGGAGTCTTCTGACATACCCAGCTCTGCTTTACTGCGGGGCTCTACTACATACCAGGAGTCTTCTGACATACCCAGCTCTGCTTTACCGCGGGGCTCTACTACATACCAGGAGTCTTCGGACATACCCAGCTCTGCTTTACCACGGGGCTCTACTACATACCAGGAGTCTTCGGCCATACCCAGCTCTGCTTTACCACGGGGCTCTACTACATACCAGGAGGCTCCTGACATACCCAGCTCTGCTTTACTGCGGGGCTCTACTACATACCAGGAGTCTTCTGACATACCCAGCTCTGCTTTACCGCGGGGCTCTACTACATACCAGGAGTCTTCTGACATACCCAGCTCTGCTTTACTGCGGGGCTCTACTACATACCAGGAGTCTTCGGCCATACCCAGCTCTGCTTTACCACTTGGCTCTACTACATACCAGGAGTCTTCTGACATACCCAGCTCTGCTTTACTGCGGGGCTCTACTACATACCAGGAGTCTTCTGACATACCCAGCTCTGCTTTACTGCGGGGCTCTACTACATACAAGGAGTCTTCGGCCATACCCAGCTCTGCTTTACCACGCGGCTCTACTACATACCAGGAGTCTTCTGACATACCCAGCTCTGCTTTATCGCGGGGCTCTACTACATACCAGGAGTCTTCGGACATACCCAGCTCTGCTTTATCGCGGGGCTCTACTACATACCAAGAGTCTTCGGACATACCCAGCTCTGCTTTACCGCGGGGCTCTACTACATGCCAGGAGTCTTCTGACATACCCAGCTCTGCTTTACTGCGGGGCTCTACTACATACCAGGAGGCTCCTGACATACCCAGCTCTGCTTTACCGCGCAGCTCTACTACATACCAAGAGTCTTCGGACATACCCAGCTCTGCTTTACCGCGGGGCTCTACTACATACCAAGAGTCTTCGGACATACCCAGCTCTGCTTTACCGCGGGGCTCTACTACATACCAAGAGTCGTCGGACATACCCAGCTCTGCTTTACCGCGGGGCTCTACTACATACCAGGAGTCTTCTGACATACCCGGCTCTGCTTTACCAAGGGGCTCTACTACATACCAGGAGTCTTCTGACATACCCAGCTCTGCTTTACCGCGGGGCTCTACCGCATCACGAGTCTTCGGACATACCCAGCTCTGCTTTACCGCGGGGCTCTACTACATACCAGGAGTCTTCGGGCATACCCAGCTCTGCTTTACCGCGGGGCTCTACTACATACCAGGAGTCTTCTGACACACCCGGCTCTGCTTTACTGCGGGGCTCTACTACATACCAGGAGTCTTCGGACATACCCAGCTCTGCTTTACTGCTGGGCTCTACTACATACCAGGAGTCTTCTGACATACCCAGCTCTGCTTTACCGCGGGGCTCTACTACATACCAGGAGTCTTCTGACATACCCAGCTCTGCTTTACTGCGGGGCTCTACTACATACCAGGAGTCTTCTGACATACCCAGCTCTGCTTTACTGCGGGGCTCTACTACATACCAGGAGTCTTCAGACACACCCGGCTCTGCTTTACTGCGGGGCTCTACTACATACCAGGAGTCTTCGGCCATACCCAGCTCTGCTTTACCACGGGGCTCTACTACATACCAGGAGTCTTCTGACATACCCAGCTCTGCTTTACTGCGGGGCTCTACTACATAACAGGAGTCTTCTGACATACCCAGCTCTGCTTTACTGCGGGGCTCTACTACATACCAGGAGTCTTCAGACACACCCAGCTCTGCTTTACTGCGGGGCTCTACTACACACCAGGAGTCTTCGGCCATACCCAGCTCTGCTTTACCACGGGGCTCTACTACATACCAGGAGTCTTCGGCCATACCCAGCTCTGCTTTACTGCGGGGCTCTACTACACACCAGGAGTCTTCGGACATACCCAGCTCTGCTTTACCACGGGGCTCTACTACATACCAGGAGTCTTCGGCCATACCCAGCTCTGCTTTACCGCACGGCTCTACTACATACCAGGAGTCTTCGGACATACCCAGCTCTGCTTTACTGCGGGGCTCTACTACATACCAGGAGTCTTCTGACATACCCAGCTCTGCTTTACCGCGGGGCTCTACTACATACCAGGAGTCTTCTGACATACCCAGCTCTGCTTTACTGTGGGGCTCTACTACATACCAGGAGTCTTCGGCCATACCCAGCTCTGCTTTACCACTTGGCTCTACTACATACCAGGAGTCTTCTGACATACCCAGCTCTGCTTTACTGCGGGGCTCTACTACATACCAGGAGTCTTCTGACATACCCAGCTCTGCTTTACCGAGGGGCTCTACTACATACCAGGAGTCTTCTGACATACCCAGCTCTGCTTTACTGCGGGGCTCTACTACATACCAGGAGTCTTCGGCCATACCCAGCTCTGCTTTACCACGCGGCTCTACTACATACCAGGAGTCTTCGGACATACCCAGCTCTGCTTTACCGCGGGGCTCTACTACATACCAAGAGTCTTCGGACATACCCAGCTCTGCTTTACCGCGGGGCTCTACTACATGCCAGGAGTCTTCTGACATACCCAGCTCTGCTTTACCGCACGGCTCTACTACATACCAAGAGTCTTCGGACATACCCAGCTCTGCTTTACCGTGGGGCTCTACTGCATACCAGGAGTCTTCGGATATACCTGGCTCTGCTTTACCGCAGGGCTCTACTACATACCAGGAGTCTTCTGACATACCTGGCTTTGCTTTACCGCAGGGCTCTACTACATACCAGGAGTCTTCGGACATACCCAGCTCTGCTTTACCACGGGGCTCTACTACATACCAGGAGTCTTCGAATATACCCAGCTCTGCTTTACCGCAGGGCTCTACTACATACCAGGAGTCTTCGGACATACCCAGCTCTGCTTTACCGCAGGGCTCTACTACATACCAGGAGTCTTCGGACATACCCAGCTCTGCTTTACCGCAGGGCTCTACTACATACCAGGAGTCTTCGGACATACCCAGCTCTGCTTTACTGCGGGGCTCGACTGCATCACTACGAGTCTTTGGATATACCCAGCTCTGCTTTACCGCGCGGCTCTACTACATACCAGGAGTCTTCGGACATACCCAGCTCTGCTTTACGACGGGGCTCTACTACATACCAGGAGTCTTCAGATATACCCAGCTCTGCTTTACTGCGCGGCTCTACTACATACCAGGAGTCTTCGGACATACCCAGCTCTGCTTTACCGCGGGGCTCTACTACATACCAGGAGTCTTCAGATATACCCAGCTCTGCTTTACCGCGGGGCTCTACTACATACCAGGAGTCTTCAGATATACCCAGCTCTGCTTTACCGCGGGGCTCTACTACATACCAGGAGTCTTCAGATATACCCAGCTCTGCTTTACTGCGGGGCTCTACTACATACCAGGAGTCTTCGGACATACCCAGCTCTGCTTTACCGCGGGGCTCTACTACATACCAGGAGTCTTCAGATATACCCAGCTCTGCTTTACCGCGGGGCTCTACTACATACCAGGAGTCGTCGGACATACCCAGCTCTGCTTTACCGCGTGGCTCTACTACATACCAGGAGTCTTCTGACATACCCAGCTCTGCTTTACTGCGGGGCTCTACTACATACAAGGAGTCTTCAGATATACCCAGCTCTGCTTTACTGCGGGGCTCTACTACATACAAGGAGTCTTCTGACATACCCAGCTCTGCTTTACCACGGGGCTCTACTACATACCAGGAGTCTCCTGACATACCCAGCTCTGCTTTACTGCGGGGCTCTACTACATACCAGGAGTCTCCTGACATACCCAGCTCTGCTTTACTGCGGGGCTCTACTACATACCAGGAAGCTCCTGACATACCCAGCTCTGCTTTACTGCGGGGCTCTACTACATACCAGGAGTCTTCGGACATACCCAGCTCTGCTTTACTGCGGGGCTCGACTGCATCACTACGAGTCTTTGGATATACCCAGCTCTGCTTTACTGTTGGACTCTACTACATACCAGGAGTCTTCAGATATACCCAGCTCTGCTTTACTGCGGGGCTCTACTACATACCAGGAGTCTCCTGACATACCCAGCTCTGCTTTACTGCGGGGCTCTACTACATACCAGGAGTCTTCAGATATACCCAGCTCTGCTTTACTGTTGGGCTCTACTACATACCAGGAGTCTTCAGATATACCCAGCTCTGCTTTACTGTTGGGCTCTACTACATACCAAGAGTCTTCGGACATACCCAGCTCTGCTTTACCGCGGGGCTCTACTACATGCCAGGAGTCTTCTGACATACCCAGCTCTGCTTTACCGCACGGCTCTACTACATACCAAGAGTCTTCGGACATACCCAGCTCTGCTTTACCGTGGGGCTCTACTGCATACCAGGAGTCTTCGGATATACCTGGCTCTGCTTTACCGCAGGGCTCTACTACATACCAGGAGTCTTCTGACATACCTGGCTTTGCTTTACCGCAGGGCTCTACTACATACCAGGAGTCTTCGGACATACCCAGCTCTGCTTTACCACGGGGCTCTACTACATACCAGGAGTCTTCGACTATACCCAGCTCTGCTTTACCGCAGGGCTCTACTACATACCAGGAGTCTTCGGACATACCCAGCTCTGCTTTACCGCAGGGCTCTACTACATACCAGGAGTCTTCGGACATACCCAGCTCTGCTTTACCGCAGGGCTCTACTACATACCAGGAGTCTTCGGACATACCCAGCTCTGCTTTACTGCGGGGCTCGACTGCATCACTACGAGTCTTTGGATATACCCAGCTCTGCTTTACCGCGCGGCTCTACTACATACCAGGAGTCTTCGGACATACCCAGCTCTGCTTTACGACGGGGCTCTACTACATACCAGGAGTCTTCAGATATACCCAGCTCTGCTTTACTGCGCGGCTCTACTACATACCAGGAGTCTTCGGACATACCCAGCTCTGCTTTACCGCGGGGCTCTACTACATACCAAGAGTCTTCAGATATACCCAGCTCTGCTTTACCGCGGGGCTCTACTACATACCAGGAGTCTTCAGATATACCCAGCTCTGCTTTACTGCGGGGCTCTACTACATACCAGGAGTCTTCGGACATACCCAGCTCTGCTTTACCGCGGGGCTCTACTACATACCAGGAGTCGTCGGACATACCCAGCTCTGCTTTACCGCGTGGCTCTACTACATACCAGGAGTCTTCTGACATACCCAGCTCTGCTTTACTGCGGGGCTCTACTACATACCAGGAGTCTTCGGACATACCCAGCTCTGCTTTACCGCGGGGCTCTACTACATACCAGGAGTCGTCGGACATACCCAGCTCTGCTTTACCGCGTGGCTCTACTACATACCAGGAGTCTTCTGACATACCCAGCTCTGCTTTACTGCGGGGCTCTACTACATACAAGGAGTCTTCAGATATACCCAGCTCTGCTTTACTGCGGGGCTCTACTACATACAAGGAGTCTTCTGACATACCCAGCCCTGCTTTACCACGGGGCTCTACTACATACCAGGAGTCTCCTGACATACCCAGCTCTGCTTTACTGCGGGGCTCTACTACATACCAGGAGTCTCCTGACATACCCAGCTCTGCTTTACTGCGGGGCTCTACTACATACCAGGAAGCTCCTGACATACCCAGCTCTGCTTTACTGCGGGGCTCTACTACATACCAGGAGTCTTCGGACATACCCAGCTCTGCTTTACTGCGGGGCTCGACTGCATCACTACGAGTCTTTGGATATACCCAGCTCTGCTTTACTGTTGGACTCTACTACATACCAGGAGTCTTCAGATATACCCAGCTCTGCTTTACTGCGGGGCTCTACTACATACCAGGAGTCTCCTGACATACCCAGCTCTGCTTTACTGCGGGGCTCTACTACATACCAGGAGTCTTCAGATATACCCAGCTCTGCTTTACTGTTGGGCTCTACTACATACCAGGAGTCTTCAGATATACCCAGCTCTGCTTTACTGTTGGGCTCTACTACATACCAAGAGTCTTCGGACATACCCAGCTCTGCTTTACCGCGGGGCTCTACTACATGCCAGGAGTCTTCTGACATACCCAGCTCTGCTTTACCGCACGGCTCTACTACATACCAAGAGTCTTCGGACATACCCAGCTCTGCTTTACCGTGGGGCTCTACTGCATACCAGGAGTCTTCGGATATACCTGGCTCTGCTTTACCGCAGGGCTCTACTACATACCAGGAGTCTTCTGACATACCCAGCTCTGCTTTACCACGGGGCTCTACTACATACCAGGAGTCTTCGAATATACCCAGCTCTGCTTTACCGCAGGGCTCTACTACATACCAGGAGTCTTCGGACATACCCAGCTCTGCTTTACCGCAGGGCTCTACTACATACCAGGAGTCTTCGGACATACCCAGCTCTGCTTTACTGCGGGGCTCGACTGCATCACTACGAGTCTTTGGATATACCCAGCTCTGCTTTACCGCGCGGCTCTACTACATACCAGGAGTCTTCGGACATACCCAGCTCTGCTTTACGACGGGGCTCTACTACATACCAGGAGTCTTCGGACATACCCAGCTCTGCTTTACCGCGGGGCTTTACTACATACCAAGAGTCTTCAGATATACCCAGCTCTGCTTTACCGCGGGGCTCTACTACATACCAGGAGTCTTCAGATATACCCAGCTCTGCTTTACCGC
The DNA here is from genome assembly GCF_048569485.1 of Anomaloglossus baeobatrachus. Lineage (NCBI taxonomy): Eukaryota > Metazoa > Chordata > Amphibia > Anura > Aromobatidae > Anomaloglossus > Anomaloglossus baeobatrachus. The sequence continues at coordinate 796,516,048 of NC_134354.1, forward strand.
GGGGCTCTACTACATACCAGGAGTCTTCAGATATACCCAGCTCTGCTTTACCGCGGGGCTCTACTACATACCAGGAGTCTTCAGATATACCCAGCTCTGCTTTACTGCGGGGCTCTACTACATACCAGGAGTCTTCGGACATACCCAGCTCTGCTTTACCGCGGGGCTCTACTACATACCAGGAGTCTTCAGATATACCCAGCTCTGCTTTACCGCGGGGCTCTACTACATACCAGGAGTCGTCGGACATACCCAGCTCTGCTTTACCGCGGGGCTCTACTACATACCAGGAGTCTTCTGACATACCCAGCTCTGCTTTACCGCAGGGCTCTACTACATACCAGGAGTCGTCGGACATACCCAGCTCTGCTTTACCGCGCGGCTCTACTACATACCAGGAGTCTTCTGACATACCCAGCTCTGCTTTACTGCGGGGCTCTACTACATACAAGGAGTCTTCAGATATACCCAGCTCTGCTTTACTGCGGGGCTCTACTACATACAAGGAGTCTTCTGACATACCCAGCTCTGCTTTACCACGGGGCTCTACTACATACCAGGAGTCTCCTGACATACCCAGCTCTGCTTTACTGCGGGGCTCTACTACATACCAGGAGTCTCCTGACATACCCAGCTCTGCTTTACTGCGGGGCTCTACTACATACCAGGAGTCTTCGGACATACCCAGCTCTGCTTTACTGCGGGGCTCGACTGCATACCAGGAGTCTTCTGACATACCCAGCTCTGCTTTACCGCGGGGCTCTACTACATACCAGGAGTCTTCTGACATACCCAGCTCTGCTTTACCACAGGGCTCTACTACATACCAGGAGTCTTCGGACATACCCAGCTCTGCTTTACTGCGGGGCTCTACTACATACCAGGAGTCTCCTGACATACCCAGCTCTGCTTTACTGCGGGGCTCTACTACATACCAGGAGTCTTCTGACATACCCAGATCTGCTTTACCACAGGGCTCTACTACATACCAGGAGTCTTCGGACATACCCAGCTCTGCTTTACCGCGGGGCTCTACTACATACCAGGAGTCTTCTGACATACCCAGCACTGCTTTACTGCGCGGCTCTACTACATACCAGGAGTCTCCTGACATACCCAGCTCTGCTTTACTGCGGGGCTCGACTGCATCACTACGAGTCTTTGGATATACCCAGCTCTGCTTTACTGTTGGACTCTACTACATACCAGGAGTCTTCAGATATACCCAGCTCTGCTTTACTGCGGGGCTCTACTACATACCAGGAGTCTTCAGATATACCCAGCTCTGCTTTACCGCGGGGCTCTACCGCATCACGAGTCTTCGGACAGACCCAGCGTGGATGCAGCACTGCATTGTTTCTTCTTAGGCTATGTGCGCACTAGAAATGTGAAGTTTCTCAAGAAAATTTCTTGAGAAACTTCTGGGAGTGAAAGATTTCCGGACCTCCGGAAAAAATCCGCACCAAATCCGCATGCGGATTTGCCGCGGAATTGCCGCGATTTTCCCGCGGAAATAATGGACATGCTCATTTTCTCAAGAAAGTTTCTCGAGAAATTCTTCTCAAGGAAATTTCTTGAGAAAAATCCGCACAGTGCGCACAGATATTTTTTTTTACCATAGAATTTGCTGGGAAATGTCTGCACAAAGATTGCAGACATTTCTCAAGAAATTTCCATGTCCTATTTGGAGAAGAGCCAGGTGCAGAGATCTGTTGTGGAGCTGCCACAGGGGGATGACTTCTATGGCTACCACCGTCCTCCCCAGATCCGCATGCAGGAGCGCATGGGAACAGATGACCGCTGGAGGGTTCGGATTCTGGACGGATAGCTTGTCCTAATGTTTTCTGCTAGGAACCTTTTATGCTGTGGAAGTGTCTAACATGATCCTCAAGACAAGACAGTGTCTCCAGAGATGTCAGAGAGGATTTCAGCCTGTGATGGTCCAGCCATAAGCTGTCAGTGTCCATGGTCCATGGGTATCTGCTCAGTGCAGGGTGGACGTTGATGGGGACATTGTACATGTAGATGACTTCCCCGAGACGTAGGAGAGGCATGACCAGGACCTCCATGAATACGAGAGAACTATGGCCAAGCAGAAGGATACGAAGTGCCCAGTATGAAGCACAGACATACCGATAGGGAATTTACATTGTGAGCCCCAATGGGGACAGTGACAATATATGTACAGCGCCATAAATAGCGCTATATCAGAGACCTCTGAAGAACGGTGAAGATGCAGAGGATCTGGAGTCCACCAGAAACTTGCCGGATGCCACAGAAGCTATGACGGAGAAGAGAGATTGCAAGGACGGAGCGTTAGCGGAGACGCCTCAGGATCGCAATGAGGACAGGACAATCTTTCTCAGGGCTGCAAACAGGTTTGACGAGAAACCTCTGACAATTACACCACAAATAAGGAGTGATAGAAGGCTCCATAAAGGCCAACAAAGGAGAGCGGAGGACGCCACCTTCTTCTATAAACACAAAACTCGTGTCCTGTGGTCCAGAATGCAGCACCGTAACTGAGAAGAGAGGAAGGGAACACAATCAATTGCCAAAGTATATGGGGGGCTAACGAAGGCAAAGCTTAGTGCCATCCCCGGAGGCTAACCACGGTAGAGCTTAGTGCCATCCCCGGAGGCTAGCCAAAGCATAGTGCCATCCCAAGAGGCTAACCACGGCAGAGCTTAGTGCCATCCCAAGAGGCTAACCACAGCAGAACTTAGTGCCATCCCCGGAGGCTAACCACGGCAGAACTTAGTGCCATCCCCGGAGGCTAGCCAAAGCATAGTGCCATCCCCGGAGGCTAACCAAAGCATAGTGCCATCCCAAGAGGCTAACCACAGCAGAACTTAGTGCCATCCCCGGAGGCTAGCCAAAGCATAGTGCCATCCCAAGAGGCTAACCACGGCAGAGCTTAGTGCCATCCCCAGAGGCTAACCAAGGTAGAGCTTAGTGCCATCCCCGAAGACTAACCAAGGCAGAGCTTAGTGCCATCCCCGGAGGCTAACCACGGCAGAGCTTAGTGCCATTCCCAGAGGCTAACCAAGACAGAGCTTAGTGCCATCCCTGAAGACTAACCAAGACAGAGCTTAGTGCCATCCCCGAAGACTAACCATGGCAGAGCTTAGTGCCATCCCCAGAGGCTAACCAAGACAGAGCTTAGTGCCATCCCCGAAGACTAACCAAGACAGAGCTTAGTGCCATCCCCGGAGGCTAATCACGGCAGAGCTTAGTGCCATCCCCGAAGACTAACCAAGACAGAGCTTAGTGCCATCCCCGGAGGCTAATCACGGCAGAGCTTAGTGCCATCCCCGAAGACTAACCAAGGCAGAGCTTAGTGCCATCCCCAGAGGCTAACCAAGGTAGAGCTTAGTGCCATCCCCGAAGACTAACCATGGCAGAGCTTAGTGCCATTCCCAGAGGCTAATCACGGCAGAGCTTAGTGCCATCCCCGAAGACTAACCAAGGCAGAGCTTAGTGCCATCCCCGGAGGCTAAGCAAGGCAGAGCTTACTGCCATTCCCAGAGGCTAACCAAGGCAGAGCTTAGTGCCATTCCCAGAGGCTAACCAAGGCAGAGCTTAGTGCCATCCCCAGAGGCTAACCAAGGCAGAGCTTAGTGCCATCCCCAGAGGCTAACCAAGGCAGAGCTTAGTGCCATCCCCAGAGGCTAACCAAGGTAGAGCTTAGTGCCATCCCCGAAGACTAACCATGGCAGAGCTTAGTGCCATCCCCAGAGGCTAACCAAGGTAGAGCTTAGTGCCATCCCCGAAGACTAACCAAGGCAGAGCTTAGTGCCATCCCCGGAGGCTAAGCAAGGCAGAGCTTACTGCCATTCCCAGAGGCTAACCAAGGCAGAGCTTAGTGCCATTCCCAGAGGCTAACCAAGGCAGAGCTTAGTGCCATCCCCAGAGGCTAACCAAGGCAGAGCTTAGTGCCATCCCCAGAGGCTAACCAAGGCAGAGCTTAGTGCCATTCCCAGAGGGTAAGCAAGGCAAAGCTTATTACCATTTCTGGAGTTCAGTCACAGCCTACTGGGTAGATGACTGTGACTGAAGCCAGTCCACAGCAGTGTGACACTGGCCGACCTCTAATGTGCTGTGACAGCGGAGACAATGTGCAGGCAGCCATATGGGGCACGGAATGACCACCTGCGCTGTTAGAGTTAAGGATCCTGCTATAAGAGGGGAGCAGAGAATGTGCAGACAGCAGTATGGGACACAGACTGACCGCTTGTGCTGCTAGAATTAAGGGTCCTGCTATGAGAGAGATAATGTGCAGGCAGCAGTAGTCATGGGGAATGTACTGACAGAACAGGGGCCCCTAAGCTGGCCCTCAGACTCAAGACCCTGCGCTGTCCCTTATCTCGGAGGTAAGGTTGATGGTAGCCAGGTCCAAGCCCCCAACGTGACCCTGACTCCTGTATGAGCCCTGATCTTACTCCCCACACCCCGAGAGCGGGCCGGAAAACCCAATAACTAACTGAACCCCCACAGAAAAAATATAGACAAGGGAGAACAAAACCTTGTATACACTGCACTCAAACACAAAGGGGAGACAATATGTGCACAGGGGAATAAAGAAACATTTAGGGAAAAACTCACAACAGCGTAAACAGAACAGCAACTGTACTTCACTAAGAACAGTACAGCCACGGAGACCGGGATCGCTGGAAAGTGTATTGAAAGGTCCGCAGAATATAGCGCTATGGGGGCGGAGCTCCAGACCCTGGACATAGGGTCACATGACCGACAGTGACATGCGGGAAAGGAGGACGCTCACCTCAATGTACATTATATCACGGAGACGAGGCTCCGACAACTCTGCAACAAGTGTAATACCGAAGACACGGGAACACTGGAAATAATACCAGAAGCCTCATCTGCTGTTATATTGTGTCTTATCCTCCAGTCACCTCCAAAGCTGCACTCACTATTCTGCTGTTATATTGTGTCTTATCCTCCAGTCACCTCCAGAGCTGCACTCACTATTCTGCTGTTATATTGTGTCTTATCCTCCAGTCACCTCCAGAGCTGCACTCACTATTCTGCTGTTATATTGTGTCTTATCCTCCAGTCACCTCCAGAGTTGCACTCACTATTCTGCTGTTATATTGTGTCTTATCCTCCAGTCACCTCCAAAGCTGCACTCACTATTCTGCTGTTATATTGTGTCTTATCCTCCAGTCACCTCCAGAGTTGCACTCACTATTCTGCTGATATATTGTGTCTTATCCTCCAGAGCTGCACTCACTATTCTGCTGTTATATTGTGTCTTATCCTAGAGTCACCTCCAGAGCTGCACTCACTATTCTGCTGTTATATTGTGTCTTATCCTCCAGTCACCTCCAGAGCTGCAGTCACTATTCTGCTGTTATATTGTGTCTTATCCTCCAGTCACCTCCAAAGCTGCACTCACTATTCTGCTGTTATATTGTGTCTTATCCTCCAGTCACCTCCAGAGCTGCAGTCACTATTCTGCTGTTATATTGTGTCTTATCCTCCAGTCACCTCCAAAGCTGCACTCACTATTCTGCTGTTATATTGTGTCTTATCCTCCAGTCACCTCCAGAGTTGCACTCACTATTCTGCTGTTATATTGTGTCTTATCCTCCAGTCACCTCCAGAGCTGCACTCACTATTCTGCTGTTATATTGTGTCTTATCCTCCAGTCACCTCCAGAGCTGCACTCACTATTCTGCTGTTATATTGTGTCTTATCCTCCAGTCACCTCCAGAGTTGCACTCACTATTCTGCTGTTATATTGTGTCTTATCCTCCAGAGCTGCACTCACTATTCTGCTGTTATATTGTGTCTTATCCTAGAGTCACCTCCAGAGCTGCACTCACTATTCTGCTGTTATATTGTGTCTTATCCTCCAGTCACCTCCAGAGCTGCACTCACTATTCTGCTGTTACATTGTGTCTTATCCTCCAGTCACCTCCAGAGCTGCAGTCACTATTCTGCTGTTACATTGTGTCTTATCCTCCAGTCACCTCCAGAGCTGCACTCACTATTCTGCTGTTATATTGTGTGTTATCCTCCAGAGCTGCACTCACTATTCTGCTGTTACATTGTGTCTTATCCTCCAGTCACCTCCAGAGCTGCAGTCACTATTCTGCTGTTACATTGTGTCTTATCCTCCAATCACCTCGGGAGCTGCGGTCACTATTCTGCTGTTGTGTACTGCCTTATCCTCCAGAGCTGCAGTCACTATTCTGCTGTTGTGTACTGCCTTATCCTCCAGAGCTGCGGTCACTATTCTGCTGTTGTGTACTGCCTTATCCTCCATAGCTGCGGTCACTATTCTGCTGTTACATTGTGTCTTTTCCTCCAGTCACCTCAAGAGCTGCGGTCACTATTCTGCTGTTGTGTACTGCCTTATCCTCCAGAGCTGCGGTCACTATTCTGCTATTGTGTACTGCCCTATCCTCCAGAGCTGCGGTCACTATTCTGCTGTTGTGTACTGCCTTATCCTCCAGAGCTGCGGTCACTATTCTGCTGTTGTGTACTGCCTTATCCTCCATAGCTGCGGTCACTATTCTGCTGTTACATTGTGTCTTTTCCTCCAGTCACCTCAAGAGCTGCGGTCACTATTCTGCTGTTGTGTACTGCCTTATCCTCCAGAGCTGCGGTCACTATTCTGCTATTGTGTACTGCCCTATCCTCCAGAGCTGCAGTCACTATTCTGCTGTTGTGTCGCTGCCTTATCCTCCAGAGCTGCGGTCACTATTCTGCTGTTGTGTACTGCCTTATCCTCCATAGCTGCGGTCACTATTCTGCTGTTACATTGTGTCTTTTCCTCCAGTCACCTCAAGAGCTGCGGTCACTATTCTGCTGTTGTGTACTGCCTTATCCTCCAGAGCTGCGGTCACTATTCTGCTATTGTGTACTGCCCTATCCTCCAGAGCTGCGGTCACTATTCTGCTGTTACATAGTGTCTTATCCTCCAGTCACCTCCAGAGCTGCAGTCACTATTTTGCTATTGTGTACTGCCCTATCCTCCAGAGCTGCGGTCACTATTCTGCTGTTGTGTACTGCCTTATCCTCCAGAGCTGCAGTCACTATTCTGCTGTTACATTGTGTCTTATCCTCCAGTCACCTCCAGAGCTGCAGTCACTATTTTGCTATTGTGTACTGCCCTATCCTCCAGAGCTGCGGTCACTATTCTGCTGTTGTGTACTGTCTTATCCTCCAGAGCTGCGGTCACTATTCTGCTGTTGTGTACTGTCTTATCCCCCAGAGCTGCGGTCACTATTCTGCTGTTGTGTACTGTCTTATCCTCCAGAGCTGCAGTCACTATTCTGCTGTTACATTGTGTCTTATCCTCCAGTCACCTCCAGAGCTGCAGTCACTATTTTGCTATTGTGTACTGCCCTATCCTCCAGAGCTGCGGTCACTATTCTGCTGTTGTGTACTGTCTTATCCTCCAGAGCTGCGGTCACTATTCTGCTGTTGTGTACTGTCTTATCCTCCAGAGCTGCGGTCACTATTCTGCTGTTGTGTACTGTCTTATCCTCCAGAGCTGCGGTCACTATTCTGCTGTTGTGTACTGTCTTATCCTCCAGAGCTGCGGTCACTATTCTGCTATTGTGTACTGCCCCATCCTCCAGAGCTGTTCATTCATCTGAGCTGCACATGGACTGGCCTGTAGGCTGCAGCAGCTCTTGCTGTGATCGGAGGAGACTGGATCTGTATATAGTGGGGAGATGCTGGGTGTAAGGTGGAGATTTGGCTGCAGAGCTGACATCTGCGGGGTTCTCGTGGAAGGCGCACGTGCGCGGTTTTCGGACGGCTCTTCTGGAATCCTCGGGTTTCGGCGGCCGCTTTCTCTGAGACTTTTGTCTTGAAACAATTCAAATTTTCGTTTATTTGGAACAACAGAATAAAAGTCTTAAATAAAATATAGCCAGGATCTAAAAGGTGGGTTCTGGTGGGTGGGCTGCCATCACAGCGGGGGCAGCAGGTGTCCGCCCCCTCCGCCTGCCAGCTCCGGCACCGCCAGCTCCGGCACCGCCAGCTCCGGCAGCCCCGGCAGCTCCGGCACCGCCCGCTCTGGTACCGCCCCCTCCGGCACCGCCCCCTCCGGCACCGCCCCCTCCGGCACCGCCCCCTCCTTGATCTTAGAGTCATGTTGGTGATTGGTGTGCTCGTGTCGCATCCGGGCAGACCGGGAGCAGAAGCTGCGGCCGCACACCTGGCAGCTGAAGGGGCGCTCGCCTGTGTGCGTCCGCAGGTGGTTGATGAGGCTGGGCTTCTGGGAGAAGCAGCGCAGGCAGACGTCGCACTGGTACGGCTGCTCCCCGGTGTGGATCCTTTGGTGTCGGAGCAGGACGGAGCTGCACTTGAAGCTCTTGTTGCACTGCAGGCAGCTGAAGGGGCGCTCCCCGGTGTGCGTCCTCTGGTGCCGCACCAGCGAGAAGTTGCAGTTGAAGGTCTGGCCGCACTCGCGGCACATGAACGTCCCGTCTCCTTTGTGGCTCCTCAGGTGTCTCCTCAGATCTTTGGAGCTGGAGAAGTTCAGGTGGCAGATGCCGCACTTGTGGACCTGCTGCCCGGGGGAGATGGAGGTCACCGGCTCGGGGTAGACGATCCCCGGCTGCTGCCTGCAGTGCAGATTACGATGGCGGAGGAGGGACGACCGGTGGCCGAAACTGTTCCCGCAGTCGGCGCAGACGAAGCAGGGGCTGTCCTCGTGCATCTTCTGGTGCTCGCTGAGGAGAGACTCTGAATGGAAGAACTTGCCGCACAACGGGCAGATACAATTGCTGCACCCCTCCCGCTCCACCTGCGGCTTCTCCTCGCCGGGGTCTTCGGTTTTCACCCTTCCATGATCACTGTTCTGTCCTCCCCCGTGTGGTTCCTGCGGGCCGGGCCCTCCGTCAGTCTGCGACCCCTGCCCGTCCTGCTCCTGGTACCCTGGCTCCTGCTTCACTGAACCCTTCTCCTTCTCCCGTTTGTCGCCTTTCTTGCAGATTTTCTCTGAACCTGAGAAGAAAGGAAAAAAATGCCATTTGTGCTGGTCTGTTACATGACACACCAGCCACCCTTACCCGGCCCGGTGTGAAGGACATGACGGGCCGGTATCTAACCCCCTACACCCCGGGGAGCACAAAACCTCCACTACACCAGCCACCCTTACCCAGCCCGGTGAGAAGGACATGACGGGTCGGTATCTAACCCCCTACACCCCGGGGAGCACAAAAACTCCACTACACCAGCCACCCTTACCCGGCCCGGTGAGAAGGACATGACGGGCCGGTATCTAACCCCCTACACCCCGGGGAGCACAAAACCTCCACTACACCAGCCACCCTTACCCAGCCCGGTGAGAAGGACATGACGGGCCGGTATCTAACCCCCTACACCCCGGGGAGCACAAAACCTCCACTACACCAGCCACCATTACCCGGCCCGGTGTGAAGGACATGACGGGCCGGTATCTAACCCCCTACACCCCGGGGAGCACAAAAACTCCACTACACCAGCCACCCTTACCTGGCCCGGTGTGAAGGACATGACGGGCCGGTATCTAACCCCCTACACCCCGGGGAGCACAAAACCTCCACTACACCAGCCACCATTACCCGGCCCGGTGTGAAGGACATGACGGGCCGGTATCTAACCCCCTACACCCCGGGGAGCACAAAAACTCCACTACACTAGCCACCATTACCCGGCCCGGTGTGAAGGACATGACGGGCCGGTATCTAACCCCCTACACCACGGGGAGCACAAAAACTCCACTACACCAGCCACCCTTACCCGGCCCGGTGTGAAGGACATGACGTGCCGGTATCCAACCCCCTACACCACGGGGAGCACAAAAACTCCACTACACCAGCCACCCTTACCCGGCCCGGTGTGAAGGACATGACGGGCCGGTATCCAACCCCCTACACCCCGGGGAGCACAAAAACTCCACTACACCAGCCACCATTACCTGGCCCGGTGTGAAGGACATGACGGGCCGGTATCTAACCCCCTACACCCCGGGGAGCACAAAAACTCCCCTACACCAGCCACCATTACCCGGCGCGGTGTGAAGGACATGACGGGCCGGTATCTAACCCCCTACACCCCGGAGAGCACAAAAACTTCCCTACACCAGCCACCATTACCCGGCCCGGTGAGAAGGACATGACGGGCCGGTATCTAACCCCCTACACCCCGGGGAGCACAAAAACTCCACTACACCAGCCACCATTACCCGGCCCAGTGAGAAGGACATGACGGGACGATATCCAACCTCCTACACCCTGGGGAGCACAAAAACTCCACTACACCAGCCACCATTACCCGGCCCGGTGAGAAGGACATGACGGGCCCATATCCAACCCCCTACACCCCGGGAAGCACAAAAACTCCACTACACCAGCCACCATTACCTGGCCTGGTGAGAAGGACATGACGGGACGATATCCAACCCCCTACACCCCGGGGAGCACAAAAACTCTACTACACCCGCCACCATTACCCGGCCCACTGAGAAGGACATGACGGGACGATATCCAACCCCCTACAACCCGGGGAGCACAAAAACTCCACTACACCAGCCACCATTACCCGGCCCGGTGAGAAGGACATGACGGGCCCATATCCAACCCCCTACACCCCGGGAAGCACAAAAACTCCACTACACCAGCCACCATTACCCGGCCCGGTGAGAAGGACATGACGGGACGATATCCAACCCCCTACAACCCGGGGAGCACAAAAACTCCACTACACCAGCCACCATTACCCGGCCCAGTGAGAAGGACATGACGGGACGATATCCAACCCCCTACAACCCGGGGAGCACAAAAACTCCACTACACCAGCCACCATTACCCGGCCCAGTGAGAAGGACATGACGGGCCCATATCCAACCCCCTACACCCCGGGGAGCACAAAAACTCTACTACACCAGCCACCATTACCCGGCCCAGTGAGAAGGACATGACGGGCCCATATCCAACCCCCTACACCCCGGGGAGCACAGAAACTCCACTACACCAGCCACCATTACCCGGCCCAGTGAGAAGGACATGACAGGCCCATATCCAACCTCCTACACCCCGGGGAGCACAAAAACTCCACTACACCAGCCACCATTACCCGGCCCGGTGAGAAGGACATGACGGGCCGATATCCAACCCCCTACACCCCGGGGAGCACAAAACCTCCACTACACCAGCCACCATTACCCGGCCCAGTGAGAAGGACATGATGGGCCGATATCCAACCCCCTACAACCCGGAGTGCACAAAAACTCCACTACACCAGCCACCATTACCCGGCCCGGTGAGAAGGACATGACGGGCCAATATCCAACCCCATACACCCCGGGGAGCACAAAAACTCCACTACACCAGCCACCATTACCCAGCCCAGTGAGAAGGACATGACGGGACGATATCCAACCCCCTACACCCCGGGGAGCACAAAAACTCCACTACACCAGCCACCATTACCCGGCCCAGTGAGAAGGACATGACGGTCCGGTATCTAACCCCCTACACCCCGGGGAGCACAAAAACTCCACTACACCAGCCACCATGACCCGGCCCGGTGAGAAGGACATGACGGGCCCATATCCAACCCCCTACACCCCGGGGAGCACAAAAACTCCACTACACCAGCCACCCTTACCCGGCCCAGTGAGAAGGACATGACGGGACGATATCCAACCCCCTACACCCCGGGGAGCACAAAAACTCCACTACACCAGCCACCATGACCCGGCCCGGTGAGAAGGACATGACGGGCCCATATCCAACCCCCTACACCCCGGGGAGCACAAAAACTCCACTACACCAGCCACCCTTACCCCGCCCAGTGAGAAGGACATGACGGGCCGATATCCAACCCCCTACACCCCGGGGAGCACAAAAACTCTACTACACCCGCCACCATTACCCGGCCCAGTGAGAAGGTCATGACGGGCTGATATCCAACCCCCTACACCCCGGGGAGCACAAAAACTCCACTACACCAGCCACCATTACCCAGCCCGGTGAGAAGGACATGACGGGCTGATATCCAACCCCCTACACCCCGGGGAGCACAAAAACTCTACTACACCCGCCACCATTACCCGTCCCAGTGAGAAGGACATGACGGGCCGATATCCAACCCCCTACACCCCGGGGAACACAAAAACTCCACTACACCAGCCACCATTACCCGGCCCGGTGAGAAGGACATGACGGGCCCATATCCAACCCCCTACACCCCGGGGAGCACAAAAACTCCACCACACCAGCCACCATTACCCGGCCCGGTGAGGATATGACGGGCCGATATCCAACCCCCTACACCCCGGGGAGCACAAAAACGCCACTACACCAGCCACCATTACCCGGCCCGGTGAGAAGAACATGACGGGCCGATATCCAACCCCCTACACCCCGGAGAGCACAAAAACTTCCCTACACCAGCCACCATTACCCGGCCCGGTGAGAAGGACATGACGGGCCGATATCCAACCCCCTACACCCCGGGGAGCACAGAAACTCCACTACACCAGCCACCATTACCCGGCCCAGTGAGAAGGACACGACGGGCCGATATCCAACCCGCTACACCCCGAGCATGACAATACGGCACAAACAGGGCTCAGCAAGAACGCCACTAGACCAGCAGGACTAGTATTGTATTAGACCATCAGAGACACCCTCCCCATAGAGACTCGAGCACCCGGCTGGTCACAGCCATACATCCAAAGCCCCACATCTCTAGAAGATCATGGGCCAGGAACACAAGGGGCGAGCAACGAAAACTGTCTAATCTGTCTCACCCCCAAGACCCCAAGGGAGCCGAACTCTGAAGATGGCAAGACGAAGCCCATCAAGAGGAGAGGGATCCAGAAAACCCACCAAGAGGAGAGCAATCCAGTAAACCCACCAAGAGGAGTGGGATCCTGAAAACCCACCAAGAGAAGAGGGATCCGGAAAACCCACCAAGAGGAGAGGGATCCGGAAAACCCACCAAGAGGAGAGGGATCAAGAAAGCCCACCAAGAGGAGAGGGATCTGGAAAACTCACCAAGAGGAGAGGGTTCCGGAAAACCCACCAAGAGGAGAGGGATCCTGAAAACCCACCAAGAGGAGAGGGATCCAGAAAACCTACCTAGAGGAGAGGGATCCAGAAAACCCACCAAGAGGAGAGGGATCCACCAAACCCGCCAAGAGGAGAGGGATCCACCAAACCCGCCAAGAGGAGGGGGATCTGGGAAACCCACCAAGTGACCAGGGATCTGGAAAACCCACTGAGTGACCAGGGATCTGGAAAATCCACCAAAAGGCCAGAGATCCAGCAAACCTGCCAAGATCGCCAGGGACCTGGAACACCCGCTAAGAGCCAGGAGACATAGGGACATTGTTTCTGAGGTTGCGTGGAATGAACATTGCTTATGGCCATGGAGTCACACGCACCTTGTCCTTCGAGAAGGTGATTTTGCTCATGACGCATCAGTGCAGACCGCGAGCAGAAGCTCCGCCCACAGATCCAGCAGCTAAAGGGGCGCTCACCGGTGTGGGTCCTCAGGTGGATGATGAGACTGGTCTTCTGGGAGAAGCCCTTGGTGCACACTTCGCACTGATATGGCTGGTCGGGGGAGTGGATCCTCTGGTGGCGGAGGAGGACGGAGCTGCACTTGAAGCTCTTGTGACACTGCAGGCAGGTGAAGGGGCGCTCGCCGGTGTGCGTCCTCTGGTGGCGCACCAGGTAAAAGTTACTGGTGAAGGTGCGGCCGCACTGGCGACACATGTAGCGCTGATCCCCGCCGTGGCTCTTCAGGTGCCGCCTCATCTCTCCGGAGTCCTGGCAGGCCACCTGACACACGCCACATCTGTAGCTTGGCCGGGACTCTAAGGAGCGAATAGTGACGTTGCAGAGGAGACTTTCCTGCTCTGCGAGGAATGCGCGGTAGTCATATCCCGGCTTCTGTGAGCCCGGACTCTCAGCCACACCGTTCACCGCCTTCCCCTCATCCTGAGCCTCAGGCCTCTTATCCAGGACTGGTCCTCCTGCAGGAGGGGTCACCGTCTGGGTCCTGTGTGGTAAGGGGTCCGTCCTCGTAGCCTCCGCATTGCCCGTCTGAACCATCTTGTGACTCACCGGCGTCCTTTTCTTCTCACCTGCGGAAAAAGAAGGGAATTTTGTTTACTTACCGTAAATTCCTTTTCTTCTAGCTCTAATTGGGAGACCCAGACAATTGGGTGTATAGGCTATGCCTCCGGAGGCCCCACAAAGTATTACACTAAAAAGTGTTAAGCCCCTCCCCTTCTGCCTATACACCCCCCGTGCTCCCACGGGCTCCTCAGTTTTGGTGCAAAAGCAAGAAGGAGGAAAAAAAAAAAAAAATTATAAACTGGTTTAAAGTAACTTCAATCCGAAGGAATATCGGAGAACTGAAACCATTCAACATGAACAACATGTGTACACAAAAAAACAGGGGCGGGTGCTGGGTCTCCCAATTAGAGCTAGAAGAAAAGGAATTTACGGTAAGTAAACAAAATTCCCTTCTTCTTTGTCGCTCTATTGGGAGACCCAGACAATTGGGACGTCCAAAAGCAGTCCCTGGGTGGGTAAAATAATACCTCGTAAGAGAGCCGTAAAACGGCCTCTTCCTACAGGTGGGCAACCGCCGCCTGAAGGACTCGTCTACCTAGGCTGGCATCCGCCGAAGCATAGGTATGCACCTGATAGTGCTTCGTGAAAGTGTGCAGACTCGACCAGGTAGCTGCCTGGCACACCTGCTGAGCCGTAGCCTGGTGCCTCAAAGCCCAGGATGCGCCCACGGCTCTGGTAGAATGGGCCTTCAGCCCTGAGGGAACCGGAAGCCCAGCAGAACGGTAAGCTTCGATAATTGGCTCCTTGATCCACCGAGCCAGGGTTGATTTGGAAGCCTGTGACCCTTTACGCTGGCCAGCGACAAGGACAAAGAGTGCATCCGAGCGGCGCAGGGGCGCCGTACGAGAAATGTAGAGTCTGAGTGCTCTCACCAGATCTAACAAGTGCAAATCCTTTTCACATTGGTGAACTGGATGAGGACAAAAAGAAGGTAAGGAGATATCCTGATTGAGATGAAAGGGGGATACCACCTTAGGGAGAAATTCCGGAACCGGACGCAGAACCACCTTGTCCTGGTGAAACACCAGGAAGGGAGCTTTGCATGACAGCGCTGCTAGCTCAGACACTCTCCGAAGAGAAGTAACTGCAACTAGGAAAACTACTTTCTGCGAAAGGCGTGAGAGAGAAATATCTCTCATTGGCTCGAATGGTGGTTTCTGAAGAACCATCAGCACCCTGTTCAGATCCCAGGGTTCTAACGGCCGCTTGTAAGGTGGAACGATGTGACAAACTCCCTGCAGGAACGTGCGTACCTGTGGAAGTCTGGCAAGGCGCTTCTGGAAAAACACAGAGAGCGCTGAGACTTGTCCCTTAAGGGAGCCGAGCGACAAACCCTTTTCCAGTCCAGATTGAAGGAAGGACAGAAAAGTGGGCAAGGCAAAAGGCCAGGGAGAAATACCCTGAGCAGAGCACCATGACAGGAATATTTTCCACGTCCTGTGATAGATCTTGGCGGACGTTGGTTTCCTAGCCTGTCTCATAGTGGCAATGACCTCTTGAGATAACCCTGAAGACGCTAGGATCCAGGACTCAATGGCCACACAGTCAGGTTGAGGGCCGCAGAATTCAGATGGAAAAACGGCCCTTGAGATAGCAAGTCTGGTCGGTCTGGTAGTGCCCACGGTTGGCCGACCGTGAGATGCCACAGATCCGGGTACCACGACCGCCTCGGCCAGTCTGGAGCGACGAGGATGACGCGGCGGCAGTCGGCCCTGATCTTGCGCAGCACTCTGGGCAACAGAGCCAGCGGAGGAAACACATAAGGGAGCTGAAACTGCGACCAATCCTGAACTAAGGCGTCTGCCGCCAGAGCTCTGGGATCTTGAGACCGTGCCATGAACGCCGGTACCTTGTTGTTGTGCCGTGACGCCATGAGGTCGACGTCCGGCACCCCCCAGCGGCAACAGATCTCCTGAAACACGTCCGGGTGAAGGGACCATTCCCCTGCGTCCATGCCCTGGCGACTGAGATAATCTGCTTCCCAGTTTTCCACGCCTGGAATGTGAACTGCGGAGATGGTGGAGGCCGTGGCTTCCACCCACAGCAGAATCCGCCGGACTTCCTGGAAGGCTTGCCGACTGCGTGTGCCGCCTTGGTGGTTGATGTATGCCACCGCTGTGGAATTGTCTGACTGAATTCTGATCTGCTTGCCTTCCAGCCACTGCTGGAACGCTTTCAGGGCAAGATACACTGCCCGTATTTCCAGAACATTGATCTGAAGCGAGGACTCTTGCTGGGTCCACGTACCCTGAGCCCTGTGGTGGAGAAAAACCGCTCCCCACCCTGACAGACTCGCGTCCGTCGTGACCACCTCCCAGGATGGGGGTAGGAAGGATTTCCCTTTCGATAATGAAGTGGGAAGAAGCCACCACCGAAGGGAAGCTTTGGTCGCCTGCGAGAGGGAGACGTTCCTGTCGAGGGACGTCGGCTTCCTGTCCCATTTGCGTAGGATGTCCCATTGAAGAGGACGCAGGTGAAACTGCGCGAAAGGAACTGCCTCCATTGCTGCCACCATCTTCCCCAGGAAGTGCATGAGGCACCTCAAGGTGTGTGACCGACCTTGAAGGAGAGATTGTACCCCTGTCTGTAGTGACCGCTGCTTGATCAGCGGAAGCTTCACTATCGCTGAGAGGGTATGAAACTCCATGCCAAGGTATGTCAGCGATTGGGCCGGTGTCAGATTTGACTTTGGAAAATTGATGATCCACCCGAAACTCTGGAGAGTCTCCAGGGTAGCGTCGAGGCTGTGTTGGCATGCCTCTAGAGAGGGTGCCTTGATCAACAGATCGTCCAAGTACGGGATCACCGAGTGACCCTGAGAGTGGAGGACCGCTACTACAGTAGCCATAACCTTGGTGAAAACCCGTGGGGCTGTTGCCAGGCCGAACGGCAGTGCCACGAACTGCAGGTGTTCGTTCCCTATGGCGAAGCGCAAGAAGCGCTGGTGCTCTGGAGCAATCGGTACGTGGAGATAACCATCTTTGATATCGATCGATGCAAGGAAATCTCCTTGGGACATTGAGGCGATGACGGAGCGGAGGGATTCCATCCGGAACCGCCTGGTCTTTACGTGTTTGTTGAGAAGTTTCAGGTCCAGGACAGATCGGAAAGACCCGTCCTTCTTTGGGACCACAAACAAGTTGGAGTAAAAACCGTGGCCCTGTTGCTGAAGAGGAACAGGGACCACCACTCCTTCTGCCTTCAGAATGCCCAGCGCCTGCAGAAGAGCCTCGGCTCGCTCGGGAGGCGGGGATGACCTGAAGAATCGAGTCGGGGGACGAGAGGTGAACTCTATCTTGTAACCGTGAGACAGAATGTCTCTCACCCAACGGTCTTTTACCCGTGGCAGCCAGGTGTCGCAAAAGCGGGAGAGCCTGCCACCGACCGAGGATGCGGAGTGAGGATGCCGAAAGTCATGAGGAAGCCGCTTTGGTAGCGGCACCTCCGGTGGTCTGTTTAGGACGTGACTTAGACCGCCATGCATCAGAGTTCCTTTGATCTTTCTGAGGCCTTTTGGACGAGGAGAATTGGGACCTGCCCGCGCCCCGAAAGGACCGAAACCTCGACTGCCCCTTCCTCTGTTGGGGTATGTTCGGTTTGGGCTGGGGTAAGGATGTATCCTTTCCCTTGGATTGTTTGATGATTTCATCCAAACGCTCGCCAAACAATCGTTCGCCAGAAATTGGCAAACTGGTTAAGCGCTTTTTGGAAACAGAATCTGCCTTCCATTCCCGTAGCCACAAGGCCCTGCGGAGTACCACCGAATTGGCGGCTGCAACCGCCGTACGGCTCGCAGAGTCCAGGATAGCATTAATAGCGTAAGACGCAAATGCCGACGTCTGAGTGGTTATAGACGCCACCTGTGGCGCGGACGTGCGTGTTGGCTGCGTCAATTTGCGCTTGACCTGCTGAGATAGCTTGTAGCGCCCATACGGCTGCGAATGCTGGGGCAAAAGAAGCGCCGATCGCTTCATAGATGGATTTCAACCAGAGCTCCATCTGCCTGTCAGTGGCATCTTTGAGTGAAGCCCCATCTTCCACTGCAAGTATGGATCTAGCTGCCAGTCTGGAGATTGGAGGATCCACTTTGGGACACTGAGTCCACCCCTTGACCACGTCAGGGGGAAAGGGATAACGTGCATCCTTAAGGCGCTTAGAAAAAACGCTTATCTGGACAAGCTCGGTGTTTCTGGACTGCCTCTCTGAAGTCAGAGTGGTCCAGAAACATACTCGGTGTACGCTTGGGAAACCTGAAACGGAATTTCTCCTGCTGGGAAGCCGACTCCTCCGCCGGAGGAGCTGAGGGAGAAATATCCAACATACGATTGATGGACGCAATAAGGTCGTTCACTATGGCGTCCCCGTCCGGAGTATCAAGATTGAGAGCGGCCTCAGGATCAGAATCCTGATCAGCTACTTCCGCGTCATCGACCAGCGATTCCCCTCGCTGAGACCCTGAACAATATGATGATGTCGAGGGAAAATCTAAGCGAGCTCGCTTAGTCGGTCTGGGGCTGGGGTCTGTGTCAGAACCCTCAGCCTGGGATCTATGAGATACCCCGGGAGGACATGGTTGGTCCAGCTGAGGTGGGCCAGGGAACAAAGAATCAGCAGAGTCCCTGTGCTGAGATACCGGCCTGGACTGCAAGGCTTCTAGTATCTTAGCCATAGTCTCAGAAAGTTTTGCAAACTCCGTCCCTGTCACCTGAACAGTGTCAGCAGGTGGCTCCCCCTGGGCCCCCCCTAGCAGAGGCTCTGGCTGAGTAAGTGCCACAGGGGCCGAACAGTGCCTACAATGAGGGTCAGTGGAACCTGCCGGTAGCGGCGTCGTACATGCGGCGCAGGCAACATAATAAGCCTGTGTTTTGGCACCCCTGCCTTTCGTGGGCGCCATGCTATTATCTTCCCTGAGCAACACAATAGGGTATATAGCCAGAAATCAACTGTGCACTATACGGTGTAAAATAAACATATAATGTTACACTACTGCACAATGGGGCTAGCACCACAGGTGCTGCTTACCACCCGCTTAAAGCGGTTGTGCGGTCACCAGAGTCCCTGCCTGGGTCTCCCAGATTTTGTCCCCCTCTGCTGCGTCCGAGGAGCTGACAGGAATGCGTCCTGAGGAGAGGAGAGAGCCGTGGGCGTGACCCAGAAAGAGCGATAACTGGTGCCTGCACTGTGCACAGTGAGAGGGGTGGAGTATGCAAAACATGCTCCAGCCCTCAGTGCTGCTCGTTCTGTGCAGCGTCCCGCCCTTCCCCTGCCTGTCAGGGCTGTGGGCGGGAGGAAAGGAAACTAGGCCGCAAAAAGCCGGGGACTCTAGTAATAAACGCGGCCGGCGTGGAAGTCCCCGGCGCACTACAAGTCCCAGCCGCGCCGCAGTGTTTCCATGGCAGCGGCGGTCAGTGCGGCAGTTCCTATACATAAACACACTCAGGAACGCTGAGTGTGTAATGGCACATATTAACCCGGTCAGCGCCGCGGTCCCCGGTGCACTAGCACACCCAGCAAAGCTGGAGTGTTGCTATGTGCGGTCCCAACGGGGACACAGAGTACCTCCAAGTAGCAGGGCCATGTCCCTGAACGATACCCGGCTCCTATCCAGCAGGCTCCACAGGAGTTGTGGATGAAGCACGGTCTCCTGTGCCTGGAGACCGATAGGATCCCACTTCCACCAGAGCCCTGAGGGGGATGGGGAAGGAAAGCAGCATGTGGGCTCCAGCCTCCGTACCCGCAATGGATACCTCAACCTTAACAACACCGCCGACAAGAGTGGGGTGAGAAGGGAGCATGCTGGGGGCCCTGTTATGGGCCCTCTTTTCTTCCATCCGACATGGTCAGCAGCTGCTGCTGACCAATCTGTGGAGCTATGCGTGGATGTCTGACCTCCTTCGCACAAAGCAAAAAACTGAGGAGCCCGTGGGAGCACGGGGGGTGTATAGGCAGAAGGGGAGGGGCTTAACACTTTTTAGTGTAATACTTTGTGCGGCCTCCGGAGGCATAGCCTATACACCCAATTGTCTGGGTCTCCCAATAGAGCGACAAAGAAAACCACTGCGTCACCATCACGATGAATCTCTACAACCTGCAGCAATCTCACCGCAGTGCCAGATTCTTACACAGTGTGCCGCCACGGGTGACCACCAAAGAGCACCGGCCCATCCCCACGTCCCACCACGTCCAGCACACGGCATCAGCACCTACCTTTCCAGTTCTTCATGATGTCATGGCGGCTGCGCTGGTGCCGTAGCATAGCCGAGCGGGAGTAGAAGGCTCTGCCGCAGACGAAGCAGGTGTACGGCCGCTCGCCCGTGTGCGTCCTGATGTGGATGACCAGGCTGGCCCTCTGGGAGAAGCCTCGCCAGCAGAGCTTGCACTTGAAGGGCTGCTCTCCTGTGTGCGTCCTCTGGTGCCTCACTAAGAAGTAGTTGCAGTTGAAATCGCGCCCGCACTCCTGGCACGTGTAGCGGCCGTCGCCCAAGTGACTGGTCAGATGCTTCCGCAGCTCGCTCAGGCCCCGGAACTTCTGGGTGCAGATGCCACACTTCTGCACCAGCTCGGAGGTGTCGGTGAGGACCCGGCTGACGCTAGGGACCTTGGTCTTCTCCACCATGCAGCGAGACTTCTGGTGGCGGAGGAGCGTGGAGCGGTAGCTGAAGCTCTTGCCACACTCGATGCAGGGGAAGGGCTGCCCTCCGGCGTGCATCCGCTGGTGCTCCGAGAACAGTAGAGCAGAGCGGAATGTCTTCCCACAGTCCGGGCAGATGATGCCGCCATCGTCCTCCTTGGGCTCCTGACTCTCCACTTTCCATGGTCCTTTGTTGCCCGGTAATGGCGGCCTCCACGCGTCCTCCTGAGGCTCTACGGAGACTTCTTCAGGTTTTATCAGACGTTGTGCGGATGGAGACGTCTCTGCAAGATTAAGGAGAGGAAACAGTCACATGGAGCCCAGGAGCACGACTTCACGGGGAACTAGGAATCAGGGCCATGGGAAAAAGAGCTGACAATCTATCTGCAACGCCCTCGCTAATCAGTGTGGAGTGAGGGCAGTACGTGGGGTGACACTACTGAGTCGCTGTGTAATTGGCTCTTCCTACGGGGCCACGGGACAAAGAGCTGACAATCTATCTGCAACGCCCCCGCTAATCAGTGTGGAGTGAGGGCAGTATGTGGGGTGACACTACTCAGTCGCTGTGTAATCGGCTCTTCCTACAAGGCCACGGGACAAAGAGCTGAGAATCTATCTGCAACGCCCCCGCTAATCAGTGTGGAGTGAGGGCAGTACGTGGGGTGACACTACTGAGTTGCTGTGTAATTGGCTCTTCCTACGGGGCCACGGGACAAAGAGCTGACAATCTATCTGCAACGCCCCCTGTGAGGCAAATCCCGGGATATGAAGATGAATTATGACTTCCAGTCATAATCGCTCATCACTCCCTGGCAGTGCCCCCCTCCCTTCTTGTCCTCAATGTCCAGCATCTGTGAAGGTGTCACATCCCATGGCCATCTCCTATGATATGGAAATGAGATGATGTGGGAACAATGGACACAGGATGACTCCCTGCCGTGACCCTGTGGTAGGAGCTGCTATCTAATTAGCAAGCTTGGAAGTATCCAGACAGAACGACTCCAGTAAAAAATGGTTCATATCTCGCAAGCCATATTTCCGATAAATATGGCAACCATAAAAATGGTGTCTCCGCATGCGGACGATGCTGGCACACCCTTTTTATGGGAGCGGGAGCTTGGGAAATACCCCAGGCGTGATATCCGCCAATGTGGAACTAGTAGACAAGTCATGAGTCCTCTCGTTCTGTAGCTAAATTCATAGCTGTCACAATGAGAGCGTTGGCGTCCGCCTACGACGCTCCCAGGCAAAGTTATGGCCCATATTCCATGTTGTGGATTGTCCATAACTCCAGCCAGGGGTGGAGCAGTGTTCCCTGTGAGGTCACGAAGGTAGGAGGGGACCTGGATTTGCCCAGGTTGATAACCCTACTTCGGCCATTTTCCAGGGTTCTTTCGCTGGGGGTCACGTGCAGGAAACATCTGTGGGAGTTCCTAGAAACCTGGTCTACAGCGCCCCCCTGTGGCCAGACGCACAAGGTAACTGATTGAATTGCATACCTGTTTGTAAACCATGCTTTATCTGTAACTGTACTCTGACATATGTATATTCTGTAGATTCCCTATTGTATATATTGTAGTTTCTAGTGTGCTTTAGGCTGATTAAATTATATAATTAATCTTGGGCTGTTCTGTTATCTCGATCTTGAATCCCACGTCTGTGTGTTCGGCTAATAGTTACCATAAATCGGTTGGTGGCAGCGAGTTTGTGCCAAGGATTATTGTGGGGAGGCCAGTGAGATTCGGGGAGGTTTTATATATTCCGCCCGCGGAGGTCGGGGGAATATATACCCTACTCTCACCGGGGACCCTTCAATAATCGGCATAAGTAGTATAGCGGCCTCCTTGCTTATTGTCGGGCAATTCCATAATTGGCCTGACTATAAGAGGGGCGCTAGAGAGCGCATCACGTGCTCTGTCTGTCGGTCGGGAGGTATAAAGGAGGGGTGACCCCCACTTGTTACCCCCCGATTGTGACGTACTGGTAGCCAGCGCGGGGGATTTCTGAGTGACCCCCCCGGTGGTTCGTGACATATTGGTGGCATAGCGGTGGGATCGAGATAATAGTGTGTGTGAGTGTGAGACCCATACTCCCAGACACTAAAGACTGCCTGCAGCAGCTGTGGCTGCTGGGGTCTTCAGACCAGACCAACACTAGAGTGTCAGAGTGCAGATACTGTAAGGTGTGTGGAGGCATCAGGTGTCAGTTCTGTGTCAGTGACCAAAAGTCTGCAAGAATGGCTGATGGCACCAGGAGCAAAGCCAAAGGAATGGCCGATGCTCAGGCCAGAGACGATGAGGAGGTTGTCCACGAGCCCTCCAAGAGCCCGACGCCAGAGAACAGCTCTGCAGAGGACATCGCACAACCTGGCACTGCTGGACAAAATGAGGAGGAGCTCGCCCAAGGGTCCTCAACGAGCCAGATGCCAGCCCTCCGCTCTGCAATGGACAGTGAATCACCAGGCTCCGCAGCGGGCCGCAGATCACCACGTGCCATTCCACCGAGCCTGGGAGGCTCGGATAGCCTTCTTCAAATGGCTATGGCCCTTCTCCAGGCTGGAGACCAGGAGGGCTACAAGGAACTCCTGGCAGAGCGCAGGGCAGAGCGGCAGGCAGCGCGTGACGCTGAGGCTGCGGAGCGGCAAGCAGTGCGTGAGGCTGCGGAGCGGCAAGCAGCACGTGAAGAGCGACAGCAACAGGCAGAGCGTGACTACCAGCTGCAGCTAGCTCAGCTCCGGCCCTCATCAGCCACACGTGACCTTCAAGACACCAAACTTCCAAAGGTCCGTGTTGAGGACTTCCCAGTGCTGGAGAAGGATGGAGACTTGGACTCTTTCCTGACTGCTTTTGAACGGACTTGCTTGCAGCACCATCTGGACAAGGATCAGTGGGCCAAATACCTGACCCCCCGTCTAAGGGGTAAGGCCCTGGATATCCTTGGGGACTTGCCTGCTGAGGCAGATCAGGGCTACGACACCATCAAGCGGGCCCTGATCCAACAGTACAACCTCACTCCGGAGTCCTACCGCAAGAAGTTCCGGACCCTGCAAAAGGGACCAAAGGACTCCTGGGCTGACCACCGGCGGGCACTTGCCCGAGCTGCCGACCACTGGACCCAAGGCCTGCAGCTTTCCACCGGACCGGAGATCCTGGACTTGTTCATCACGGAGCAACTCTTGTGGAACTGCCCTGAGGATCTCCGCCAGTTCATCCGAGACCAGAAGCCAAAGGGGTCCACGGCTACAGCTGCCCTGGCCGATGACTACACCAACAATCGGGCCCCGGAGGCCAGGAGAGCGGCCACCAGCAGCACCTGGAGAGGGGGTAAGATGAATTCTGCGACTGCCCCACCTGCCCCTAGACTGCAGGGAGTGTCCCCCTCAACTCCCCTCTCCAGGCCCGTGGCAGAGCCAAGACGGTGCCACCAGTGCAACCTACCTGGACACTTCAAGGCCATGTGCCCTCAGCGTCCCAAGGCCCCGGCTCCGTCCCCGTCCCAAGGGCCGCCCAAGGTGTATTGTGTGGGTGGGGGTGGTGGTAGGTCCCTGGACAGCTTCCAACCTGTCACCGTCGGCCGGTCTGTGACCATAGGACTGCGAGACAGCGCCTCGGAGGTGACTCTGGTGCGGCCTGAGATGGTGTCCCCCCAAGACTTGATCCCTGGAAAAACCCTCGCTGTCTCCGGGATTGGAGGCATTGACCCGGCGCTGCCTGTTGCTGACATTTATGTGGACTGGGGCGCAGGGCGAGGGGTGAGGGAGGTGGGGGTAACTGATCGGATCCCTGCAAACGTGCTACTTGGGACAGATTTGGGGCAGATAACCTCCCAGTTTGGGCCCCCCCCAAGGGCTGAACCTTCAGCCCGTACTGACATGACTCCTAACAATGTTAATGTGTTATCTATGAATGATGTAAGGGAGGAGGGAGTGAACTCTGATATTTCTGCTTGCACAGACACCATAGACACACACACAGCTGCAGCTGTGACAGGAGGGGAGGGGGTCAGAGAAAGGTGTGACAATGCCTCTACAAGTAACCAGCCTGTGAGCTGGGATCTGTTGCCCTCTGCAGGGATAAGCAGAGAGCAGGGTGCTGCAGGGGGAGGACCAGTGTGTGGGGTGGGGGCTACCACAGCAAATGTGGGGTCCCCAGAGATTTCACAGCGGGGTTCTGTTGCTGCAGGAGGGGAACAGGCAGGTGAGATTGGGGCCGGTCCAGGAGCGGAAGTGCTCCCAGGTAAGATCTCGGTGCATGGTTCCCCCACAACCGGGGTGTCAGGAAGCCAGGTAGGTCTGCCTGAACCGGCGACTTGGTCAGGAACGGAGGAGGAGCAGGCACGACCCACGGTCGCAGCGGCTGTGGCCGCTGTCACCCGAAGTGGGAGTGCTGGAAGCCAAGGGGCCTCCCGGAGGTCCGATAGCTCTTCCCCTTCTGACCAAGTGGCAGCCGAGTCAGGCGGAGGCCAGGACACAGGTCCCGGGGTACTGACTGAAGATGTGACAGTCTCGTCGATTCTGGCCACATCTAGTCAGGGGTTTCAGGCAGCGTTAGAAGCTGACGACAGCCTGAAAGCTCTTAAGGAGCAGGCGGCACAGCCTCCCTCGGACTCGGACCCGGAGCGAGTGGTCTGGGACCAAGGACGGCTGTACCGGGCCACGGTCCAGCAGGGTTCACCGGAGGCGTGGCCCAGGGACCGACAGTTGGTGGTACCCTATCCGTTCCGGACGGAGTTGTTGCGGATCGCACATGAGATTCCGATGGCCGGACACCTAGGGATCGCTAAGACCAAGGCCAGGTTAAACCAGCATTTCTACTGGCCAAAAATGGGGGCCGATGTGGCTGCCTACTGCCGTTCGTGTGAAACCTGTCAGAGAGTGGGGAAGGCGGGGCCACACCCCAAAGCCCCACTAGTATCTCTGCCAATCATCGATGAGCCTTTCAGGAGGGTGGCTGTGGATCTGGTCGGCCCGCTGGCCATCCCCAGCAGCTCCGGGAAACGCTTCATACTGACGGTAGTGGACTATGCCACCCGGTACCCAGAAGCAGTGGCCTTGTCGTCCATTCGGGCTGACAAGGTGGCCACCGCATTGCTGGAGATTTTCTCCCGAGTGGGTTTTCCCCAGGAAATGCTCACTGACCGGGGGACCCAATTCATGTCCCAGCTGATGGAGGCCCTCTGTAAGCAAGTCCAGGTGCGACATCTGGTGGCCAGCCCGTACCATCCACAGACTAATGGCCTGTGCGAGCGGTTTAATGGCACCTTAAAGCAGATGCTTAAGATGTTGGTCGACTCCCATGGGCGTGACTGGGAGCGGTATCTCCCACACCTGTTATTTGCTTACCGGGAGGTTCCACAGGCCTCAACAGGATTCTCACCGTTTGAGCTCCTGTACGGGCGACGTGTGCGGGGCCCCCTGGCTCTGGTGAAAGAGGCTTGGGAAGGGGATTTGGCCATCCCTGGAGTGTCGGTTATCGAGTATGTCATGCGCTTCCGGGACAAAATGCAGGCCTTGACGCAACTGGTACACGACAATATGGCTCAAGCCCAGGCCGATCAGAAGCGTTGGTACGACCAGAACGCTTGTGAGAGGACCTACCAAGTGGGTCAAAAGGTGTGGGTACTGGTCCCCGTACCACAGGACAAGCTTCAGGCAGCCTGGGAAGGCCCATACCTCGTGTACCAGCAGCTCAACCCTGTGACGTACCTGGTCACCCTGGACCCTGCCCGTGGAAGGCGGAAGCCCTTCCATGTGAACATGATGAAGGCACATCATGAGCGGGAGGCATGTGCGCTCCCCGTGTGCAACCTGCCCGAGGAGGGAGAAGCGGAAACCCTCTTGGATATGCTAGCCCAGGTTAGGGCAGGCGGATCCATTGAGGATGTGGAGGTTGGCCACCAGCTCTTGGAGGACCAACGGTCCCAGCTGTGGGCCACCCTACACCCCTTCCGGGGGTTGTTTACCAACCAGCCCGGAAGGACTGACTTGGCTGTCCATCACGTGGACACTGGGGATCATCCCCCGATCCGGCGTTCAGCATATCGGGTTTCCCTGGAGGTGCAGCAACACATGCGCCAGGAGATTGACGAGATGCTGAAGCTGGGGGTGATCCAGGCATCCAACAGCGCTTGGGCCTCGCCTGTAGTCCTCGTCCCTAAGAAGGACCGAACCACTCGGTTCTGCGTGGACTACAGGGGGCTCAATGCTGTCACGGTCGCCGATGCGTACCCAATGCCACGCATCGATGACCTGCTCGATCAGTTGGCCGGGGCTCAGTACCTGACCATCATGGACCTGAGCCGGGGATATTGGCAGATCCCCCTGACTCGCAAGGCCAGGGAACGCTCTGCCTTTATTACCCCATTTGGACTATACGAGTCCACGGTGATGCCATTCGGGATGAGGAATGCCCCTGCCACTTTCCAGCGGATGGTCAACACCCTGCTCAAGGGACTTGAAGGGTACGCGGCCGCGTACCTGGATGACATTGCCGTCTTCAGTCCCACCTGGGAGGACCACCTAGAGCATCTAGCACAGGTGCTCAGGCGGATCCACCGGGCAGGTTTGACCATCAAGCCGGGAAAGTGTCAGCTGGCCATGAGCGAGGTCCAGTACCTCGGTCACCGGGTAGGCGGGAGAACACTGAAGCCCGAGCCTGAGAAAGTGGAGGCCATCGCATCCTGGCCCACCCCCAGGACCAAGAAGCAGGTGATGTCCTTCTTAGGGACCGCCGGGTACTATAGGAGGTTTGTTCCACGCTATAGTAGCCTGGCAAAGCCCTTGACGGACCTCACCAAGAAGAAGCTGCCCTCTGCAGTCGATTGGACAATGGACTGCGAGACAGCCTTCCAGGCCCTAAAGGACGCCCTGTCCAGCCCGCCCGTGCTACAGGCAGCCGACTTCACGCGGCCGTTTGTAGTACAGACCGACGCCAGTGACTTCGGCCTCGGTGCGGTGCTCAGCCAGGTGGACTCTGCGAGCCAAGAGCACCCAGTCTTGTACCTGAGCAGGAAGCTGTTACCAAGGGAAGTGGCCTATTCCACGATGGAGAAGGAGTGCCTGGCCATAGTGTGGGCCCTGCAGCGTCTGCAACCCTATCTATACGGGCGCCACTTCATCGTGGAGACGGACCACAATCCCCTCAGCTGGTTGCACACCGTCTCTGGGACGAATGGGCGATTGTTGCGATGGAGCCTTGCGCTCCAGCAATACAACTTCACCATTCGCCACAAAAGGGGCCGTGACCACGGTAACGCAGACGGGCTGTCGCGACAAGGAGAGGTCGCGGACGGGGGAACACCGGAGTGTGCTGCCCCCTAGCGCCCTCAAAAGGGGGGAGGTGTGAGGCAAATCCCGGGATATGAAGATGAATTATGACTTCCAGTCATAATCGCTCATCACTCCCTGGCAGTGCCCCCCTCCCTTCTTGTCCTCAATGTCCAGCATCTGTGAAGGTGTCACATCCCATGGCCATCTCCTATGATATGGAAATTAGGTGATGTGGGAACAATGGACACAGGATGACTCCCTGCCGTGACCCTGTGGTAGGAGCTGCTATCTAATTAGCAAGCTTGGAAGTATCCAGACAGAACGACTCCAGTAAAAAATGGTTCATATCTCGCAAGCCATATTTCCGATAAATATGGCAACCATAAAAATGGTGTCTCCGCATGCGGACGATGCTGGCACACCCTTTTTATGGGAGCGGGAGCTTGGGAAATACCCCAGGCGTGATATCCGCCAATGTGGAACTAGTAGACAAGTCATGAGTCCTCTCGTTCTGTAGCTAAATTCATAGCTGTCACAATGAGAGCGTTGGCGTCCGCCTACGACGCTCCCAGGCAAAGTTATGGCCCATATTCCATGTTGTGGATTGTCCATAACTCCAGCCAGGGGTGGAGCAGTGTTCCCTGTGAGGTCACGAAGGTAGGAGGGGACCTGGATTTGCCCAGGTTGATAACCCTACTTCGGCCATTTTCCAGGGTTCTTTCGCTGGGGGTCACGTGCAGGAAACATCTGTGGGAGTTCCTAGAAACCTGGTCTACAGCGCCCCCCTGTGGCCAGACGCACAAGGTAACTGATTGAATTGCATACCTGTTTGTAAACCATGCTTTATCTGTAACTGTACTCTGACATATGTATATTCTGTAGATTCCCTATTGTATATATTGTAGTTTCTAGTGTGCTTTAGGCTGATTAAATTATATAATTAATCTTGGGCTGTTCTGTTATCTCGATCTTGAATCCCACGTCTGTGTGTTCGGCTAATAGTTACCGTAAATCGGTTGGTGGCAGCGAGTTTGTGCCAAGGATTATTGTGGGGAGGCCAGTGAGATTCGGGGAGGTTTTATATATTCCGCCCGCGGAGGTCGGGGGAATATATACCCTACTCTCACCGGGGACCCTTCAATAATCGGCATAAGTAGTATAGCGGCCTCCTTGCTTATTGTCGGGCAATTCCATAATTGGCCTGACTATAAGAGGGGCGCTAGAGAGCGCATCACGTGCTCTGTCTGTCGGTCGGGAGGTATAAAGGAGGGGTGACCCCCACTTGTTACCCCCCGATTGTGACGTACTGGTAGCCAGCGCGGGGGATTTCTGAGTGACCCCCCCGGTGGTTCGTGACACCCCCGCTAATCAGTGTGGAGTGAGGGCAGTACGTGGGGTGACACTACTCAGTCGCTGTGTAATCGGCTCTTCCTACAAGGCCACGGGAAAAAGAGCTGACAATCTATCTGCAACGCCCCCGCTAATCAGTGTGGAGTGAGGGCAGTATGTGGGGTGACACTACTCAGTCGCTGTGTAATCGGCTCTTCCTACAAGGCCACGGGAAAAAGAGCTGACAATCTATCTGCAACGCCCCCGCTAATCAGTGTGGAGTGAGGGCAGTATGTGGGGTGACACTACTCAGTCGCTGTGTAATCGGCTCTTCCTACGGGGCCACGGGACAAAGAGCTGACAATCTATCTGCAACGCCCTCGCTAATCAGTGTGGAGTGAGGGCAGTACGTGGGGTGACACTACTCAGTCGCTGTGTAATCGGCTCTTCCTACGGGGCCACAGGATAAAGAGCTGACAATCTATCTGCAACGCCCTTGCTAATCAGTGTGGAGTGAGGGCAGTACGTGGGGTGACACTACTCAGTCGCTGTGTAATCGGCTCTTCCTACGGGGCCACAGGATAAAGAGCTGACAATCTATCTCCAACGCCCCCGCTAATCAGTGTGGAGTGAGGGCAGTATGTGGGGTGACACTACTCAGTCTTCCTACGGGGCCACGTTTTGAAGGTTCTGTAGATTTTCGGGACCGTGGCGCAGCACAACACATTCACTTGCACTGATGTGCGGCCTATTAGGCCAGATTTAATATCAGCCAGACAGATGGGGTCGTTTATGTCATGTCTCAGGTATAGAAAGCTAAACTCATGATAAGAAATATGGCGATATCTCCCACCTGCGACTTCACGAGGGCGGGGGCAGATATCCTGCACATCGGGGCTCCCATGTTTGGTACCGGCCCCTATCTGAGCTCACCGGGGGAGGTTGGTGGGAACGGCCGGTACCTGGTAGAAGCAGGGTGTGGTGCACCCCATGTTCAGTGCTGGGAGGTGCAGCGCGGTGTAAGGGCCGCACCATCTCCCGATCAGTCACCCCTCCACACATCACTGTCACATCAACGCTGCTGCTGATCACTTTCTTTTGTTTCTCCCCTTTATAACATTTTTTTTATATTTTTATAAACTCTGATCAGTTCAGATTAAAAATATGAAATGTCGTCACTTCATTCCTCTTCTCTAGAAACTGCTCCCCTGAAGCCAAACGTTAGCCGTCACCGGCGTCCAATCCACACAAACGACTGCTGACAGCAGCAGCTCGTCTCTCATCCTCTAGTCACCTCCAGAGCTGCACTCACTATTCTGCTGTTACATCATGTCTTATCCTCCAGTCTCCTCCACAGCTGCATTCACTATTCTGTTACATCATGTCTGATCCTCCAGTCACCTCCAGAGCTGCAGTCACTATTCTGCTGTTACATCATGTCTTATCCTCCTGTCACCTCCAGAGCTGCACTCCCTATTCTACTGTTACATAGTCATACTGTACTGTACATACTGTTACTGTTACATAGTCTTGGTGAAATGGTGGAAGGGGATGAGGGTAAAGCAACCTGCTGAATGACTTTTTTTCTACGGTTTTTATACAAGAAAATGCCATGGCAGATGACATGACCAGTGATACCATAAATTCACCCTTGAATATTACCTGCTTAACCCAGCAGGAAGTACGCCGCCGCCTCGAAATCACTAAGGTTGACAAATCTCCGGGCCCGGATGGCTACACCCCAGAGTACTACAGGAATTGAGTTCTGTGATAGATAGACCATTATTTTTAATCTTCTCAGATTCCTTAATAACAGGGTCGGTACCGCAGGACTGGCGCATAGCAAATGTGGTGCCAATATTCAAAAAGGGGACAAAAACTGAACGGGAAATTATAGGCCGGTAAGTGTAACCTCTACGGTTGGTAAAATCCTTGAGGGTTTCTTGAGAGATGCTATACTGGAGTATCTCAAGAAAAGAAGGGAATTTTGTTTACTTACCGTAAATTCCTTTTCTTCTAGCTCCAATTGGGAGACCCAGACAATTGGGTGTATAGCTACTGCCTCCGGAGGCCACACAAAGTATTACACTAAAAGTGTAAAGCCCCTCCCCTTCAGCCTATACACCCCCCGTACTGCTACGGGCTCATCAGTTTTGGTGCAAAAGCCAGAAGGAGGAAAAAATTATAAACTGGTTTAAAGTAAATTCAATCCGAAGGAATATCAGAGAACTGAAACCATTTAACGTGAACAACATGTGTACACAAAAAACAGGGGCGGGTGCTGGGTCTCCCAATTGGAGCTAGAAGAAAAGGAATTTACGGTAAGTAAACAAAATTCCCTTCTTCTTTGTCGCTCCTAATTGGGAGACCCAGACAATTGGGACGTCCAAAAGCAGTCCCTGGGTGGGTAAATAATACCTCATAATAGAGCCGTAACGGCTCCGTCCTACAGGTGGGCAACTGCCGCCTGAAGGACTCTCCTACCTAGGCTGGCATCTGCCGAAGCATAGGTATGCACCTGATAGTGTTTCGTGAAAGTGTGCAGGCTCGACCAGGTAGCTGCCTGACACACCTGCTGAGCCATAGCCTGGTGTCGCAAGGCCCAGGACGCTCCCACGGCCCTGGTAGAATGGGCTGTCACAAACCACCGGGGGGGTCACTCAGAAATCCCCCGCGCTGGCTACCAGTACGTCACAATCGGGGGGTAACAAGTGGGGGTCACCCCTCCTTTATACCTCCCGACCGACAGACAGAGCACGTGACGCGCTCTCTAGCGCCCCTCTTATAGTCAGGCCAATTATGGAATTGCCCGACAATAAGCAAGGAGGCCGCTATACTACTTATGCCGATTATTGAAGGGTCCCCGGTGAGAGTAGGGTATATATTCCCCCGACCTCCGCGGGTGGAATATATAAAACCTCCCCGAATCTCACTGGCCTCCCCACAATAATCCTTGGCACAACTCGCTGCCACCAACCGCTTCACGGTAACTATTAGCCGAACACACAGACGTGGGATTCAAGATCGAGATAACAGAACAGCCCAAGATTAATTATATAATTTAATCAGCCTAAAGCACACTAGAAACTACAATATATACAATAGGGAATCTACAGAATATACAGTTATGTCAGAGTACAGTTACAATCAAAGCATGGGTTACAAACAGGCATACACAGTTCCAGCAGTTACCTTGTGCGTCTGGCCACAGGGGGGCGCTGTAGACCAGGTTTCTAGGATCCTTCCCACAGATGTTTCCTACACGTGACCCCCAGCAAAAGAACACTGGAAAATGGCCGAAGTAGGGTTATCAACCTGGGCAAATCCAGGTCCCCTCCTACCTTCGTGACCTCACAGGGAACACTGCTCCACCCCTGGCTGGAGTTATGGACAATATCCACAACATGGAATATGGGCCATAACTTTGCCTGGGAGCGTCGTAGGCGGACGCCAACGCTCTCAATGTGACAGTTATGAATTTAGCTACAGAACGAGAGGACTCATGACTTGTCTACTAGTTCCCCATTGGCGGATATCACGCCTGGGGTACTTCCCGATGTCCTACTCCCATAAAAAAAGGTGTGCCAGCATCGTCCGCATGCAGAGACACCATTTTTATGGTTGCCGTATTTATCGGAAATATGGCTTGCGAGATATGAACCATATTTTACTGGAGTCGTTCTGTCTGGATACTTCCAAGCTTGCTAATTAGATAGCAGCCCCTACCACAGGGTCACGGCAGGGAGTCATCCTGTGTCCATTGTTCCCACATCATCTAATCTCCATATCACAGGAGATGGCCATGGAGGTGTAAGTGGAACACAGACCAGTTCCTTTGACACCTATCTGCTAAACAAACCGTTTATCCCTGTGGTAAATTTTCTGATTGAAGGAGTTGTGTGAAGGAAAGGGGGGGTGACACCAGGAGAGGGCTTCCTGACATAACTTGAATATCATGATTTATCGTCATATCTACGGATTTACCTCACACCTCCCCCCTTTTGAGGGCGCTAGGGGGCAGCACACTCCGGTGTTCCCCCGTGCGCCCGTCCGCGACCTCTCCTTGTCGGGACAGCCCGTCTGCGTTACCGTGGTCACGGCCCCTTTTGTGTCGAATGGTGAAGTTGTATTGCTGGAGCGCCAGGCTCCATCGCAACAACCTGCCATTCGTCCCGGAGACAGTGTGTAACCAGCTGAGGGGATTGTGGTCCGTCTCCACGATGAAGTGGCGCCCGTATAGATAGGGTTGCAGACGCTGCAGGGCCCACACTATGGCCAGGCACTCCTTTTCCATCGTGGAATAGGCCACTTCCCTTGGTAACAGCTTCCTGCTCAGGTACAAGACTGGGTGCTCTTGGCTCGCAGAGTCCACCTGGCTGAGCACCGCACCGAGGCCGAAGTCACTGGCGTCGGTCTGTACTACAAACGGCCGCGTGAAGTCGGCTGCCTGTAGCACGGGCGGGCTGGACAGGGCGTCCTTTAGGGCCCGGAAGGCTGTCTCGCAGTCCATTGTCCAATCGACTGCAGAGGGCAGCTTCTTCTTGGTGAGGTCCGTCAAGGGCTTTGCCAGGCTACTATAGCATGGAACAAACCTCCTATAGTACCCAGCGGTCCCCAAGAAGGACATCACCTGCTTCTTGGTCCTGGGGGTGGGCCAGGACGCGATGGCCTCCACTTTCTCAGGCTCGGGCTTCAGTGTTCTCCCGCCTACCCGGTGACCGAGGTACTGGACCTCGCTCATGGCCAGCTGACACTTTCCCGGCTTGATGGTCAAACCTGCCTGGTGGATCCGCCTGAGCACCTGTGCTAGATGCTCTAGGTGGTCCTCCCAGGTGAGACTGAAGACGGCAATGTCATCCAGGTACGCGGCCGCGTACCCTTCAAGTCCCTTGAGCAGGGTGTTGACCATCCGCTGGAAAGTGGCAGGGGCATTCCTCATCCCGAATGGCATCACCGTGGACTCGTACAGTCCAAATGGGGTAATAAAGGCAGAGCGTTCCCTGGCCTTGCGAGTCAGGGGGATCTGCCAATATCCCCGGCTCAGATCCATGATGGTCAGGTACTGAGCCCCGGCCAACTGATCGAGCAGGTCATCGATGCGTGGCATTGGGTACGCATCGGCGACCGTGACAGCATTGAGCCCCCTGTAGTCCACGCAGAACCGAGTGGTTCGGTCCTTCTTAGGGACGAGGACTACAGGCGAGGCCCAAGCGCTGTTGGATGCCTGGATCACCCCCAGCTTCAGCATCTCGTCAATCTCCTGGCGCATGTGTTGCTGCACCTCCAGGGAGACCCGATATGCTGAACGCCGGATCGGGGGATGATCCCCAGTGTCCACGTGATGGACAGCCAAGTCAGTCCTTCCGGGCTGGTTGGTAAACAACCCCCGGAAGGGGTGTAGGGTGGCCCACAGCTGGGACCATTGGTCCTCCAAGAGCTGGTGGCCAACCTCCACATCCTCAATGGATCCGCATGCCCTAACCTGGGCTAGCATATCCAAGAGGGTTTCCGCTTCTCCCTCCTCGGGCAGGTTGCACACGGGGAGCGCACATGCCTCCCGCTCATGATGTGCCTTCATCATGTTCACATGGAAGGGCTTCCGCCTTCCACGGGCAGGGTCCAGGGTGACCAGGTACGTTACAGGGTTGAGCTGCTGGTACACGAGGTATGGGCCTTCCCAGGCTGCCTGAAGCTTGTCCTGTGGTACGGGGACCAGTACCCACACCTTTTGACCCACTTGGTAGGTCCTCTCACAAGCGTTCTGGTCGTACCAATGCTTCTGATCGGCCTGGGCTTGAGCCATATTGTCGTGTACCAGTTGCGTCAAGGCCTGCATTTTGTCCCGGAAGCGCATGACATACTCGATAACCGACACTCCAGGGGTGGCCAAATCCCCTTCCCAAGCCTCTTTCACCAGAGCCAGGGGGCCCCGCACACGTCGCCCGTACAGGAGCTCAAACGGTGAGAATCCTGTTGAGGCCTGTGGAACCTCCCGGTAAGCAAATAACAGGTGTGGGAGATACCGCTCCCAGTCACGCCCATGGGAGTCGACCAACATCTTAAGCATCTGCTTTAAGGTGCCATTAAACCGCTCGCACAGGCCATTAGTCTGTGGATGGTACGGGCTGGCCACCAGATGTCGCACCTGGACTTGCTTACAGAGGGCCTCCATCAGCTGGGACATGAATTGGGTCCCCCGGTCAGTGAGTATTTCCTGGGGAAAACCCACTCGGGAGAAAATCTCCAGCAATGCGGTGGCCACCTTGTCAGCCCGAATGGACGACAAGGCCACTGCTTCTGGGTACCGGGTGGCATAGTCCACTACCGTCAGTATGAAGCGTTTCCCGGAGCTGCTGGGGATGGCCAGCGGGCCGACCAGATCCACAGCCACCCTCCTGAAAGGCTCATCGATGATGGGCAGAGATACCAGTGGGGCTTTGGGGTGTGGCCCCGCCTTCCCCACTCTCTGACAGGTTTCACACGAACGGTAGTAGGCAACCACATCGGCCCCCATTTTTGGCCAGTAGAAATGCTGGTTTAACCTGGCCTTGGTCTTAGCGATCCCTAGGTGTCCGGCCATCGGAATCTCATGTGCGATCCGCAACAACTCCGTCCGGAACGGATAGGGTACCACCAACTGTCGGTTCCTGGGCCACGCCTCCGGTGAACCCTGCTGGACCGTGACCCGGTACAGCCGTCCTTGGTCCCAGACCACTCGCTCCGGGTCCGAGTCCGAGGGAGGCTGTGCCGCCTGCTCCTTTAGAGCTTTCAGGCTGTCGTCAGCTTCTAACGCTGCCTGAAACCCCTGACTAGATGTGGCCAGAATCGACGAGACTGTCACATCTTCGGTCAGTACCCCGGGACCTGTGTCCTGGCCTCCACCTGACTCGGCTGCCACTTGGTCAGAAGGGGAAGAGCTATCGGACCTCCGGGAGGCCCCTTGGCTTCCAGCACTCCCACTGCGGGTGACAGCGGCCACAGCTGCTGCGACCGTGGGTCGTGCCTGCTCCTCCTCCGTTCCTGACCAAGTCGCCGGTTCAGGCAGACCTACCTGGCTTCCGGACACCCCGGTTGTGGGGGAACCCTGCACCGAGATCTTACCTGGGAGCACTTCCGCTCCGGGACCGGCCCCAATCTCACCTGCCTGTTCCCCTCCTGCAGCAACAGAACCCCGCTGTGAAATCTCTGGGGACCCCACAGTTGCTGTGGTAGCCCCCACCCCACACACTGGTCCTCCCCCTGCAGCACCCTGCTCTCTGCTTATCCCTGCAGAGGGCAACAGATCCCAGCTCACAGGCTGATTACTTGTAGAGGCATTGTCACACCTTTGTCTGACCCCCTCCCCTGTCACAGCTGCAGCTGAGTGTGTGTCTATGGTGTCTATGCAAGCAGAAAAATCAGAGTTCACTCCCCCCTCCCTTACATCATTCATAGATAACACATTACCATTGTCCGGAGGCTCGTCAGTACTGGCTGAAGGTTCAGCCCTTGGGGGGGGCCCAAACTGGGAGGTTATCTGCCCCAAATCTGTCCCAAGTAGCACGTTTGCGGGGATCCGATCAGTTACCCCCACCTCTCTCACCCCTCGCCCTGCGCCCCAGTCCACATAAATGCCAGCAACAGGCAGCGCCGGGTCAATGCCTCCAATCCCGGAGACAGCGAGGGTTTTTCCAGGTATCAAGTCTTGGGGGGACACCATCTCAGGCCGCACCAGAGTCACCTCCGAGGCGCTGTCTCGCAGTCCTATGGTCACAGACCGGCCGACGGTGACAGGTTGGAAGCTGTCCAGGGACCTACCACCACCCCCACCCACACAATACACCTTGGGCGGCCCTTGGGACGGGGACGGAGCCGGGGCCTTGGGACGCTGAGGGCACATGGCCTTGAAGTGTCCAGGTAGGTTGCACTGGTGGCACCGTCTTGGCTCTGCCACGGGCCTGGAGAGGGGAGTTGAGGGGGACACCCCCTGCAGTCTAGGGGCAGGTGGGGCAGTCGTAGAATTCATCTTACCCCCTCTCCAGGTGCTGCTGGTGGCTGCTCTCCTGGCCTCAGGAGCCCGATTGTTGGTGTAGTCATCGGCCAGGGCAGCTGTAGCCGTGGACCCCTTTGGCTTCTGGTCTCGGATGAACTGGCGGAGATCCTCAGGGCAGTTCCACAAGAGTTGCTCCGTGATGAACAAGTCCAGGATCTCCGGTCCGGTGGAAAGCTGCAGGCCTTGGGTCCAGTGGTCGGCAGCTCGGGCAAGTGCCCGCCGGTGGTCAGCCCAGGAGTCCTTTGGTCCCTTTTGCAGGGTCCGGAACTTCTTGCGGTAGGACTCCGGAGTGAGGTTGTACTGTTGGATCAGGGCCCGCTTGATTGTGTCGTAGCCCTGATCTGCCTCAGCAGGCAAGTCCCCAAGGATATCCAGGGCCTTACCCCTTAGACGGGGGGTCAGGTATTTGGCCCACTGATCCTTGTCCAGATGGTGCTGCAGGCAAGTCCGTTCAAAAGCAGTCAGGAAAGAGTCCAAGTCTCCATCCTTCTCCAGCACTGGGAAGTCCTCAACACGGACCTTTGGAAGTTTGGTGTCTTGAAGGTCACGTGTGGCTGATGAGGGCTGGAGCTTGGCTAGATGCAGCTGGTGGTCACGGTCTGCCTGTCGCTCTCGCTCTCGCTCTTCACGCGCTGCCTGCCGCTCTGCCCTGCGCTCTGCCAGGAGTTCCTTGTAGCCCTCCCGGTCTCCAGCCTGGAGTAGGGCCATAGCCATTTGAAGAAGGCTATCCGAGCCTCCCAGGCTCGGTGGAATGGCACGTGGTGATCTGCGGCCCGTTGCGGAGCCTGGTGATTCACTGTCCATTTCAGAGCGGAGGACTGGCATCTGGCTCGTTGAGGACCCTTGGGTGAGCTGCTCCTCATCTTGTCCATAATTGCCAGGTTGTGCGCTGTCCTCTGCAGAACGGTTCTCTTGCGTCGGGCTCCTGGAGGACTCGTGGTCAACCTCCTCATTGCTGTCCACAGCACCGTCCTCCCTCTCTTCGGCTCCTGCCTTAGCATTGGCCAGTTGCATAGCTCTGCTCCTGGTGCCATCAGCCATTCTTGCAGACTTTGGTCACTGACACAGAACTGACACCTGATGCACCCACACACCTTACAGTATCTGCACTCTGACACTCTAGTGTTGAGCTGGTCTGAAGACCCCGGCAGCCACAGCTGCTGCAGGCAGTCTTTAGTGTCTGGGAGTATGGGTCTCACACTCACACACACTATTATCTCGATCCCACCGCTTGCCACCAATATGTCACGAACCACCGGGGGGGTCACTCAGAAATCCCCCGCGCTGGCTACCAGTACGTCACAATCGGGGGGTAACAAGTGGGGGTCACCCCTCCTTTATACCTCCCGACCGACAGACAGAGCACGTGACGTGCTCTCTAGCGCCCCTCTTATAGTCAGGCCAATTATGGAATTGCCCGACAATAAGCAAGGAGGCCGCTATACTACTTATGCCGATTATTGAAGGGTCCCCGGTGAGAGTAGGGTATATATTCCCCCGACCTCCGCGGGTGGAATATATAAAACCTCCCCGAATCTCACTGGCCTCCCCACAATAATCCTTGGCACAACTCGCTGCCACCAACCGCTTCACGGTAACTATTAGCCGAACACACAGACGTGGGATTCAAGATCGAGATAACAGAACAGCCCAAGATTAATTATATAATTTAATCAGCCTAAAGCACACTAGAAACTACAATATATACAATAGGGAATCTACAGAATATACATATGTCAGAGTACAGTTACAATCAAAGCATGGGTTACAAACAGGCATACACAGTTCCAGCAGTTACCTTGTGCGTCTGGCCACAGGGGGGGCGCTGTAGACCAGGTTTCTAGGATCCTTCCCACAGATGTTTCCTACACGTGACCCCCAGCAAAAGAACACTGGAAAATGGCCGAAGTAGGGTTATCAACCTGGGCAAATCCAGGTCCCCTCCTACCTTAGTGACCTCAGAGGGAGCACTGCTCCACCCCTGGCTGGAGTTATGGACAATATCCACAACATGGAATATGGGCCATAACTTTGCCTGGGAGCGTCGTAGGCGGACGCCAACGCTCTCATTGTGACAGTTATGAATTTAGCTACAGAACGAGAGGACTCATGACTTGTCTACTAGTTCCCCATTGGCGGATATCACGCCTGGGGTACTTCCCGATGTCCTACTCCCATAAAAAAGGTGTGCCAGCATCGTCCGCATGCAGAGACACCATTTTTATGGTTGCCATATTTATCGGAAATATGGCTTGCGAGATATGAACCATATTTTACTGGAGTCGTTCTGTCTGGATACTTCCAAGCTTGCTAATTAGATAGCAGCCCCTACCACAGGGTCACGGCAGGGAGTCATCCTGTGTCCATTGTTCCCACATCATCTAATCTCCATATCACAGGAGATGGCTGTTGGAGGTGTAAGTGGAACACAGACCAGTTCCTTTGACACCTATCTGCTAAACAAACCGTTTATCCCTGTGGTAAATTTTCTGATTGAAGGAGTTGTGTGAAGGAAAGGGGGGGTGACACCAGGAGAGGGCTTCCTGACATAACTTGAATATCATGATTTATCGTCATATCTCCGGATTTACCTCACATGGGCCTTCAGCCCTGAGGGAACTGGAAGCCCCGAGGAACGGTAAGCTTCGAGAATTGGTTCCTTGATCCACCGAGCCAGGGTTGATTTGGAAGCTTGTGTCCCTTTACGCTGGCCAGCGACAAGGACAAAGAGTGCATCGGAGCGGCGCAGGGGCGCCGTACGAGAAAAGTAGAGTCTGAGTGCTCTCACCAGATCTAACAAGTGCAAATCCTTTTCACATTGGTGAACTGGATGAGGACAAAACG
The DNA here is from genome assembly GCF_048569485.1 of Anomaloglossus baeobatrachus. Lineage (NCBI taxonomy): Eukaryota > Metazoa > Chordata > Amphibia > Anura > Aromobatidae > Anomaloglossus > Anomaloglossus baeobatrachus. The sequence continues at coordinate 796,556,268 of NC_134354.1, forward strand.
AGGGTAAGGAGATGTCCTGATTGAGATGAAAAGTGGGCAAGGCAAATGGCCAGGGAGAAAACGCCTGAGCAGAGCACCACGACAGGAATATTTTCCACGTCCTGTGGTAGATCTTGGCGGACGTTGGTTTCCTAGCCTGTCTCATAGTGGCAATGACCTCTTGAGATAATCCTGAAGACGCTAGGATCCAGGACTCAATGGCCACACAGTCAGGTTGAGGGCCGCAGAATTCAGATGAAAAAACGGCCCTTGAGACAGCAAATCTGGTCGGTCTGGCAGTGCCCACGGTTGGCCGACCGTGAGATGCCACAGATCCGGGTACCACGACCTCCTCGGCCAGTCTGGAGCGACGAGAATGGCGCGGCGGCAGTGTCGGCCCTTATCTTGCGTAACACTCTGGGCAACAGAGCCAGAGGAAGAAACACATAAGGAAGCTGAAACTGCGACCAATCCTGAACTAAGGCGTCTGCCGCCAGAGCTCTGTGATCTTGAGATCGAGCCATGACCTTGTTGTTGTGCCGTGACGCCATTAGGTCGACGTCCGGCATCCCCCAGCGGCAACAGATCTCCTGAAACACGTCCGGGTGAAGGAACCATTCCCCTGCGTCCATGCCCTGGCGACTGAGAAAGTCTGCTTCCCAGTTTTCTACGCCCGGGATGTGAACTGCGGATATGGTGGATGCTGTGGCTTCCACCCACAGCAGAATCCTCCGGACTTCCTGGAAGGCTTGCCGACTGCGTGTCCCACCTTGGTGGTTGATGTAAGCCACCGCTGTGGAGTTGTCCGACTGAATTCGGATCTGCTTGCCTTCCAGCCACTGCTGGAACGCTTTTAGGGCAAGATACACTGCCCTGATCTCCAGAACATTGATCTGAAGTGAGGACTCTTGCTGAGTCCACGTACCCTGAGCCCTGTGGTGGAGAAAAACTGCTCCCCACCCTGACAGGCTCGCGTCCGTCGTGACCACCGCCCAGGATGGGGGTAGGAAGGATCTTCCCTGTGATAATGAAGTGGGAAGAAGCCACCACCGAAGGGAAGCTTTGGTTGCTTGAGAGAGGGAGACGTTCCTGTCTAGGGACGTCGGCCTCCTGTCCCACTTGCGTAGGATGTCCCATTGAAGAGGACGCAGGTGAAACTGCGCGAAAGGGACTGCTTCCATTGCTGCCACCATCTTCCCCAGGAAGTGCATGAGGTGCCTCAAGGGGTGTGACCGACCTTGAAGGAGAGATTGTACCCCTGTGTGTAGTGAACGCTGTTTGTCCAGCGGAAGCTTCACTATCGCTGGAAGAGTATGAAACTCCATGCCAAGATATGTCAGTGATTGGACCGGTGTCAGATTTGACTTTGGAAAATTGATGATCCACCCGAAACTCTGGAGAATCTCCAGAGTAACGTTGAGGCTGTGTTGGCATGCCTCTTGAGAGGGTGCCTTGACCAGCAGATCGTCTAAGTAAGGTATCACTGAGTGACCCTGAGAGTGGAGGACCGCAACTACTGTAGCCATGACCTTGGTGAAAACCCTTGGGGTTGTCGCCAGGCCGAACGGCAGTGCCGCGAACTAAAGGTGTTCGTCTCCTATGGCGAAGCGCAAGAAGCGCTGATGCTCTGGAGCAATTGGTACGTGGAGATAAGCATCCTTGATATCGATCGATGCTAGGAAATCTCCTTGGGACATTGAGGCGATGACGGAGCGGAGGGATTCCATCCGGAACCGCCTGGTCCTTACGTGTTTGTTGAGCAGTTTTAGGTCCAAAACAGGACGGATGGACCCGTCCTTCTTTGGAACCACAAACAGGTTGGAGTAGAAACTGTGACCCTGTTGCTGAAGAGGAACCGGGACCACCACTCCTTCTGCCTTCAGAATGCCCACCGCCTGCAGAAGAGCCTCGGCTCGCTCGGGAGGCGGAGATGTTCTGAAGAATCGAGTCGGAGGACGAGAGCTGAACTCTATCCTGTAACCGTGAGCCAAAATGTCTCTCACCCAACGGTCTTTTACTTGTGGCAGCCAGGTGTCGCAAAAGCGGGAGAGCCTGCCACCGACCGAGGATGCGGTGTGAGGAGGCCGTAAGTCATGAGGAAGCCGCCTTGGTAGCGGCACCTCCGGCGGTCTTTTTAGGGCGTGATTTAGACCGCCATGCGTCGGCGTTCCTCTGATCCTTCTGAGGCCTTTTGGACGAGGAGAATTGTGACCTGCCCGCACCCCGAAAGGACCGAAACCTCGACTGTCCCCTCCTCTGTTGGGGTGTTTTTGGTTTGGCCTGGGGTAAGGATGTTTCCTTTCCCTTGGATTGTTTGATGATTTCATCCAATCTCTCACCAAACAAACGGTCGCCAGAAAATGGCAATCCAGTTAAGCACTTTTTGGAAGCCGAATCTGCCTTCCATTCCTGCAGCCACAAGGCCCTGCGTATTGCCACCGAATTGACGGCTGCAACCGCCGTACGGGTCGCAGAGTCCAGGACAGCATTAATAGCGTAGGACGCAAATGCCGACGTTTGAGAGGTTATGGACGCCACCTGCGGCGCAGACGTACGTGTGAGTGCGTCAATTTGCGCCTGACCAGCTGAGATAGCTTGGAGTGCCCATACGGCTGCGAATGCTGGAGCAAAAGACGCGCCGATAGCTTCATAGATGGATCTCAACCAGAGCTCCATCTGTCTGTCAGTGGCATCCTTGAGTGAAGCCCCATCTTCAACTGCAACTATGGATCTAGCCGCCAGTCTGGAGATTGGAGGATCCACCTTGGGACACTGAGCCCAGCCCTTGACCACGTCAGGGGGGAAAGGGTAACGTGTATCCTTAAGGCGCTTGGAAAAACGCTTATCTGGATAAGCTCGGTGTTTCTGGACTGCCTCTCTGAAGTCAGAGTGGTCCAGAAACATACTCTTTGTACGCTTGGGAAACCTGAAACGGAATTTCTCCTGCTGTGAAGCTGACTCCTCCACCGGAGGAGCTGAGGGAGAAATATCCAACATTTGATGTATGGACGCGATAAGATCATTCACTATGGCGTCCCCATCAGGAGTATCAAGGTTGAGAGCGGCCTCAGGATCAGAATCCTGATCAGCTACCTCCGCTTCATCATACAGAGAGTCCTCTCGCTGAGACCCTGAACATTGTGATGATGTCGAGGGGATATCATAGCGAGCTCGCTTAATCGGTCTGGGGCTGCGGTCCGTGTCAGAGACCTCACCCTGGGATCCATGAGACACCCCGGGAAGACATTGCTGTTCCAACTGAGGGGGACCAGGGGGCAATGATTCCACAGTGCCCCTGGCTTGAGATGCCGGCCTGGACTGCAAGGCTTCTAATATCTTAGCCATAGTCTCAGAAAGTCTTTCAGTAAAAACTGCAAACTCCGTCCCTGTCACCTGGACAGTGTTAACAGGTGGATCTCCCTGGGCCACCCCTAGCAGAGGCTCCGGCTGAGAAAGTGCCACAGGGGCCGAGCATTGCACACAATGAGGGTCAGTGGAACCTGCCGGCAGTATAGCCGTACATGCTGCACAGGCAGCATAGTATGTTGTCTCCTCTGAGCAATACAGGAGGGTAAATAGCCACAAATCAACAGTGCACCCTACAGTGTAAAGTATAGACTATAATCATATAAACTATAAATACACTTCTGCACTAGTGGGGCCAGCACCACAGGTGCTGCTTACCGCCTGCGCAAAGCGTTTGTGTGGGCACCAGAATTCCTGCCTGGGTCTCCCTGAGCTTGTCTCTCCTCTCCAGCGTTAGCAGAGCTGAGAGGAATGGCTGCCGGCGTCCTGAGGAGAGGAGGGAGCCGTGGGCGTGACCCAGAAAAGTGCGGGAACTGGTGCCCCACTGTGCAGAGTGAGGGGGGTGGAGTATGCAAAGCATGCTCCAGCCCTCAGTGCTGCCGTGCTGTACAGCGTCCCGCCCTTCCCCTGACTGGCAGGGCTGGGGGCGGGAAAAGAATGAGACTAGGCCGCAGAAGCCGGGGACTATAGTTATAAGCGCGGCCGCCCTACACAAATACACTCAGCGACGCTGAAGTGTATAGTGGCACAAATGCAGCCAGCGCTGCTGTCCCCGGTGCACTAGCACACCCAGCAATGCTGGAGTGTTGCTGTGCGCGGTCCCCACGGGGACACAGAGTACCTCCAAGTAGCAGGGCCATGTCCCTGAATGATACTCGGCTCCTATCCAGCAGGGTCCTCAGGAGCTGTGGATGGAGCACGGTCTCCTGTGCCTGGAGACCGATGGGATCCCACTTCACCCAGAGCCCTAATTGAGGGATGGGGAAGGAAAGCAGCATGTGGGCTCCAGCCTCCGTACCCGCAATGGATACCTCAACCTTAACAACACCGCCGACAAGAGTGGGGTGAGAAGGGAACATGCTGGGGACCCTGTTATGGGCCCTCTTTTCTTCCATCCGACCTAGTCAGCAGCTGCTGCTGACTAAGCTGTGGAGCTATGCGTGGATGTCTGACCTCCTTTGCACAAAGCATAAAAACTGATGAGCCCGTAGCAGTACGGTGGGTGTATAGGCAGAAGGGGAGGGGCTTTACACTTTTAGTGTAATACTTTGTGTGGCCTCCGGAGGCAGTGCTATACACCCAATTGTCTGGGTCTCCCAATTAGGAGCGACAAAGAAATAACCTTATGACAGAGGATCAACATGGGTTTATGAGGGATCGATCCTGTCAAACTAATTTGTTCAGCTTCTATGAAGAGGTAAGTTCAAGCCTGGAGCAGGGAAATGCAGTGGATGTTGTGTATATGGACTTTTCAAAAGCTTTTGATACGGTGCCACACAAAAGGTTGCTACATAAAATGAGAATAATGGGGATAGGGGAAAATATGTGTAACTGGGTTAAAAACTGGCTCAGTGATAGGAAACAAAGGGTGGTTATTAATGGTACGTACTCGGACTGGGTCTCAGTTCATAGTGGGGTATCACAGGGGTCAGTATTGGGCCCGCTTCTTTTCAACATATTTATAAATGACCTTGTTGGGGGCATGCGGAGTAGAATTTCAATATTTGCAGATGATACTAAACTCTGCAGGGTAATCAATACAGAGGAGGATAATTTTATATTACAGGGAGATTTATGTAAATTGGAGGATTGGGCTGAGAAGTGGCAATTGAAGTTTAATGTAGATAAATGTAAGGTCATGCACTTGGGTAGAGGAAATAACATTTATGATTATGTACTTAATTGTAGAACACTGGGTAAAACAGACACAGAAAAAGACTTGGGTGTATGGGGGGATGGTAAACTTCACTTTAGTGGCCAGTGTCAGGCAACTGCTGCCAGGGCTAATAAAATAATGGGATGTATTAAAAGAGGTAGAAGTGTTCATGAAAAAATATAGTTCTACCTCTGTACAAGTCACTAGTGCGACCGCACTTATATACTGTGTACAATTCTGGTCACCGATATATAAGAAGGACATAGCTGAACTGGAGAGGGTGCAGAGAAGACCACCAAGATTATTAGAGGAATGGGGGGGCTGCAATACCAAGACAGGAAAAACGAAGGCTTAGGGGGGATCTAATCACAATGTATAAATATATGAGGGGACAGTACAGAGACCTTTCCAAAGATCTTTTTACACCTAGGCCTGCGACTGGAACACGGGGGCATCCGCTACGTCTTGAGGAAAGAAGGTTTAATCATAATCACAGACGAGGATTCTTTACTGTACGAGCAGTGAGACTATGGAACTCTCTGCCGCATGATGTTGTAATGAGGGAGTCACTACTAACATTAAGCAGAGCCTGGACGCCTTTCCTGAAAAATGTAATATTACCAGTTATGTATATTAGATTTTATGACAGGGTATTGATCCAGGGAACTAGTCTGATTGCCGGATGTGGACGAAGGAAGGACATTTTTCCCCCATTGGAGCTTATTTGACACATTGGGGTTTTTTGCCTTCCTCTGGATCAACATGTTAGGCTACGGGGTGAACTAGATGGACTTAGAGTCTCCCTTCAACCTTAAAAACTATGATACTATGATACTGTGATACATCATGTCTTATCCTCCAGTCACCTCCACAGCTGCACTCCCTATTCTACTGTTACATCGTGTCTTATCCTCCAGTCACCTCCAGAGCTGCACTCACTATAATATAGCACTACATCCAGTGCTGCAATGTGATTGGCTGCTCAGGACGCTGCACGACTTACCGCCGCCCCCCTCCCTATCGCGGCTTCTTCCATCTTCTTCTTCTTCTTCCCGCTGATCTTCCATCTTGCGCTTCTGCTTCTTTCTTGACTGTGGATTCTTCGTCCTCCAATCACTGAGCGGCTCCGACCCCTGCACTGAGGACGGAAAGAAGAAAGTCACCCCCAACATACTGATAAGTGACGTGTCTATGGGTCAGATACAGATAGATGGAGCTGATAAGTGACGTGTCTATGGGTCAGATACAGATAGATGGAGCTGATAAGTGACGTGTCTATGGGTCAGATACAGATAGATGGAGCTGATAAGTGACGTGTCTATGGGTCAGATACAGATAGATGGAGCTGATAAGTGACGTGTCTATGGGTCAGATACAGATAGATGGAGCTGATAAGTGACGTGTCCATGGGTCAGATACAGATAGATGGAGCTGATAAGTGACGTGTCTATGGGTCAGATACAGATAGATGGAGCTGATAAGTGACGTGTCCATGGGTCAGATACAGATAGATGGAGCTGATAAGTGACGTGTCCATGGGTCAGATACAGATAGATGGAGCTGATAAGTGACGTGTCCATGGGTCAGATACAGATAGATGGAGCTGATAAGTGACGTGTCCATGGGTCAGATACAGATAGATGGAGCTGATAAGTGACGTGTCTATGGGTCAGATACAGATAGATGGAGCTGATAAGTGACGTGTCTATGGGTCAGATACAGATAGATGGAGCTGATAAGTGACGTGTCTATGGGTCAGATACAGATAGATGGAGCTGATAAGTGACGTGTCCATGGGTCAGATACAGATAGATGGAGCTGATAAGTGACGTGTCCATGGGTCAGATACAGATAGATGGAGCTGATAAGTGACGTGTCCATGGGTCAGATACAGATAGATGGAGCTGATAAGTGACGTGTCCATGGGTCAGATACAGATAGATGGAGCTGATAAGTGACGTGTCTATGGGTCAGATACAGATAGATGGAGCTGATAAGTGACGTGTCTATGGGTCAGATACAGATAGATGGAGCTGATAAGTGACGTGTCCATGGGTCAGATACGGATAGATGGAGCTGATAAGTGACGTGTCCATGGGTCAGATACAGATAGATGGAGCTGATAAGTGACGTGTCCATGGGTCAGATACGGATAGATGGAGCTGATAAGTGACGTGTCTATGGGTCAGATACGGATAAATGGAGCTGATAAGTGACGTGTCTATGGGTCAGATACAGATAGATGGAGCTGATAAGTGACGTGTCTATGGGTCAGATACGGATAGATGGAGCTGATAAGTGACGTGTCCATGGGTCAGATACGGATAGATGGAGCTGATAAGTGACGTGTCTATGGGTCAGATACAGATAGATGGAGCTGATAAGTGACGTGTCTATGGGTCAGATACGGATAGATGGAGCTGATAAGTGACGTGTCTATGGGTCAGATACAGATAGATGGAGCTGATAAGTGACGTGTCTATGGGTCAGATACAGATAGATGGAGCTGATAAGTGACGTGTCTATGGGTCAGATACAGATAGATGGAGCTGATAAGTGACGTGTCTATGGGTCAGATACCGATAGATGGAGCTGATAAGTGACGTGTCTATGGGTCAGATACAGATAGATGGAGCTGATAAGTGACGTGTCCATGGGTCAGATACAGATAGATGGAGCTGATAAGTGACGTGTCTATGGGTCAGATACAGATAGATGGAGCTGATCAGTGACGTGTCCATGGGTCAGATACAGATAGATGGAGCTGATAAGTGACGTGTCCATGGGTCAGATACAGATAGATGGAGCTGATAAGTGACGTGTCCATGGGTCAGATACAGATAGATGGAGCTGATAAGTGACGTGTCCATGGGTCAGATACAGATAGATGGAGCTGATAAGTGACGTGTCCATGGGTCAGATACAGATAGATGGAGCTGATAAGTGACGTGTCCATGGGTCAGATACAGATAGATGGAGCTGATAAGTGACGTGTCCATGGGTCAGATACAGATAGATGGAGCTGATAAGTGACGTGTCTATGGGTCAGATACAGATAGATGGAGCTGATAAGTGACGTGTCCATGGGTCAGATACAGATAGATGGAGCTGATAAGTGACGTGTCCATGGGTCAGATACAGATAGATGGAGCTGATAAGTGACGTGTCTATGGGTAAGATACGGATAGATGGAGCTGATAAGTGACGTGTCTATGTGTCAGATACAGATAGATGGAGCTGATAAGTGACGTATCCATGGGTCAGATACAGATAGATGGAGCTGATAAGTGACGTGTCTATGGGTCAGATACAGATAGATGGAGCTGATAAGTGACGTGTCTATGGCTCAGATACAGATAGATGGAGCTGATAAGTGACGTGTCTATGGGTCAGATACAGATAGATGGAGCTGATAAGTGACGTGTCTATGGGTCAGATACAGATAGATGGAGCTGATAAGTGACGTGTCCATGGGTCAGATACAGATAGATGGAGCTGATAAGTGACGTGTCTATGGCTCAGATACAGATAGATGGAGCTGATAAGTGACGTGTCCATGGGTCAGATACAGATAGATGGAGCTGATAAGTGACGTGTCCATGGGTCAGATACAGATAGATGGAGCTGATAAGTGACGTGTCTATGGGTCAGATACGGATAGATGGAGCTGATAAGTGACGTGTCCATGGGTCAGATACAGATAGATGGATCTGATAAGTGACGTGTCCATGGGTCAGATACAGATAGATGGAGCTGATAAGTGACGTGTCTATGGGTCAGATACAGATAGATGGAGCTGATAAGTGACGTGTCCATGGGTCAGATACGGATAGATGGAGCTGATAAGTGACGTGTCTATGGGTCAGATACAGATAGATGGAGCTGATAAGTGACGTGTCTATGGGTCAGATACAGATAGATGGAGCTGATAAGTGACGTGTCTATGGGTAAGATACAGATAGATGGAGCTGATAAGTGACATGTCTATGTGTCAGATACAGATAGATGGAGCTGATAAGTGACGTGTCCATGGGTCAGATACAGATAGATGGAGCTGATAAGTGACATGTCTATGTGTCAGATACAGATAGATGGAGCTGATAAGTGACGTGTCTATGGGTCAGATACAGATAGATGGAGCTGATAAGTGAGGTGTCTATGGGTCAGATACAGATAGATGGAGCTGATAAGTGACGTGTCTATGGGTCAGATACAGATAGATGGAGCTGATAAGTGACGTGTCTATGGGTCAGATACGGATAGATGGAGCTGATAAGTGACGTGTCTATGTGTCAGATACAGATAGATGGAGCTGATAAGTGACGTGTCTATGGGTCAGATACAGATAGATGGAGCTGATAAGTGACGTGTCTATGGCTCAGATACAGATAGATGGAGCTGATAAGTGACGTGTCCATGGGTCAGATACAGATAGATGGAGCTGATAAGTGACGTGTCTATGGCTCAGATACAGATAGATGGAGCTGATAAGTGACGTGTCCATGGGTCAGATACAGATAGATGGAGCTGATAAGTGACGTGTCTATGGGTCAGATACAGATAGATGGAGCTGATAAGTGACGTGTCTATGGGTCAGATACAGATAGATGGAGCTGATAAGTGACGTGTCCATGGGTCAGATACAGATAGATGGAGCTGATAAGTGACGTGTCTATGGGTCAGATACGGATAGATGGAGCTGATAAGTGACGTGTCTATGGGTCAGATACAGATAGATGGAGCTGATAAGTGACATGTCTATGGGTCAGATACAGATAGATGGAGCTGATAAGTGACGTGTCCATGGGTCAGATACAGATAGATGGAGCTGATAAGTGACGTGTCCATGGGTCAGATACAGATAGATGGAGCTGATAAGTGACGTGTCTATGGGTCAGATACAGATAGATGGAGCTGATAAGTGACGTGTCTATGGGTCAGATACAGATAGATGGAGCTGATAAGTGACGTGTCTATGGGTCAGATACAGATAGATGGAGCTGATAAGTGACGTGTCTATGGGTCAGATACAGATAGATGGAGCTGATAAGTGACGTGTCCAAGGGTCAGATACAGATAGATGGAGCTGATAAGTGACGTGTCTATGGGTCAGATACAGATAGATGGAGCTGATAAGTGACGTGTCCAAGGGTCAGATACAGATAGATGGAGCTGATAAGTGACGTGTCCATGGGTCAGATACAGATAGATGGAGCTGATAAGTGACGTGTCCATGGGTCAGATACAGATAGATGGAGCTGATAAGTGACGTGTCCATGGGTCAGATACAGATAGATGGAGCTGATAAGTGACGTGTCCATGGGTCAGATACAGATAGATGGAGCTGATAAGTGACGTGTCCATGGGTCAGATACAGATAGATGGAGCTGATAAGTGACGTGTCCATGGGTCAGATACAGATAGATGGAGCTGATAAGTGACGTGTCCATGGGTCAGATACGGATAGATGGAGCTGATAAGTGACGTGTCTATGGGTCAGATACGGATAGATGGAGCTGATAAGTGACGTGTCTATGGGTCAGATACGGATAGATGGAGCTGATAAGTGACGTGTCTATGGGTCAGATACAGATAGATGGAGCTGATAAGTGACGTGTCCATGGGTCAGATACAGATAGATGGAGCTGATAAGTGACGTATCCATGGGTCAGATACAGATAGATGGAGCTGATAAGTGACGTGTCTATGGGTGAGATACAGATAGATGGAGCTGATAAGTGACGTGTCTATGGGTCAGATACAGATAGATGGAGCTGATAAGTGACGTGTCTATGGGTCAGATACAGATAGATGGAGCTGATAAGTGACGTGTCTATGGGTCAGATACAGATAGATGGAGCTGATAAGTGACGTGTCTATGGGTCAGATACGGATAGATGGAGCTGATAAGTGACGTGTCTATGTGTCAGATACAGATAGATGGAGCTGATAAGTGACGTGTCTATGGCTCAGATACAGATAGATGGAGCTGATAAGTGACGTGTCCATGGGTCAGATACAGATAGATGGAGCTGATAAGTGACGTGTCTATGGCTCAGATACAGATAGATGGAGCTGATAAGTGACGTGTCCATGGGTCAGATACAGATAGATGGAGCTGATAAGTGACGTGTCCATGGGTCAGATACAGATAGATGGAGCTGATAAGTGACGTGTCTATGGGTCAGATACGGATAGATGGAGCTGATAAGTGACGTGTCCATGGGTCAGATACAGATAGATGGAGCTGATAAGTGACGTGTCCATGGGTCAGATACAGATAGATGGAGCTGATAAGTGACGTGTCCATGGGTCAGATACAGATAGATGGAGCTGATAAGTGACGTGTCCATGGGTCAGATACGGATAGATGGAGCTGATAAGTGACGTGTCTATGGGTCAGATACAGATAGATGGAGCTGATAAGTGACATGTCTATGTGTCAGATACAGATAGATGGAGCTGATAAGTGACGTGTCTATGGGTCAGATACAGATAGATGGAGCTGATAAGTGACGTGTCTATGGGTCAGATACAGATAGATGGAGCTGATAAGTGACGTGTCTATGGGTCAGATACAGATAGATGGAGCTGATAAGTGACGTGTCTATGGGTCAGATACAGATAGATGGAGCTGATAAGTGACGTGTCCATGGGTCAGATACAGATAGATGGAGCTGATAAGTGACGTGTCTATGGGTCAGATACGGATAGATGGAGCTGATAAGTGACGTGTCTATGGGTCAGATACAGATAGATGGAGCTGATAAGTGACATGTCTATGGGTCAGATACAGATAGATGGAGCTGATAAGTGACGTGTCTATGGGTCAGATACAGATAGATGGAGCTGATAAGTGACGTGTCCATGGGTCAGATACAGATAGATGGAGCTGATAAGTGACGTGTCTATGGGTCAGATACAGATAGATGGAGCTGATAAGTGACGTGTCTATGGGTCAGATACAGATAGATGGAGCTGATAAGTGACGTGTCTATGGGTCAGATACAGATAGATGGAGCTGATAAGTGACGTGTCTATGGGTCAGATACAGATAGATGGAGCTGATAAGTGACATGTCTATGGGTCAGATACAGATAGATGGAGCTGATAAGTGACGTGTCTATGGGTCAGATACAGATAGATGGAGCTGATAAGTGACGTGTCTATGGGTCAGATACAGATAGATGGAGCTGATAAGTGACGTGTCCATGGGTCAGATACAGATAGATGGAGCTGATAAGTGACGTGTCCATGGGTCAGATACAGATAGATGGAGCTGATAAGTGACGTGTCTATGGGTAAGATACGGATAGATGGAGCTGATAAGTGACGTGTCCATGGGTCAGATACAGATAGATGGAGCTGATAAGTGACGTGTCTATGGGTCAGATACAGATAGATGGAGCTGATAAGTGACGTGTCCAAGGGTCAGATACAGATAGATGGAGCTGATAAGTGACGTGTCCATGGGTAAGATACAGATAGATGGAGCTGATAAGTGACGTGTCCATGGGTCAGATACAGATAGATGGAGCTGATAAGTGACGTGTCTATGGGTCAGATACAGATAGATGGAGCTGATAAGTGACGTGTCCAAGGGTCAGATACAGATAGATGGAGCTGATAAGTGACGTGTCCATGGGTCAGATACAGATAGATGGAGCTGATAAGTGACGTGTCCATGGGTCAGATACAGATAGATGGAGCTGATAAGTGACGTGTCCATGGGTCAGATACAGATAGATGGAGCTGATAAGTGACGTGTCCATGGGTCAGATACAGATAGATGGAGCTGATAAGTGACGTGTCCATGGGTCAGATACAGATAGATGGAGCTGATAAGTGACGTGTCCATGGGTCAGATACAGATAGATGGAGCTGATAAGTGACGTGTCCATGGGTCAGATACGGATAGATGGAGCTGATAAGTGACGTGTCTATGGGTCAGATACGGATAGATGGAGCTGATAAGTGACGTGTCTATGGGTCAGATACGGATAGATGGAGCTGATAAGTGACGTGTCTATGGGTCAGATACAGATAGATGGAGCTGATAAGTGACGTGTCCATGGGTCAGATACAGATAGATGGAGCTGATAAGTGACGTATCCATGGGTCAGATACAGATAGATGGAGCTGATAAGTGACGTGTCTATGGGTGAGATACAGATAGATGGAGCTGATAAGTGACGTGTCCATGGGTCAGATACAGATAGATGGAGCTGATAAGTGACGTGTCTATGGGTCAGATACGGATAGATGGAGCTGATAAGTGACGTGTCCATGGGTCAGATACGGATAGATGGAGCTGATAAGTGACGTGTCCATGGGTCAGATACAGATAGATGGAGCTGATAAGTGACGTGTCCATGGGTCAGATACGGATAGATGGAGCTGATAAGTGACGTGTCCATGGGTCAGATACAGATAGATGGAGCTGATAAGTGACGTGTCCATGGGTCAGATACAGATAGATGGAGCTGATAAGTGACGTGTCCATGGGTCAGATACAGATAGATGGAGCTGATAAGTGACGTGTCCATGGGTCAGATACAGATAGATGGAGCTGATAAGTGACGTGTCCATGGGTCAGATACAGATAGATGGAGCTGATAAGTGACGTGTCCATGGGTCAGATACGGACAGATGGAGCTGATAAGTGACGTGTCCATGGGTCAGATACAGATAGATGGAGCTGATAAGTTACGTGTCCATGGGTCAGATACAGATAGATGGAGCTGATAAGTTACGTGTCCATGGGTCAGATACAGATAGATGGAGCTGATAAGTGACGTGTCCATGGGTCAGATACAGATAGATGGAGCTGATAAGTGACGTGTCCATGGGTCAGATACGGATAGATGGAGCTGATAAGTGACGTGTCCATGGGTCAGATACAGATAGATGGAGCTGATAAGTGACGTGTCCATGGGTCAGATACAGATAGATGGAGCTGATAAGTGACGTGTCTATGGGTCAGATACAGATAGATGGAGCTGATAAGTGACGTGTCCATGGGTCAGATTCGGATAGATGGAGCTGATAAGTGACGTGTCTATGGGTCAGATACAGATAGATGGAGCTGATAAGTGACGTGTCTATGGGTAAGATACGGATAGATGGAGCTGATAAGTGACGTGTCCATGGGTAAGATACAGATAGATGGAGCTGATAAGTGACGTGTCTATGGGTCAGATACAGATAGATGGAGCTGATAAGTGACGTGTCTATGGGTAAGATACGGATAGATGGAGCTGATAAGTGACGTGTCCATGGGTAAGATACAGATAGATGGAGCTGATAAGTGACGTGTCCATGGGTAAGATACAGATAGATGGAGATGATAAGTGACGTGTCCATGGGTCAGATACAGATAGATGGAGCTGATAAGTGACGTGTCTATGGGTCAGATACAGATAGATGGAGCTGATAAGTGACGTGTCTATGGGTAAGATACGGATAGATGGAGCTGATAAGTGACGTGTCCATGGGTAAGATACAGATAGATGGAGCTGATAAGTGACGTGTCCATGGGTAAGATACAGATAGATGGAGCTGATAAGTGACGTGTCCATGGGTAAGATACAGATAGATAGAGCTGATAAGTGACGTGTCCATGGGTCAGATACAGATAGATGGAGCTGATAAGTGACGTGTCTATGGGTCAGATACAGATAGATGGAGCTGATAAGTGACGTGTCTATGGGTCAGATACAGATAGATGGAGCTGATAAGTGACGTGTCCATGGGTAAGATACGGATAGATGGAGCTGATAAGTGACGTGTCCATGGGTCAGATACAGATAGATGGAGCTGATAAGTGACGTGTCTATGGGTCAGATACAGATAGATGGAGCTGATAAGTGACGTGTCTATGGCTCAGATACAGATAGATGGAGCTGATAAGTGACGTGTCCATGGGTAAGATACAGATAGATGGAGCTGATAAGTGACGTGTCCATGGGTCAGATACAGATAGATGGAGCTGATAAGTGACGTGTCCATGGGTCAGATACAGATAGATGGAGCTCATAAGTGACGTGTCCATGGGTCAGATTCGGATTGATGGAGCTGATAAGTGACGTGTCCATGGGTCAGATACAGATAGATGGAGCTGATAAGTGACGTGTCCATGGGTCAGATACAGATAGATGGAGCTGATAAGTGACGTGTCCATGGGTCAGATACAGATAGATGGAGCTGATAAGTGACGTGTCTATGGGTAAGATACGGATAGATGGAGCTGATAAGTGACGTGTCCATGGGTAAGATACAGATAGATGGAGCTGATAAGTGACGTGTCCATGGGTCAGATTCGGATAGATGGAGCTGATAAGTGACGTGTCCATGGGTCAGATACAGATAGATGGAGCTGATAAGTGACGTGTCTATGGGTAAGATACGGATAGATGGAGCTGATAAGTGATGTGTCCATGGGTCAGATATAGATAGATGGAGCTGATAAGTGACGTGTCCATGGGTCAGATACAGATAGATGGAGCTGATAAGTGACGTGTCCATGGGTCAGATACAGATAGATGGAGCTGATAAGTGACGTGTCCATGGGTCAGATACAGATAGATGGAGCTGATAAGTGACGTGTCCATGGGTCAGATACGGATAGATGGAGCTGATAAGTGACGTGTCCATGGGTCAGATACGGATAGATGGAGCTGATAAGTGACGTGTCCATGGGTCAGATACAGATAGATGGAGCTGATAAGTGACGTGTCCATGGGTCAGATACGGATAGATGGAGCTGATAAGTGACGTGTCTATGGGTCAGATACGGATAGATGGAGCTGATAAGTGACGTGTCCATGGGTCAGATACAGATAGATGGAGCTGATAAGTGACGTGTCCATGGGTCAGATACGGATAGATGGAGCTGATAAGTGACGTGTCTATGGGTCAGATACAGATAGATGGAGCTGATAAGTGACGTGTCCATGGGTCAGATACAGATAGATGGAGCTGATAAGTGACGTATCCATGGGTCAGATACAGATAGATGGAGCTGATAAGTGACGTGTCTGTGGTCAGATACAGATAGATGGAGCTGATAAGGGACATGTCTATGGGTCAGATACAGATAGATGGAGCTGATAAGTGACATGTCCATGGGTCAGATACAGATAGATGGAGCTGATAAGTGACGTGTCTATGGGTCAGATACGGATAGATGGAGCTGATAAGTGACGTGTCTATGGGTCAGATACAGATAGATGGAGCTGATAAGTGACGTGTCTATGGGTCAGATACAGATAGATGGAGCTGATAAGTGACGTGTCCATGGGTCAGATACGGATAGATGGAGCTGATAAGTGACGTGTCCATGGGTTGTCAAGGTAGAGATTTGGGGTAAAGATAGCTAATGCTATCTTCATACAGGGTATGCAGAGACCGATGCCGTATTAGCTGTATATCAGTGCTGATGTTAATGTATCAGACCATGACCACACAGACATTTTCTCTCCTTGAGCCAGCGTCATCAACTGAACTTGTGTATTCTATAGCTCAGATTTTAGTATTACATTTCAACCTTCAGACATGTACAAAAGTATCAATCTTCTTCTCTCACACATGGAAGCTGCATAGGGAGAGTTGGGGAGTGCAGGTACCCACATTTCATCCCACAGGTGACACATTCCTTCTTTGTGTGGAACTACTGATAAGGATAAATACTTTCTTTGTTTATTGTTTGTACATCTGTTCACTTATCCTTGGTAACCCCTTCATGACCATACAGCGTAGAATCATATTATGGCGTCTGTGCGATTGTCACATAGACACACAGATAATTATGCAACTACATCTATATTTTGATTATTTACATACACGGATATTCTTATTACGTTTAAACAAACAATCTATAGCCCAGGCCACCTCCACAGGGTCAGATACGGATAGTGAAGTGTCTGGGGGGCTCCCCAGCGTCTGGCGCCCAGAACCCCCATCGTGGATTCTCCTTTACCTGTGTCCTTCTCCTTCTTCACGCCCTCCATCCCGTCTGGCTTTTTCGGCCGCTCCTTCCTCTTCTCCTCATCGTCTTCTTCTTCGGAGGAGGTCGCCGGCCCTTTCAGGTCATCTGATGAAATGTCCATGATCTTCAGCTTGATGAAGTCCTCGTCTTCCTCTGTAGAGTTGGACCCTACGGAGAAGATGTCAGTGTGTTATGCTCTGGGCGGCGGTGCTGGTGATCAGGGCGGAAGGCGGGGGCGGTGGCAGTGATCAGAGCGGCAGTGGCGGGGGCGCTGCCAGTGATCAGGGCGGCAGTGGCGGTGCCGGTGATCAGGGAGGCAGTGGCGAGGGCGGTGATCAGGGCGGCAGCGGCGGGGGCGTGCTGGTGATCAGGGCGGCAGTGGCGGGCAGCTGTGATCAGGGCGGCAGTGGCGGGCAGCTGTGATCAGGGCGGCAGTGGTGATCAGGGCGGCAGTGGCGGGCAGCTGTGATCAGGGCGGCAGTGGCGGCAGTGGTGATCAGGGCGGCAGTGGCGGGCAGCTGTGATCAGGGCAGCAGTGGCGGGCAGCTGTGATCAGGGCGGCAGTGGCGGGCAGCGGTGATCAGGGCGGCAGTGGCGGGCAGTGGTGATCAGGGCGGCAGTGGCGGGCGGTACCTTCGGGTGACGGCTGCTCCCGGTGACTTCGCTCGTGGAGGATCAGGTCGGATTTGGAGCAGAACCTCCGCTCGCAGGAGGAGCAGGTGTAGGGGTGCTGCCCGGCGTGTGTGCGCAGGTGGAGGATGAGGCTGCTCTTCTGGGAGAAGCCCTTGGTGCAGACGTCGCACTGGTACGGCTGCTCCCCGCTGTGGGCGCTCTGGTGGCGGAGCAGGACGGCGCTGCTCTTGAAGCTCTTGCCGCACTGTGGGCAGGTGAAGGGGCGCTCGGCACTGTGCGTCCTCTGGTGCCGCGCCAGGCTCAGGTTACTGGTGAAGGTGCGCCCGCACTGGCAGCACATGTAGCGCTCCTCCCCGCCGTGACTGTCCATGTGTCTCCGCAGCTCGCTGCCGTTCCCGAACGTCTCCTGGCAGACGCTACACTTGTGGGGCGGCGGGGCACCAGTGGGCGCAGCATTGGAGGAGTCCGGAGCGCTGCCAGGCTTACAGCGCGACCTCTGGTGACGATTCAGGGCGGAGCGATGACTGAAACTCCTCCCACAGTCTGGGCAGCACAACGCATCACCCAATGCCTCCATCTTGCTGAGGTGGCCGGTGACATGCGGGGTCCCAGAGGCCGGCACAGGCGGGGGCAGTCACAGGTGGGGTCCCAGCGGCCGGTCACAGGCGGGGTCCCAGCGGCCGGTCACAGGCGGGGTCCCAGCGGCTGGCACATCTGTGAAGACAAACAAAGTGGTGAGAGAGGAGGCAACAAAACAGATGGGGAGCACCGCCATGAAGACGTCACATGACCACGGGGACACAGGGGTAATATAGATGGGGAGCACCGCCATGAAGACGTCACATGACCACGGGGACACAGGGGTAATATAGATGGGGAGCACCGCCATGACTGCGTCACATGACCACAGGGGGGGGCGGTCACGGTTCTCTCTCTGCTGTAAGAGCTAAGTGACAGGTTTTTGGTCTGAGTCACTTTCCCCTGTGAGGCTCTGTTATTTCGGCGGGTTTTCTTTTCCATTGGCAGTTGTAGGGTTAATGGCAGTATTCTTTGCCAGCAAGCAGCTCTAGTACCAGCTCAGGTGTTTCTGGTTTGGGACCACTCCCAGTCCCTTTATACACCCTCTGCTACCAGCAGAGGGGGGTTATTTTTGATTTATTTGGACACTTGGCCTGGAGGTGGAAGGAGCTGCTGGAACCTGATGCTGGTGCGGCTGCAGCCTCGGCGGTGACGGCAGCCTCGGCGGTGGCGGCAGCAGCCTGTTGTTGTGTTCCCCCGCCTGTCTTCCTTCCCTGCTGTGTTGTTTCCGTGAAAGTGGTGGGGCTAGCGTCCGTCACCTGCCCACTCCTTAGCCAGGGACTATTGTAGGGTCACTCCGGAGGCTGTATCGGGGCTGGCTGGAGAGCGGGGTACAGCGGCAGGTTGGTGGTGCAGGCGTCCATCCTCCCTCTCTCTAGTGATAGGATGTTCTTCGTGTCTCTGGTGCACCCCTCGTTTGTCGTTATATTGCCCCTGTTTTGTTGTGTATTTCGCCTCACACCGGACCTTACTGTATTTGTGTAACCGGGAACCGGGGTAATTCAGACGGGGAGCACCGCCATGATGAGGTCACATGACCACGGGGAGGGGGACACAGGGAGTAATACAGACAGGGAGCACAGCCTGCGTCACATGACCACGGGACGGGACACAGGGGTAATACAGACGGGGGGCACCGCCATGAAGATGTCACATGACCACGGGGGGGACAGTGGTAATACAGATGGGGGGCACCGCCATGACTGCGTCACATGACCACGAGGGGGGAACGACACAGGAGTAATACAGACAGGGAGCACCACCATGACTGTCACATGACCACGGGGGGGGACAGGGGTAATACAGACCTGGGGAGCACCACCATGACTGCGTCACATGACCACGGGGGGGGGGCACCGCCCTGACGGCGTCACATGACACGAGGAGGGGACACGGGTAATACAGACAGGGGGCACCACCATGACTGCGTCACATGACCACGGGGGGGGGACACAGGGGTAATATAGATGGTGGGCACCACCATGACGGCTTCACATGACACGAGAGGGGGGGCACAGGGGTAATACAGATGGGGGGCACCACCATGACTGCGTCACATGACACGAGAGTGGGGACACAGGAGTAATACAGATGGGGGGGCACCACCATGACTGCGTCACATGACCACGGGGGGGGACACAGGGATAATACAGATGGGGAGCACCGCCATGACGGAGTCACATGACCACGGGGGGGGACACAGGGATAATACAGATGGGGAGCACCGCCATGACGGCGTCACATGACACGAGGAGGGGACACAGGGGTAATACAGATGGGGGGCACCACCATGACTGCGTCACATGATGGACTCTGCACATTATACAGGGCAGCCAATCAGACTGCAGGTTACATAAGTGGCACATAATGAAGCAGGGCTGTGATTGGCTGCTGTGTGCAGTGGGGTGGATGGCTGATATAAGCGCTGTGTAATGTGAGCCGGCATCCCGTGCCCTGCAGTCACCCTGCCCCTCCTGCACTGCACTGCACGGCCGCTCACTGCCCCACCCCAGGGCAATGCACGGGTTAACACCGCTCCTCACCTCACGGTCGCACCGAGCTTTTATCCTATAGAAGCATCTTGATGACGTCATGGTCATGTGACCGGTCACACAGGCTCCTCCCCGCTCTACTACGTTGACGCCCCTATCGTCTGGATGACTCTAGGTGTGAGCACGTGATCAGCGGGATCCTACCACTGCGGGGAGGGGGCGCGGCACAGTCCAAGTCACACGTAGGGGTGCGTGTCGTGCTGTAGTGACGCTGACGTCGGTGGATGAGTCGCGGGGGGATGTTTCATAAAAAACACAACCAAACATGAGGGAATACCGCACCAGCACCGCTGCAACGTGTGAAAGGGGCAGGAAGGGTGTTCAGCGGGGTTATAGGAATCAGCCACCGACCTCACACTGCGGAGAGGAGGAAAGCTCGGGGGGAGGGATGTCTGAGGGAACATCTGAGGGGGGAGGGATGTCTGAGGGAACGTCTGAGGGGGGAGGGATGTCTGAGGGAACGTCTGAGGGGGGAGGGATGTCTGAGGAAACGTCTGAGGGGGGAGGGATGTCTGAGGAAACGTCTGAGGGGGGAGGGATGGCTGAGGGACCGTCTGAGGGGGGAGGGATGGCTGAGGGAACGTCTGAGGGGGGAGGGATGGCTGAGGGAACGTCTGAGGGGGGAGGGATGGCTGAGGGAACGTCTGAGGGGGGAGGGATGGCTGAGGGAACGTCTGAGGGGGGAGGGATGGCTGAGGGAACGTCTGAGGGGGGAGGGATGTCTGAGGAAACGTCTGAGGGGGGAGGGATGGCTGAGGGAACGTCTGAGGGGGGAGGGATGGCTGAGGGACCGTCTGAGGGGGGAGGGATGGCTGAGGGAACGTCTGAGGGGGGAGGGATGGCTGAGGGAACGTCTGAGGGGGGAGGGATGGCTGAGGGAACATCTGAGGGGGGAGGGATGGCTGAGGGAACATCTGAGGGGGGAGGGATGTCTGAGGGAACGTCTGAGGGGGGAGGGATGGCTGAGGGAACGTCTGAGGGGGGAGGGATGGCTGAGGGACCGTCTGAGGGGGGAGGGATGGCTGAGGGAACGTCTGAGGGGGGAGGGATGGCTGAGGGGGGAGGGATGGCTGAGGGAACGTCTGAGGGGGGGGGATGTCTGAGGGAACGTCTGAGGGGGGGGGATGTCTGAGGGAACGTCTGAGGGGGGGGATGTCTGAGGGAACGTCTGAGGGGGGAGGGATGGCTGAGGGAACGTCTGAGGGGGGGAGGGATGGCTGAGGGAACGTCTGAGGGGGGGAGGGATGGCTGAGGGAACGTCTGAGGGGGGAGGGATGGCTGAGGGAACGTCTGAGGGGGGAGGGATGGCTGAGGGAACGTCTGAGGGGGGAGGGATGGCTGAGGGAACGTCTGAGGGGGGAGGGATGGCTGAGGGAACGTCTGAGGGGGGGGATGTCTGAGGAAACGTCTGAGGGGGGAGGGATGGCTGAGGAAACGTCTGAGGGGGGGGCATGTCTGAGGGAACGTCTGAGGGGGAGGGATGTCTGAGGAAACGTCTGAGGGGGGGAGGGATATCTGAGGAAACGTCTGAGGGGGGGAGGGATGTCTGAGGAAACGTCTGAGGGGGGGAGGGATGTCTGAGGGAACGTCTGAGGGGGGAGGGATGTCTGAGGGGGGGAGGGATGGCTGAGGGAACGTCTGAGGGGGGAGGGATGTCTGAGGAAACGTCTGAGGGGGGAGGGATGTCTGAGGGAACATCTGGGGGGGATGTCTGAGGGAACATCTGGGGGGGGATGTCTGAGGGGGGATGTCTGAGGGAACATCTGGGGGGGATGTCTGAGGGAACGTCTGAGGGGGGGATGTCTGAGGGAACATCTGAGGGGGGGGATGTCTGAGGGGGGATGTCTGAGGGAACATCTGAGGGGGGGATGTCTGAGGGGGGGGATGTCTGAGGGAACGTCTGAGGGGGGGGATGTCTGAGGGAACGTCTGAGGGGGGGGATGTCTGAGGGAACGTCTGAGGGGGGGGATGTCTGAGGGAACATCTGGGGGGGGATGTCTGAGGGAACATCTGGGGGGGGATGTCTGAGGGAACATCTGGGGGGGGATGTCTGAGGGAACATCTGGGGGGGGATGTCTGAGGGAACATCTGGGGGGGGATGTCTGAGGGAACATCTGGGGGGGGGGTGTCTGAGGGAACATCTGGGGGGGGGGTGTCTGAGGGAACATCTGGGGGGGGGTGTCTGAGGGAACATCTGGGGGGGGATGTCTGAGGGAACATCTGGGGGGGGATGTCTGAGGGAACATCTGGGGGGGGATGTCTGAGGGAACATCTGGGGGGGGATGTCTGAGGGAACATCTGGGGGGGGATGTCTGAGGGAACATCTGGGGGGGGATGTCTGAGGGAACATCTGAGGGGAGGATGTCTGAGGGGAGGATGTCTGAGGGAACATCTGGGGGAGCAATTTTTCTTCTATATCCTTAAATTCTAGTCAGTTAGGGTACTTTCACACTTGCGTTATTTTCCTTCCGTTACAATCCGCCCTTTTGGGAAACAGCGGAATCCGTTAACGGATTCCGCTGTTTCCCATAGACTTGTATGGTTGACGGATTGTACCAAAAGGAGCTGCGTTGCTTCCGCTGGGCGACGCTCCGTTGCTTCCGCCCAGCGGGAGGAACGCAGCATGTAACGTTATTTTGAGCAGCGGAATCCTCTGGATTTCACTGCGCATGCTCTTTTTTTTTTTTTTTTTTTTTTTTTAAATCAAACTTTATTTTGGCTCGCGGTGGCCGAACGTTCAGCTGAGCGCCCGGCCGTCGGCAAGCGACAGCGCTCAGCTGAATGACCGGCCACCAGCATGCCCGGCCGCCGGCAAGTCACAGCGCTCAGCTGAGCGCCCGCCCGCCGGCATGCCCGGGCGCCGGCAAGTGACAGCGATCAGCTGATCACCCGGCGGCCGGCTGCAGGGAGCGATCAGCTGATCACCCGGCGGCCGGGAGCGATCAGCTGATCACCCGGCGGCCGGGAGCGATCAGCTGATCACCCGGCGGCCGGGAGCGATCAGCTGATCACCCGGCGGCCGGGAGCGATCAGCTGATCACCCGGCGGCCGGGAGCGATCAGCTGATCACCCGGCGGCCGGCTGCAGGGAACGATCAGCTGATCGTTCACTATAGTCTGCCGCTGGTAAAACCGGGAAAAAAAAAAAAAAAAATCAAAACGAATTGCGTTGTTTTGCAGCATCCGTTGCATCCGTTGTGTCACTATATGCAACACATCCGTTGCATCCGTTACACAACGCAATGCAACGGATACCGTTCAACGCAAGTGTGAAAGTAGCCTTAGTAGGCATTAACCCTCTATTTGTGACCCTTTTGCTATGTGGAATTTTGCTTCATGGTGAATTCAGCCTGTGTATATCTTATGCCTCGGGCACATGCGAGGCTCTGCGCTATGGGAACCTTCGTTATGCCGCTTTGAGAATATGGGCGGCTGCGTGGTTGGCGCAGGTTTGCGCAAGCGCGGTGGCTTTGATGGGATATATGCTTCGGGCGCATGCGCGGCGCTGCGCTATGGGAACCTTCGTTATGCCGCTTTGAGAATATGGGCGGCTGCGTGGTTGGCGCAGGTTTGCGCAAGCGCGGTGGCTTTGATGAGATATACGGGAAGTGACATCAGGTTTGTGTATGAAGCAGGGTGAATGACGTGACTGCGCGTGTGCGCGGTCGCAGTGAATGATGGGAGGCGGCTGGGACCGGAAATGTAATGGCTCCCGCACTCATTTAAAAGGTTGCCGCATGGTGGCTGGTTGGCGTTCTGGTGTCCTCATTTGGGGATTTTCTGGGACGGAGGCTATCATGGCGTTCTGCCAGTTTCTACTGTCTCATCTTACTTGGACCCCTGAACGATTGCTGTAGTGGTCCGGTTTGGCATACCATGCTTTATCGGAGGTGATTTTGGGGTGAGTGACATTGTCTATATCTATTGTATCTTTTTAGAATCAGCTGACTGACTTGGTCTATATGATTGTTCTTGGGGTTACTGATTTAG
Organism: Anomaloglossus baeobatrachus; assembly: GCF_048569485.1. Lineage (NCBI taxonomy): Eukaryota > Metazoa > Chordata > Amphibia > Anura > Aromobatidae > Anomaloglossus > Anomaloglossus baeobatrachus. The sequence goes on from NC_134354.1 coordinate 796,580,667, forward strand.
ATATACGCATACATATTGGTGCTCCCCTTTCCATTTGTAAGGAGTAGACCTGTTTTGATGTAGGGGATATGTATACGGAATGGGGCAATTGGTATCTAATGGGATCATTTATAGCCTCATTTGAGTGAGACCCTGACGGTGTAGTCTTCTTGTGTGTATGTTGGGAAGCGTTTCTTATCTATACTGAGAGACTGTATATATTTCTCTCCTCCTCTTTTAGATCCATATTGAATATTGATATTATACCCATGGATCAATAAAACCTCCTGATGAACCCTTTGGCTCTATCATACAAGGGGGAAACGCGTCGAGGTGTAAGGTGTAAATTGTATCCCAGGAGTGTGAAGCTATCGAGCACAGAGTGTGTAACCATTACCAGAAGGAACCTGCGACATGTCACATGTCTGACATCATCTACCTCCATGAAGAAGGATATTACTTTATATGACAATCTCAAGTGGATATGTGATAAATACTTCATCTATCAAGAATCCTATTAAGGGACAAATTATGCTCACTGGACCTTTTATTCTGTATTATCTTTGGCATATATGTGTTTATTGCTTTGCTGAAAATATCTTTTTTCTAACAGTCCAGATGATGGCCTCGGGCCGATATTAGGTCTCTGTTCTGTAGAGAATGACCTTTGGCCTTCTATAGGGTGCATGGTATCTAAAATAACAGTTCGGTAGATGAGTTTACACCACATATTGGGTGTTGGTTCTGTTAGGAATAACCTAGGGTATTCCAGGATGTGCCTTTTTTCCAAAAAACGTTATCCCTGTTTTTTCCTCTGTTCAATTGACCAGTTGAGGATGTGATTTGGATGTCGAGTAGCTGTCAAAAACATAAAAAAGAGTGACCAGGGATGACATTAGCATAAGTGTGCTTTTATGGTCTCTAAAACTGGATAGGGGTTGGAACTGGATATAGAGACGAAATATCTTTTTGTCTCTGTATTCAGCTCCTAAACCACTGTGTGACGGTGAGTTTAATAGGTATTTATAAAAAATATACAATGTGAATAATGGTATGAAGTATATAAATCTTTAAAAAATTGCAATTTTTCCCTCTGAGGAATATTTGATGAGGGGAAATAGGTATCAAATCATGAAAGAAGGATGAATTGTATATTGCAATGTATCTACCCCCTTATTGGTTGAATCCAGCTGAGACATTGTATGTATTTATGTCTATGAGTCTGTTTAGCTTTTGGTATAATAAAGGAATTTTTTTTAAAAAGTTGGGGTTTTTAATATATTTTTGAGAACATCTGGGGGGGATGTCTGAGGGAACATCTGGGGGGGATGTCTGAGGGAGGATGTCTGAGGGAACATCTGGGGGGGGATGTCTGAGGGAACATCTGGGGGGGGGGATGTCTGAGGGAACATCTGGGGGGGGGATGTCTGAGGGAACATCTGGGGGGGGGGATGTCTGAGGGAACATCTGGGGGGGGGGATGTCTGAGGGAACATCTGGGGGGGGGGATGTCTGAGGGAACATCTGGGGGGGGGGATGTCTGAGGGAACATCTGGGGGGGGGGATGTCTGAGGGAACATCTGGGGGGGGGGATGTCTGAGGGAACATCTGGGGGGGGGATGTCTGAGGGAACATCTGGGGGGGGGGGATGTCTGAGGGAACATCTGGGGGGGGATGATGTCTGAGGGAACATCTGGGGGGGGATGATGTCTGAGGGAACATCTGGGGGGGGATGATGTCTGAGGGAACATCTGGGGGGGGGGATGTCTGAGGGAACATCTGGGGGGGGGGGATGTCTGAGGGAACATCTGGGGGGGGGGGATGTCTGAGGGAACATCTGGGGGGGGGGATGTCTGAGGGAACATCTGGGGGGGGGGGGATGTCTGAGGGAACATCTGGGGGGGGGGATGTCTGAGGGAACATCTGGGGGGGGGTGGGATGTCTGAGGGAACATCTGGGGGGGGGTGGGATGTCTGAGGGAACCTCTCGGGGGGGACCTGTATGGATATCTTTGGTGGGGAGATCTCTGGTGAGGCTCAGACCAGAAGGTCACAGCCTCTTATTATGCACAGGTCTGCAGCTTGTGATTAAATCTCTGCTTTCTTTCGGAGCTGTAGGGGTTAAGGACCCTTTCCTCTCTGGCTGTCCTTTTGTAGCCTTGATCTCAGGTGCAGCTCTTTGTGACCACTCCCCTTCACTATAACTAGTCACGTGTGTTACCATCTGATGCTGGTTATAGAATCTCACTCTTATGCTGACCACTTTGGAAGGAGCCTGTCTGTGGAAGGAGCTGAGGTGTTGTGACAGTTGCAGCTGTGGTGTTAGCTGTATAGGAGGAGCTTGGAGTGTTTTCTTTTTGAGTCTATGTCCCCCTGTCTGTCTCCCTTGTGTTATTGTAATGGTGGGACTAGTGCTCTTGCCAGCCTTCTCACTAGCCAGGGTGAGTTCAGGGCAAGTGAGGGCCTAGACATGTGATGGGGGATGGACTGGAAATGGGGACATTAGGACATGCAGGGATCAGCCTCAGGTGAGTGCAGGAGGTGACCCTGCGCCCCCTCCATAATGCCAAGGCCCACCATTGTATCGTGTCCCTGGTGTACCCTGATTGTTGCAGCGCTCGCTGGGGGTTCCCTTGTATCTGGTGGAATCTCAGTAGTCGCTGTGTGATAGTATAACGGATCCTGACATGGAGCCAGTAGAGGCCGATGCTGAGGCAGAGCCTGCCCCTTGTGCTGCCAGACCTGCGATCCAGGGATCTGTGGCAGCTATAGTGCACCTGAACTCAAGGTGGCGCTGCTGGGTAGATGCTCAGGAGGGCAGGATACGTTTATTGTATTCCGTGAAGCCTGTAAGCTTTATTCCAAGCTCCGCCCACACTCTTCATTAGTGAGGACAACGGGTGGGGATCGTGATGTCTCTCCTCCAGGGAGACCCCAATCATGGTCCTTGTTGCTTTGGTTGGTCCATGACTTTCTTGTGGCCCTAAACCTCATCTCACCGAGTCTCCCTAGCGAAGTCTCAGCTACACAAGCTCCAGCAGGGAGACCGGCAGGTGGAGACGACTGGGTGGATAAAATGTAACAGCAGAATAGTGAGTGCAGCTCTGGAGGTGACTGGGGGATAAGACACAATGTAACAGCAGAATAGTGACTGCAGCTCTGGAGGTGACTGGGTGGATAAGACACAATGTAACAGCAGAATAGTGACTGCAGCTCTGGAGGTGACTGGGGGATAAGACACAATGTAACAGCAGAATAGTGACTGCAGCTCTAGAGGTGACTGGGGGATAAGACACGATGTAACAGCAGAATAGTGAGTGCAGCTCTGGAGGTGACTGGGGGATAAGACACAATGTAACAGCAGAATAGTGAATGCAGCTCTGGAGGTGACTGGGGGATAAGACACAATGTAACAGCAGAATAGTGAGTGCAGCTCTGGAGGTGACTGGTGGATAAGACACAATGTATCAGCAGAATAGTGACTGCAGCTCTGGAGGTGACTGGGGGATAAGACACGATGTAACAGCAGAATAGTGAGTGCAGCTCTGGAGGTGACTGGAGGATAAGACCTGATGTAACAGCAGAATAGTGAGTGCAGCTCTGGAGGAGAAAGTTACTGTTTGGGGCTGATGTGACGAGGTTGTACTGTGCCGCCTCCGTTCTTGCTCCTCAGGTCTCGCGTCTTCTGACGTTTCTTGTGTTGATAATTTATTCATTAGGGCTGAGAGGCCTCTGCTGCTCATCACCTCTTATGCTGCTGCTCTCTGTTATCTGCACGTCCAGTAGGGTGTCAAGGCAATGCATGGTAAAAATGTAAGTAGCAAGTTTTTGAAGGTCTTACCCCCTAATTGTGTTCCTTTTTGGTTACAGATATCTTATAATTTTCTGTAAGATTAGTTGTCAGTTACGGGTTGCTCCGTGGCTCATCATGCTGCAGCTTCAGTTTTTTATGTTTGCAATGATTAAGTTGATATTATAAATGCAGCAATGCTACTTGGATTCCGTCCGTAGACCATACGCATCAGCCCCACCACGGGCTTATCACTGCTACTGAATAATGAAGGAAGTATTATACCTGCATTAAAGGGATTTTGAATATTCACTATTAATCTCATCTACTGTATTTTGTTGGATGTAGATGATGACTGCTGGTACTGGAACGTCACAAGTAAGCAAAGGCAAGGCTCGTGGTATATGCTTACCTCCAACGTTTGAAGAGAGGAAAGAGGGACAAATTATGGCCACACCCCTAGCCACACCCATTTGGCAGTAAGGGTCATGCAGTAGATGCCCCGCACTTCGTTCATAGTCATAGCAGCCAGAATTGTCTTATTTCTATGTGTTACTATATGACATGTTGCTTATTTGTGCCTATAAATCCGTGGTCACACGCTGCATAAATTCTGTGGTTTTTGTTCCTGCCGCTGTCTGTGTTATACTACACAATATGAATCTTCTCTGGTTTTTCCAGTTTTGCTGCATTTTTTCTGCCTTTTCTCCATTATTTAATGTGTTTTTGGTTCAGATGTGAATCTGCGTTTTAGGCTATGTGTCCACGGTAGAATGTACCTGCGGATTTTTCTGCATGAAAATCCGCGACTTTCGCGGCAAATCCGCACCTTATTTTTTCCGCGGATTTACCGCAGATTACCGCGGATTTTGATGCGGATTTTTTTTTTTTCCCCCCCATTCTATACCCAAAATCCGCACCAAAATCTGCAACAATAATTGACATGCTGCAGATTTTTCCGGATCAAAATCCGCGGCAAATCCGCCGCGGAAAAATCCGCAGCATGGACACAGCATTTCCAAAATGCCATTGAAATGGCTTGGAAGTGCCGGTGCTGCAGATTTTCGGAAAATCCGCGGCAAAATCCGCGGTAAATCCGCAGCGTGGGCACATAGCCTAAAAGTGTTTTTTATTGTAAAGAGAAGCTTTTTCCTGCTTTTTTTTTTTTTTTTTTTTTTTTTTTTTTTTTTTTTTAGCTCCACATAGAAACCTCCAGAGAAAAAAACCCCAGCAATATTATTTCATGGAATCACATCCATTTTGCTTGGATAATTAAATACAGCAGAATAAATGGGCAAAAAAACAGAAGAAGAAAATGCAGCATTTACACTACATGTGAACACGGACTAATTGTCCAAGCAAAGTGGAAGAGACGTCCTGAAATTTCCGCCCCCGGTGCGTGGAAAGATGCCGCTGAACTGCGCGGATTTGTTTTTTTTGTTTTGTTTTTTTTATAAACTTCAGGATTCACATTTGCACCAAACATGTATCAGATAAGGGGACAATGCATAAAAAATACCGCAAACACCAATAATCAGAGGAGATTGTTATTGCGCTCGTGGTGCGGACACCTGCATTTATACTATGTGTGAAAACGGCCTCAGTGATACATTTTTTATTAATTTTTTTTATGGGTTACAATAAATGGTGCCATTTTTTTTCCCACCATTTACCGATCCCCATAAATAATCTAATCGCTGTGTTGTTCTGGTCATTACGATTACAGGGACACCAAATCTATCCATGTTGTTTGCTGATTTGTGATGTTTATTATTTTATAAAAAAAAGTGTAATAAAATTACATAATTCTATTTTTTTTTTTTATTATTATTTTTAGTAATTTTATTAGAAGGAAAAAAAAAAACTCTTTTCCTCTCCCTATAGAATAAAGGACATAGAGACTCTGCTCTGTTCAATGGAGCTCTGTGTCCTATGTAATCAGAGGCTGTATTGTAGGGTTATTCATATAAAATCCTCCCTCTGCCATCAATTCCTAGTGGCTCAGCAGCTAGGAAAGCTAGGAGGCTGCCGGACACATGTTTGAAAGTTGCTGTTTGAATCCAAGGTGGGGAAGCTAAGAAAAAAAAAATAAATTTGTATTTTTTTTCCTCATTCCTTTATAGTAGTTTTATTGGAACAAATGAATCTGACTCTTTCCTTCACCTATAAAGAGATGCAGTAGCCATCCCTCCATCCCACTTCTGGTTTCTCACCTGCAATACAGAGGTCAGGATTACCAAATCTTCTTATCCTTTGCAATACAGGCAGTGGCTCAGTGGTTGGAGGCTGTGGCCTTTTGAGCAATGAGCTCACCGTTTACGGGTTTAATGTCCCGGCCGCCCCGAGTCGATGAGAATTTAATTTATTCACTGCACTGAGGGGAGGAGCCGGGACATCAGCTTCGAGGCGCGGGACAGACCTCTAAAATCGGGGCAGTCCTGCAGAATCCGGGACGGTTAGGAGGTATGTATATGGCTAATTGGAGGGACAGCAAGTTCGATAAGAGGATGCAAACTGGCTTCAAACAGACAAGTATTATTCAGATTCTTTCAACTGCACACCGTTCAACGTCAAACTATTAAAGACAGCGCTACGGCAAGAGAAGTGATACAATGTTGGGCGAAAGCACGAATTCCTACACGTCAGGAATACAACATACGAGGGGCGATCCAAAAGTAATGATAATCGGTTATTTCTATTGCACACAGAAATTAAAATAAAATGTTCTCTTCTCTCTTAGGTACCCAATAGTCCAGGAAAAAAAAATCACTTAAATAGGCCACGATTCCCGGGAGCTCCATTCATTTGAATATGAACTGCCGAGGAGTGAACGTCAAAATGGAAAAAAACGAGCTCAGAGCTGTCATCAAATACCTCTGCTTGAAAATGACTACCAAAGACATACACAGCGACTTGGTGGAAACATTGGGGGACTCTTCTCCTCCATATTCCACAGTTGCACGCTGGGCCAAGGAATTTAAGCTGGGAAGAACATTGACAGAAGATGAACATCGTGAAGGATCCACGTCCCTCAATGAAGAAAACATGAAAAAAGTTGAAGAAGTTGTATTGGCAGATTGAAAATTAGCAGATTGAAGAGTGACTATCAGGCATGTAGCTGAGGTCACAGGGATCTCATATGGCAGTATTCAAAGAATCCTTGCAAAAGAATTGCATATGAGAAAGGTCTCCGTGCGTTGGGTGCCAAAAATGTTAACCGACGAGCAAAAGAAGAAACGAGTTGACATTTCAATAGCAAATCTCGAAAAGTTCCAAGCAGACGAGGAGAATTGTTTGTCACGTTTTTTAACCATGGACGAGACCTGGATCCACCACTTTGATCCCGAAACTAAACAACAATCGATGACATGGAAACGAGCCGACGCCGAAGAAATTCAAAGTGTCAAGCTCAGCAGGGAAGGTTATGGCGTCCATTTTTTGGGACGCTGAAGGAATTATTATGGTGGACTATGTGGAGAAGGGAGCCACTATTACGGGCGGCTACTACGCAGAACAAATAAGAAGATTGCGGGAGGCTATCAAGGAGAAAAGGCGCGGCAAACTGCGGGCTGGGGTGCTGTTTCACCAAGATAACGCGCCGGCTCACAAAGCTGCAGTTGCCATGGCAACCATTCAAGAAGTGGACTTTGAACTGGTGGAACACCCCCCCCCCCCCTATTCGCCAGATCTAGCCCCCAGTGACTTCTTTCTCCTTCCTCGCCTCAGGGAACACATCCGGGGCAAGAAATTTGCCGACCATAGCGATGTGATAACTGCTGTTGGGGATTTTTTTTGAGGATCAAGAATTTTTTTCGAAGGGAATTCCCAAGTTTAGAAAAGAGATGGACTAAATGTATAGACTTGTTAGGAGACTATGTAGCAAAATATTTTTATTTTTTTTTAATATATCCATTGTGTTTATTATTGATTATCATTCACTTTTGGATCGCCCCTCGTAGTTCTGAAACTTAAAGACCTCCATGGTAAATGGCAAGGATTAAAGAAAGATTCTGGAAGAAAAACCGACTCGCAAAGAAGAGTTTCCGGATATTTTAGACGATCTGTGTGACGTGGCTCATGCTGACGCCGTGAGCGTGATAAACATTGAGGAGAGTAGAATGATTCTGGAAGCGCAAAGGGAGAAAGGAAGAAGAGGGAGTGTGGCTCCTGCCCATACAAAGCTGGCTAAGGGCCGTTTCACGCCTCCGGCATTTCACCGGATTACCAGATCCAGCACACTCCAGTACAGTGTTAATACTGTACAATGACATCGCGGCAAGCTCCGGTCACATGCTGTCATGTGACCGGAGCATGTGACCATAGTTTGCCGCAATGCCATTGTACTGTATTACACTGTACTGGAGTGTGCCGGATCCGGCAATCCGGCAAAATGTCGGATGTGTGAAATGGCCCTAAAAAAGAGGAATGGCGCAGACCACGAGAAAACTGAAATTACAGCACAGAAAGCTGGACCTATTGGTCACTGGAAAAACACAGATGTGAGTTTCCAGATCCGAACAAGTCCACACTGGTATGCAGCCCAGAAATCCGGACCGGCCTGCTAAACACTGATACATGTGCAATGTACATCACCGTGTAATGCAGACTCCACAGTGATACAATGCTTGCTGCCATTCATGTGTCCTGAACCATTAATAGTATATCCAGATAAAGATATGATGACAAACGGAGAGGTTATTGTACAATACTGTGCAAAATGAGAAACCTGGGACAATTCACAAGCCTTGAGCAAGTGGCAAAGCTAAAATTAATGTCAACATATTTTAGATGGTGAATCCTTATGCCAAAAGGAACAAATTTCAGGGGTAAGTAACAATTTGCAAAGTTCATTTTTCCTTGGCACCCTACCGTCCAGCCTGTGTATCTGGACTCTCGTCCATCTGTGAGGTCGGTGTGTGGTGCGGGGTAGTCGTGTGTACTGTACCAGTGTACGCAGCTCTCCTGCATAGCCATGCACTACACACATCCTGTGTATTGTGTGCTGGGGAAGAGTGAAGTGTCTGACGGTTCCTGGTCGCCTTCCGTCCTCAGGATCTGCCTGGACGACCCTTTTATTGTCACAAGGGAAGATGATATCTCCTGTGTGCTGTAATAAGAGGCGATATCTCCTGTGTGCTGTAATAAGAGGTGATATCTCTCCTGTGCTGTAATAAGAGGTGATATCTCCCCTGTGCTGTAATAAGAGGTGATATCTCCCCTGTGCTGTAATAAGAGGTGATATCTCCTCTGTGCTGTAATAAGAGGTGATATCTCCCCTGTGTGCTGTAATAAGAGGTGATATCTCCTCTGTGCTGTAATAAGAGGTGATATCTCTCCTGTGCTGTAATAAGAGGTGATATCTCCCCTGTGCTGTAATAAGAGGTGATATCTCCCCTGTGCTGTAATAAGAGGTGATATCTCCCCTGTGCTGTAATAAGAGGTGATATCTCCCCTGTGCTGTAATAAGAGGTGATATCTCCTCTGTGCTGTAATAAGAGGTGATATCTCCCCTGTGCTGTAATAAGAGGTGATCTCTCTCCTGTGCTGTAATAAGAGGTGATATCTCCCCTGTGCTGTAATAAGAGGTGATATCTCCTCTGTGCTGTAATAAGAGGTGATATCTCCCCTGTGCTGTAATAAGAGGTGATATCTCCTCTGTACTGTAATAAGAGGTGATATCTCTCCTGTGCTGAAATAAGAGGTGATATCTCCCCTGTGCTGTAATAAGAGGTGATATCTCCCCTGTGCTGTAATAAGAGGTGATATCTCCCCTGTGCTGTAATAAGAGGTGATATCTCCCCTGTGCTGTAATAAGAGGTGATATCTCCCCTGTGCTGTAATAAGAGGTGATATCTCCCCTGTGCTGTAATAAGAGGTGATATCTCCCCTGTGCTGTAATAAGAGGTGATATCTCCTCTGTGCTGTAATAAGAGGTGATATCTCCCCTGTGCTGTAATAATAGGTGATATCTCCCCTGTGCTGTAATAAGATGGGATATCTCCCCTGTGCTGTAATAAGATGGGATATCTCCCCTGTGCTGTAATAAGAGGTGATATCTCCCCTGTGCTGTAATAAGAGGTGATATCTCCTCTGTGCTGTAATAATAGGTGATATCTCCCCTGTGCTGTAATAAGAGGTGATATCTCCTCTGTGCTGTAATAAGAGGTGATATCTCCCCTGTGCTGTAATAATAGGTGATATCTCCCCTGTGCTGTAATAAGATGGGATATCTCCCCTGTGCTGTAATAAGATGGGATATCTCCCCTGTGCTGTAATAAGAGGTGATATCTCCCCTGTGCTGTAATAAGAGGTGATATCTCCTCTGTGCTGTAATAATAGGTGATATCTCCCCTGTGCTGTAATAAGAGGTGATATCTCCTCTGTGCTGTAATAAGAGGTGATATCTCCTCTGTGCTGTAATAAGAGGTGATATCTCCCCTGTGCTGTAATAAGAGGTGATATCTAACCTGTGCTGTAATAATAGGTGATATCTCCCCTGTGCTGTAATAAGATGGGATATCTCCCCTGTGCTGTAATAAGAGGTGATATCTCCCCTGTGCTGTAATAAGAGGTGATATCTCCCCTGTGCTGTAATGAGAGGTGATATCTCCCCTGTGCTGTAATGAGAGGTGATATCTCCCCTGTGCTGTAATAAGAGGTGATATCTCCCCTGTGCTGTAATAAGAGGCGATATCTCCCCTGTGCTGTAATAAGAGGCGATATCTCCCCTGTGCTGTAATAAGAGGCGATATCTCCCCTCTGCTGTAATAAGAGGTGATATCTCCCCTGTGCTGTAATAAGAGGTGATATCTCCTCTGTGCTGTAATAAGAGGTGATATCTCTCCTGTGCTGAAATAAGAGGTGATATCTCCTCTGTACTGTAATAAGAGGTGATATCTCCCCTGTGCTGTAATAAGAGGTGATATCTCTCCTGTGCTGAAATAAGAGGTGATATCTCCCCTGTGCTGTAATAAGAGGTGATATCTCCCCTGTGCTGTAATAAGAGGTGATATCTCCCCTGTGCTGTAATAAGAGGTGATATCTCCCCTGTGCTGTAATAAGAGGTGATATCTCCCCTGTGCTGTAATAAGAGGTGATATCTCCCCTGTGCTGTAATAAGAGGTGATATCTCCCCTGTGCTGTAATAAGAGGTGATATCTCCTCTGTGCTGTAATAAGAGGTGATATCTCCTCTGTGCTGTAATAAGAGGTGATATCTCCTCTGTGCTGTAATAAGAGGTGATATCTCCTCTGTGCTGTAATAAGAGGTGATATCTCCTCTGTGCTGTAATAAGAGGTGATATCTCCTCTGTGCTGTAATGAGAGGTGATATCTCCCCTATGCTGTAATGAGAGGTGATATCTCCCCTGTGCTGTAATAATAGGTGATATCTCCCCTGTGCTGTAATAAGATGGGATATCTCCCCTGTGCTGTAATAAGATGGGATATCTCCCCTGTGCTGTAATAAGAGGTGATATCTCCCCTGTGCTGTAATAAGAGGTGATATCTCCTCTGTACTGTAATAAGAGGTGATATCTCCCCTGTGCTGTAATAAGAGGTGATATCTCCCCTGTGCTGTAATAAGAGGTGATATCTCCCCTGTGCTGTAATAAGAGGTGATATCTCCCCTGTGCTGTAATAAGAGGTGATATCTCCTCTGTGCTGTAATAAGAGGTGATATCTCTCCTGTGCTGTAATAAGAGGTGATATCTCCCCTGTGCTGTAATAAGAGGTGATATCTCCTCTGTGCTGTAATAAGAGGTGATATCTCCCCTGTGCTGTAATAAGAGGTGATATCTAACCTGTGCTGTAATAATAGGTGATATCTCCCCTGTGCTGTAATAAGATGGGATATCTCCCCTGTGCTGTAATAAGATGGGATATCTCCCCTGTGCTGTAATAAGAGGTGATATCTCCCCTGTGCTGTAATAAGAGGTGATATCTCCCCTGTGCTGTAATAAGAGGTGATATCTCCTCTGTGCTGTAATAAGAGGTGATATCTCCTCTGTGCTGTAATAAGAGGTGATACCTCCTCCCCTGTGCTGTAATAAGAGGTGATATCTCCCCTGTGCTGTAATAAGAGGTGATATCTTCCCTGTGCTGTAATAAGAGGTGATATCTCCTCTGTGCTGTAATAGGTGATATCTCCTCTGTGCTGTAATAAGAGGTGATATCTCCCCTGTGCTGTAATAAGAGGTGATATCTCCCCTGTGCTGTAATAAGATGGGATATCTCCCCTGTGTTGTAATAAGAGGTGATATCTCCCCTGTGCTGTAATAAGAGGTGATATCTCCTCTGTGCTGTAATAAGAGGTGATATCTCCTCTGTGCTGTAATAAGAGGTGATATCTCCTCTGTGCTGTAATAAGAGGTGATATCTCCTCTGTGCTGTAATAAGAGGTGATATCTCCCCTGTGCTGTAATAAGAGGTGATATCTCCCCTGTGCTGTAATAAGAGGTGATATCTCCTCTGTGCTGTAATAAGAGGTGATATCTCCTCTGTGCTGTAATAAGAGGTGATATCTCCCCTGTGCTGTAATAAGAGGTGATATCTAACCTGTGCTGTAATAATAGGTGATATCTCCCCTGTGCTGTAATAAGATGGGATATCTCCCCTGTGCTGTAATAAGATGGGATATCTCCCCTGTGCTGTAATAAGAGGTGATATCTCCCCTGTGCTGTAATAAGAGGTGATATCTCCCCTGTGCTGTAATAAGAGGTGATATCTCCTCTGTGCTGTAATAAGAGGTGATATCTCCTCTGTGCTGTAATAAGAGGTGATACCTCCTCCCCTGTGCTGTAATAAGAGGTGATATCTCCCCTGTGCTGTAATAAGAGGTGATATCTTCCCTGTGCTGTAATAAGAGGTGATATCTCCTCTGTGCTGTAATAGGTGATATCTCCTCTGTGCTGTAATAAGAGGTGATATCTCCCCTGTGCTGTAATAAGAGGTGATATCTCCCCTGTGCTGTAATAAGATGGGATATCTCCCCTGTGTTGTAATAAGAGGTGATATCTCCCCTGTGCTGTAATAAGAGGTGATATCTCCTCTGTGCTGTAATAAGAGGTGATATCTCCTCTGTGCTGTAATAAGAGGTGATATCTCCTCTGTGCTGTAATAAGAGGTGATATCTCCTCTGTGCTGTAATAAGAGGTGATATCTCCCCTGTGCTGTAATAAGAGGTGATATCTCCCCTGTGCTGTAATAAGAGGTGATATCTCCCCTGTGCTGTAATAAGAGGTGATATCTCCTCTGTGCTGTAATGAGAGGTGATATCTCCCCTATGCTGTAATGAGAGGTGATATCTCCCCTGTGCTGTAATGAGAGGTGATATCTCCCCTGTGCTGTAATAAGATGGGATATCTCCCCTGTGCTGTAATAAGATGGGATATCTCCCCTGTGCTGTAATAAGAGGTGATATCTCCCCTGTGCTGTAATAAGAGGTGATATCTCCTCTGTGCTGTAATAGGTGATATCTCCCCTGTGCTGTAATAAGAGGTGATATCTCCCCTGTGCTGTAATAAGATGGGATATCTCCCCTGTGCTATAATAAGAGGTGATATCTCCCCTGTGCTGTAATAAGAGGTGATATCTCCTCTGTGCTGTAATAAGAGGTGATATCTCCTCTGTGCTGTAATAAGAGGTGATATCTCCTCTGTGCTGTAATAAGAGGTGATATCTCCTCTGTGCTGTAATAAGAGGTGATATCTCCTCTGTGCTGTAATAAGAGGTGATATCTCCCCTGTGCTGTAATAAGAGGTGATATCTCCCCTGTGCTGTAATAAGAGGTGATATCTCCCCTGTGCTGTAATGAGAGGTGATATCTCCCCTGTGCTGTAATGAGAGGTGATATCTCCCCTGTGCTGTAATAAGATGGGATATCTCCCCTGTGCTGTAATAAGATGGGATATCTCCCCTGTGCTGTAATAAGAGGTGATATCTCCTCTGTGCTGTAATAAGAGGTGATATCTCCTCTGTGCTGTAATAAGAGATGATATCTCCTCTGTGCTGTAATAAGAGGTGATATCTCCCCTGTGCTGTAATAAGAGGTGATATCTCCCCTGTGCTGTAATAAGAGGTGATATCTCCCCTATGCTGTAATGAGAGGTGATATCTCCCCTGTGCTGTAATGAGAGGTGATATCTCCCCTGTGCTGTAATAAGATGGGATATCTCCCCTGTGCTGTAATAAGAGGTGATATCTCCTCTGTGCTGTAATAAGAGGTGATATCTCCTCTGTGCTGTAATAAGAGGTGATATCTCCTCTGTGCTGTAATAAGAGGTGATATCTCCCCTGTTCTGTAATAAGAGGTGATATCTCTCCTGTGCTGTAATAAGAGGTGATATCTCCTCTGTGCTGTAATAAGAGGTGATATCTCCCCTGTGCTGTAATAAGAGGTGATATCTCCTCTGTGCTGTAATAAGAGGTGATACCTCCCCTGTGCTGTAATAAGAGGTGATATCTCCTCTGTGCTGTAATAAGAGGTGATATCTCCTCTGTGCTGTAATAGGTGATATCTCCTCTGTGCTGTAATAAGAGGTGATATCTCCCCTGTGCTGTAATAAGAGGTGATATTTCCCCTGTGCTGTAATAAGAGGTGATATCTCCTCTGTGCTGTAATAAGAGGTGATATCTCCCCTGTGCTGTAATAAGAGGTGATATCTCCCCTGTGCTGTAATAAGAGGTGATATCTCCCCTGTGCTGTAATAAGAGGTGATATCTCCCCTGTGCTGTAATAAGAGGTGATATCTCCCCTGTGCTGTAATAAGAGGTGATATCTCTCCTGTGCTGTAATAAGAGGTGATATCTCTCCTGTGCTGTAATAAGAGGTGATATCTCCCCTGTGCTGTAATAAGAGGTGATATCTCCTCTGTGCTGTAATAAGAGGTGATATCTCCCCTGTGCTGTAATAAGAAGTGATATCTCCTCTGTGCTGTAATAAGAGGTGATATCTCCCCTGTTCTGTAATAAGAGGTGATATCTCTCCTGTGCTGTAATAAGAGGTGATATCTCCTCTGTGCTGTAATAAGAGGTGATATCTCCTCTGTGCTGTAATAAGAGGTGATATCTCCTCTGTGCTGTAATAAGAGGTGATACCTCCCCTGTGCTGTAATAAGAGGTGATATCTCCTCTGTGCTGTAATGAGAGGTGATATCTCCTCTGTGCTCTAATAGGTGATATCTCCTCTGTGCTGTAATAAGAGGTGATATCTCCCCTGTGCTGTAATAAGAGGTGATATCTCTCCTGTGCTGTAATAAGAGGTGATATCTCTCCTGTGCTGTAATAAGAGGTGATATCTCTCCTGTGCTGTAATAAGAGGTGATATCTCCTCTGTGCTGTAATAAGAGGTGATATCTCCCCTGTGCTGTAATAAGAGGTGATATCTCTCCTGTGCTGTAATAAGAGGTGATATCTCCCCTGTGCTGTAATAAGAGGTGATATCTCCCCTGTGCTGTAATAAGAGGTGATATCTCCCCTGTGCTGTAATAAGAGGTGATATCTCTCCTGTGCTGTAATAAGAGGTGATATCTCTCCTGTGCTGTAATAAGAGGTGATATCTCTCCTGTGCTGTAATAAGAGGTGATATCTCTCCTGTGCTGTAATAAGAGGTGATATCTCCTCTGTGCTGTAATAAGAGGTGATATCTCCTCTGTGCTGTAATAAGAGGTGATATCTCCCCTGTGCTGTAATAAGAGGTGATATCTCCTCTGTGCTGTAATAAGAGGTGATATCTCCCCTGTGCTGTAATAAGAGGTGATATCTCCCCTGTGCTGTAATAAGAGGTGATATCTCCCCTGTGCTGTAATAAGAGGTGATATCTCCCCTGTGCTGTAATAAGAGGTGATATCTCTCCTGTGCTGTAATAAGAGGTGATATCTCTCCTGTGCTGTAATAAGAGGTGATATCTCCTCTGTGCTGTAATAAGAGGTGATATCTCCCCTGTGCTGTAATAAGAGGTGATATCTCCCCTGTGCTGTAATAAGAGGTGATATCTCCCCTGTGCTGTAATAAGTGGTGATATCTCCCCTGTGCTGTAATAAGAGGTGATATCTCCCCTGTGCTGTAATAAGAGGTGATATCTCCCCTGTGCTGTAATAAGAGGTGATATCTCCCCTGTGCTGTAATAAGAGGTGATATCTCCTCTGTGCTGTAATAAGAGGTGATATCTCCCCTGTGCTGTAATAAGAGGTGATATCTCCTCTGTGCTGTAATAAGAGGTGATATCTCCCCTGTGCTTTAATAAGAGGTGATATCTCCTCTGTGCTGTAATAAGAGGTGATATCTCCCCTGTGCTGTAATAAGAGGTGATATCTCCCCTGTGCTGTAATAAAAGGTGATATCTCCCCTGTGCTGTAATAAGAGGTGATATCTCTCCTGTGCTGTAATAAGAGGTGATATCTCCCCTGTGCTGTAATAAGAGGTGATATCTCCTCTGTGCTGTAATAAGAGGTGATATCTCCCCTGTGCTGTAATAAGAGGTGATATCTCCCCTGTGCTGTAATAAGAGGTGATATCTCCTCTGTGCTGTAATAAGAGGTGATATCTCCCCTGTGCTGTAATAAGAGGTGATATCTCCCCTGTGCTGTAATAAGAGGTGATATCTCCCCTGTGCTGTAATAAGAGGTGATATCTCCCCTGTGCTGTAATAAGAGGTGATATCTCCCCTGTGCTGTAATAAGAGGTGATATCTCCCCTGTGCTGTAATAAGAGGTGATATCTCCCCTGTGCTGTAATAAGAGGTGATATCTCTCCTGTGCTGTAATAAGAGGTGATATCTCCTCTGTGCTGTAATAAGAGGTGATATCTCCCCTGTGCTGTAATAAGAGGTGATATCTCCCCTGTGCTGTAATAAGAGGTGATATCTCCTCTGTGCTGTAATAAGAGGTGATATCTCCCCTGTGCTGTAATAAGAGGTGATATCTCCCCTGTGCTGTAATAAGAGTTGATATCTCTCCTGTGCTGTAATAAGAGGTGATATCTCTCCTGTGCTGTAATAAGTGGTGATATCTCCCCTGTGCTGTAATAAGAGGTGATATCTCCCCTGTGCTGTAATAAGTGGTGATATCTCCCCTGTGCTGTAATAAGAGGTGATATCTCCCCTGTGCTGTAATAAGTGGTGATATCTCCCCTGTGCTGTAATAAGAGGTGATATCTACTCTGTACTGTAATAAGAGGTGATATCTCCCCTGTGCTGTAATAAGAGGTGATATCTCCCCTGTGCTGTAATAAGAGGTGATCTCTCCTCTGTACTGTAATAAGAGGTGATCTCTCCTCTGTACTGTAATAAGAGGTGATATCTCCTCTGTGCTGTAATAAGAGGTAATATCTCCCCTGTGCTGTAATAAGAGGTGATCTCTCCTCTGTACTGTAATAAGAGGTGATATCTCCTCTGTGCTGTAATAAGAGGTGATATCTCCCCTGTGCTGTAATAAGTGGTGATATCTCCTCTGTGCTGTAATAAGAGGTGATATCTCCCCTGTGCTGTAATAAGTGGTGATATCTCCCCTGTGCTGTAATAAGAGGTGATATCTACTCTGTACTGTAATAAGAGGTGATATCTCTCCTGTGCTGTAATAAGAGGTGATATCTCCTCTGTGCTGTAATAAGAGGTGATATCTCCCCTGTGCTGTAATAAGAGGTGATCTCTCCTCTGTACTGTAATAAGAGGTGATATCTCCTCTGTGCTGTAATAAGAGGTGATATCTCCCCTGTGCTGTAATAAGAGGTGATATCTCTCCTGTGCTGTAATAAGAGGTGATATCTCTCCTGTGCTGTAATAAGAGGTGATATCTCCCCTGTGCTGTAATAAGAGGTGATATCTCCCCTGTGCTGTAATAAGAGGTGATATCTCCCCTGTGCTGTAATAAGAGGTGATATCTCCTCTGTACTGTAATAAGAGGTGATATCTCCTCTGTGCTGTAATAAGAGGTGATATCTCCCCTGTGCTGTAATAAGAGGTGATATCTCCCCTGTGCTGTAATAAGAGGTGATATCTCCCCTGTGCTGTAATAAGAGGTGATATCTCCCCTGTGCTGTAATAAGAGGTGATATCTCCCCTGTGCTGTAATAAGAGGTGATATCTCCCCTGTGCTGTAATAAGAGGTGATATCTCTCCTGTGCTGTAATAAGAGGTGATATCTCCTCTGTGCTGTAATAAGAGGTGATATCTCCCCTGTGCTGTAATAAGAGGTGATATCTCCCCTGTGCTGTAATAAGAGGTGATATCTCCTCTGTGCTGTAATAAGAGGTGATATCTCCCCTGTGCTGTAATAAGAGGTGATATCTCCCCTGTGCTGTAATAAGAGTTGATATCTCTCCTGTGCTGTAATAAGAGGTGATATCTCTCCTGTGCTGTAATAAGAGGTGATATCTCCTCTGTGCTGTAATAAGAGGTGATATCTCCCCTGTGCTGTAATAAGTGGTGATATCTCCCCTGTGCTGTAATAAGAGGTGATATCTCCCCTGTGCTGTAATAAGAGGTGATATCTCCTCTGTGCTGTAATAAGAGGTGATACCTCCCCTGTGCTGTAATAAGAAGTGATATCTCCTCTGTGCTGTAATAAGAGGTGATATCTCCCCTGTGCTGTAATAAGAGGTGATATCTCTCCTGTGCTGTAATAAGAGATGATATCTCCTCTGTGCTGTAATAAGAGGTGATATCTCCTCTGTGCTGTAATAAGAGGTGATATCTCCTCTGTGCTGTAATAAGAGGTGATACCTCCCCTGTGCTGTAATAAGAAGTGATATCTCCTCTGTACTGTAATAAGAGGTGATATTTCCTCTGTGCTGTAATAGGTGATATCTCCTCTGTGCTGTAATAAGAGGTGATATCTCCCCTGTGCTGTAATAAGAGGTGATATCTCCCCTGTGCTGTAATAAGAGGTGATATCTCCTCTGTGCTGTAATAAGAGGTGATATCTCCCCTGTGCTGTAATAAGAGGTGATATCTCCTCTGTGCTGTAATAAGAGGTGATATCTCCCCTGTGCTGTAATAAGAGGTGATATCTCCTCTGTGCTGTAATAAGAGGTGATATCTCTCCTGTGCTGTAATAAGAGGTGATATCTCCTCTGTGCTGTAATAAGAGGTGATATCTCCCCTGTGCTGTAATAAGAGGTGATATCTCCCCTGTGCTGTAATAAGAGGTGATATCTCCCCTGTGCTGTAATAAGAGGTGATATCTCTCCTGTGCTGTAATAAGAGGTGATATCTCTCCTGTGCTGTAATAAGAGGTGATATCTCCTCTGTGCTGTAATAAGAGGTGATATCTCCCCTGTGCTGTAATAAGAGGTGATACCTCCCCTGTGCTGTAATAAGAAGTGATATCTCCTCTGTACTGTAATAAGAGGTGATATTTCCTCTGTGCTGTAATAGGTGATATCTCCTCTGTGCTGTAATAAGAGGTGATATCTCCTCTGTGCTGTAATAAGAGGTGATATCTCCCCTGTGCTGTAATAAGAGGTGATACCTCCCCTGTGCTGTAATAAGAAGTGATATCTCCTCTGTACTGTAATAAGAGGTGATATTTCCTCTGTGCTGTAATAGGTGATATCTCCTCTGTGCTGTAATAAGAGGTGATATCTCTCCTGTGCTGTAATAAGAGGTGATATCTCCCCTGTGCTGTAATAAGAGGTGATATCTCTCCTGTGCTGTAATAAGAGGTGATATCTCTCCTGTGCTGTAATAAGAGGTGATATCTCCCCTGTGCTGTAATAAGAGGTGATATCTCCTCTGTGCTGTAATAAGAGGTGATATCTCCTCTGTGCTGTAATAGGTGATATCTCCTCTGTGCTGTAATAAGAGGTGATATCTCCCCTGTGCTGTAATAAGAGGTGATATCTCCCCTGTGCTGTAATAAGAGGTGATATCTCCCCTGTGCTGTAATAAGAGGTGATATCTCCTCTGTACTGTAATAAGAGGTGATATCTCCTCTGTGCTGTAATAAGAGGTGATATCTCCCCTGTACTGTAATAAGAGGCGATATCTCCCCTGTGCTGTAATAAGATGGGATATCTCCCCTGTGCTGTAATAAGAGGTGATATCTCCCCTGTGCTGTAATAAGAGGCGATATCTCCCCTGTGCTGTAATAAGAGGTGATATCTCTCCTGTGCTGTAATAAGAGGTGATATCTCCCCTGTGCTGTAATAAGAGGTGATATCTCCCCTGTGCTGTAATAAGAGGTGATATCTCTCCTGTGCTGTAATAAGAGGTGATATCTCTCCTGTGCTGTAATAAGAGGTGATATCTCCCCTGTGCTGTAATAAGAGGTGATATCTCCCCTGTGCTGTAATAAGAGGTGATATCTCCTCTGTGCTGTAATAAGAGGTGATATCTCTCCTGTGCTGTAATAAGAGGTGATATCTCCTCTGTGCTGTAATAAGAGGTGATATCTCCCCTGTGCTGTAATAAGAGGTGATATCTCCCCTGTGCTGTAATAAGAGGTGATATCTCCCCTGTGCTGTAATAAGAGGTGATATCTCTCCTGTGCTGTAATAAGAGGTGATATCTCCTCTGTGCTGTAATAAGAGATGATATCTCCTCTGTGCTGTAATAAGAGGTGATATCTCCCCTGTGCTGTAATAAGAGGTGATATCTCCCCTGTGCTGTAATAAGAGGTGATATCTCCCCTGTGCTGTAATAAGAGGTGATATCTCCCCTGTGCTGTAATAAGAGGTGATATCTCCCCTGTGCTGTAATAAGAGGTGATATCTCCCCTGTGCTGTAATAAGAGGTGATATCTCCCCTGTGCTGTAATAAGAGGTGATATCTCTCCTGTGCTGTAATAAGAGGTGATATCTCCTCTGTGCTGTAATGAGGTGATATCTCCTATGTGCTGTAATAAGAGGTGATATCTCCCCTGTGCTGTAATAAGAGGTGATATCTCCTCTGTGCTGTAATAAGAGGTGATATCTCTCCTGTGCTGTAATAAGAGGTGATATCTCCCCTGTGCTGTAATAAGAGGTGATATCTCCCCTGTGCTGTAATAAGAGGTGATATCTCCCCTGTGCTGTAATAAGGTGATATCTCCCCTGTGCTGTAATAAGAGGTGATATCTCCTCTGTGCTGTAATAAGAGGTGATATCTCCTCTGTGCTGTAATAAGAGGTGATATCTCCTCTGTGCTGTAATAAGAGGTGATATCTCCCCTGTGCTGTAATAAGAGGTGATATCTCCTCTGTGCTGTAATAAGAGGTGATATCTCCCCTGTGCTGTAATAAGAGGTGGTATCTCTCCTGTGCTGTAATAAGAGGTGATATCTCCCCTGTGCTGTAATAAGAGGTGATATCTCCCCTGTGCTGTAATAAGAGGTGATATCTCCTCTGTGCTGTAATAAGAGGTGATATCTCCCCTGTGCTGTAATAAGAGGTGATATCTCCCCTGTGCTGTAATAAGAGGTGATATCTCCTCTGTGCTGTAATAAGAGGGGATATCTCTCCTGTGCTGTAATAAGAGGTGATATCTCCCCTGTGCTGTAATAAGAGGTGATATCTCCCCTGTGCTGTAATAAGAGGTGATATCTCCTCTGTGCTGTAATAAGAGGTGATATCTCTCCTGTGCTGTAATAAGAGGTGATATCTCCTCTGTGCTGTAATAAGAGGTGATATCTCCTCTGTGCTGTAATAAGAGGTGATATCTCCTCTGTGCTGTAATAAGAGGTGATATCTCCTCTGTGCTGTAATAAGAGGTGATATCTCTCCTGTGCTGTAATAAGAGGTGATATCTCCTCTGTGCTGTAATAAGAGGTGATATCTCCTCTGTGCTGTAATAAGAGGTGATATCTCTCCTGTGCTGTTGTGGCGCCCTGGACAAGCCAGGGGCCACAGAGCATAACACCCACACACCCCACACTCCCGGTCAGGCACACGGAAGTCAGACACAAAACCCTTTTTGCCTTCCTCCAGGGGCTGATGATCACACCAGGGGGTGGGCCAGGCGGTTGGCCCCACCCACCAAGGAGTTCACAGTCCTGGAGGCGGGAAAATCAGGCAGATTAGTTGTAGAGTTTGTAGTGGAAGGAGGAAAGTAGTAAGAGAGCAGCCTGAAGTTGCTCCGGGTGTGTGGCCCGGACGGATCATCAAGGTTGGCAGACGGTGGTGACCGTCTGCAGGAGTGGCCTATCTGAGTTACCGTAAGGACCGTGGACGGGCGGTGGCCCGGCGGTACCGGACCGGTACACAAAGAGAAGCCAGCACCATCTGGCAGGGGCTTTTCGGACCCGGGCAAGGCTAGGAGTCGCCGTGAATTTGCCGAATCTGTTAGTGAAGGGGACCTCCTGGGTTTCCAAACAGTCAAGTCCCGACAGAAGGCAACAGTCCAACTAACAGAGGGAGACCCTGCCACCGCCAAGGCAACCGTTTCTCAGGCCCAGCGCCTGCGGGCAAAGAGGGTCTCCTCCAGCCCATATCCAAGCTGGGGAGCGGGTTACCGGTGGGAACCCATCGGAACCATCAACCGTACTTAGGTGCAGGGAAAGGCAGTCACCATCAACCTGCCGGGAGAAACAACACCGCAGCTGTCTGTGGGACCCGTCCATCCAGCAGAGTGTTTTCCGAGAACTGTGTCTTCATCATTGGGCTGAGTGAGTACCACCGTGCCGTGCGGCACAGCGCTGTCCCTGCGACCCTGCACCTCGCCAGGCCCCGCACCCGGCCTGCCATCCATCCCTACCCCATCACCGGGCTTCGGGACAACCAACCCCCTAACCACGGAGGGGAGAACTAACAACAAAGCTGCTCCCTGTCAACACTCCCGGGATCCCCGTCCAGAGCAGCGGTGGTGTCACCAATATCACCACAGCCGTGGGTGGCGTCACGGACAATAAATCCCCACAATCAATCCAAATCCTTTTCACTCACGGGCGAGGAGCGCCGCTCGAGTCCCCGGGATCCGGCCCACCGCTTGAGCCACCACCGAGCAGCAGCAGCACGAGCGGCCGGACCCGAGCAGTGGGAGAGCGCAGCATCCCCTCCTCCGCCCGCGACAACTTGGCGTCACGAACAGGATCCTACCGTTCTACCGACTGGTGGAAGTGCACCTTGTGTGACTGCCGGAGGTGTCCGGCTGAAAATTTGCCGATGCCGCCAACTTGGGCGCGAAGAGTTCCCGCTCGAGCGTCTCCTCGAGTAGTAGAGGCGCGAAGGCCAAAACCCCGCCCCAATAGAGGAGGAGCTGGAAAGAAACTAAGGGGGACGAAATGGCGGCCGGTCGCATGTGAGTGCGGCTATAAAAGCAGGGACGCCAGGACTCTGCGGCGATCTTGTTCCTGGGAGAGGCCGCCAGCAAGATGTACATGCCGTCCCGAAGCACCGTAGCCCCCGCGCCTGGAACAGCGGCGTGGGTGGAGATCGGACCGCGCAGCTCTATCAGAGGCTGCAGGTCAAGCTGCAGCTCCTCTTGGAGGAGTGGGAGACCGACATGACGGAGGTCATAGCGACCGTGCGGAGACGCGAGGAGGGAGTTGCGGAGGAGAGGGTGAGTGACCGACGCCCCGGTACCCCTAGTGGGCCGGTCATCGTGGCTGCGGGACCCGGTCTGGACCCCCTCACCCTGCTGCCTCCCTCGCCACCCGTCCCGGCTGCCGTGACCCCGCCACTAGGCCCGCTACCACCGCAACCGGTAGCGATACCCAGCATGTCCGCCCAGGCGGTCCGACCTGTGGCCGGAGCCCGTAGCCGACCGGAGGTGCTACAGTGGAAAGCCCCGAAGCCTGAACCGGAGGCACCCCCCGAGAGATTCCCCGAGCCGGAGCCGATAGACCGCTCCGTGAAAAAGGCCCAGCAGAAGAAAGCCCCTGTGCCCATCCCCCATACCTCGGCTGAGGTTGCGCCGGGTTGTCGCTGCAAGGCGGCGTCCAAGGCTAAGTCACCGCGGGACCTTCTGCCCAGATCACCAGCAGTGGGCAGTGTCCAACAGGTCTCGCGGGGCCCGACCCGTGCGCCGGAGCTCGCAGCAGCGCCATACTGGGATAGGGAGCCGGTACCGTTGGGCCCAGAAATCGAGGAAAGGGAAAGGAAGAAGGCGGAATTGGTTGCCCGTGCAATCCGGGAGAAAGAGAACCTCCATCAGGCAACCTTCCGTGTCCGGGGCCCGCTGTATGAGGGGCAGGTGAGGCGGTTTGATGTCCGCCGGGGCTATGGTTTCATCAATGAACCGGGCCTGGAGGCCGAAGTCTTTATAGCCCGGCGGGATGTTAATGCCCACCTGCCAGAAGAGCACCCAGGCCGTAACCTGATGCCGGGCGACCTGGTGCAATACACCCGGCACTGTGGGGAGAGGGGGTGGTTTGCTCTGGATGCCAAGCTGAGGGGCAGTCAGGAAGCCCGGGTGTCCGCCGCACCCTCTCCCCCAGCAGACACCGAAGAGTCGGAGTAAGGGCAGCAGAATGCCGTTGTCCCCGTCCCCGTTGGGACCACGTGTGTGTGTTAAGAAAGTACTGTTTAAAGTTTTGAAAGTTTTGCAAAAATGATAAGGATAATCTACTGATGAAGTCACCTGATTGCCATCTGATTTACTGCTGATTGAAACCGGTTGTTGCCGGCACCGTTGTCCCCGTGGGGACCATTCAAAAAGTTGCATAAAGAACTCTTTATGAACAGGCCCGAGAACTTGCAGGGCAACCACAAACTTAGTGGCATGTAAATAAAAATGTTTGTTGTGGCTTCCACCGTTACCGCCTCCGGAGAGGCAGATTGGAGGAAGGGCCCGCAGTGGAAAAGGCTGGGGCCCAGCCACCACCGGAACCGGTGGCAATCCTCTGGGGGTTTCAGGGGTTCCCCATGGACGTGGGTCCCCTGAAAAGGACAGAACCCGCTCGGGCAACTTGTGCTGGACTGGGGTCAAGGGGTGCTGCCTATTTGCTTAGGGGCAGCATCAGGGCCAGGTTGCTTGGGTGGGAGAGAGCGGAAGCCGTAACCGTAACGTTTAAGTAAGAGTACCTCCCGATGTGGGAAGATGTTATTTTAATTGTAATCCCTGTTTTACCGTTTTCCATATTTTTCAGTTGGTGAAGAAAAAAACGGTGATGGACGGGCAGCCCGCGGACGGTCTGCATTTAACTGAGGGGGAATGTGGCGCCCTGGACAAGCCAGGGGCCACAGAGCACAACACCCACACACCCCACACTCCCGGTCAGGCACACCGAAGTCAGACACAAAACCCTTCTTGCCTTCCTCCAGGGGCTGATGATCACACCAGGGGGTGGGCCAGGCGGTTGGTCCCGCCCACCGAGGAGTTCACAGTCCTGGAGGCGGGAAAAGCAGGCAGATTAGTTGTGGAGTTTGTAGTAGAAGGAGAAAAGTAGTAAGAGAGCAGACTGAAGTTGGTCCGGGTGTGTGGCCTGGACGGAGCAGCAAGGTTGGCAGACGGTGGTGACCATCTGCAGGAGTGGCCTATCCGAGTTACCGTAAGGACCGTGGACGGGCGGTGGCCCGGCGGTACCGGACCGGTACACAAAGAGAAGCCAGCACCATCTAGCAGGGGCTTTTCGGACCCCGGCAAGGCTAGGAGTCGCCGTGAATTTGCTGAATCCGTTAGTGAAGGGGACCTCCTGGGTTTCCAAACAGTCAAGTCCCAACAGAAGGCAACAGTCCAACCAACAGAGGGAGACACCACCACCGTCAAGGCAACCGTTTCTCAGGGCCAGAGCCTGCGGGCAAAGAGGGGCTCCTCCAGCCCATATCCAAGCTGGGGAGCGGGTTACCGGTGGGAACCCATCGGAACCATCAACCGTACTTAGATGCAGGGAAAGGCAGTCACCATCAACCTGCCGGGAGAAACAACACCGCAGCCGTCTGTGGGACCCGTCCATCCAGCCGTGTGTTTTCCGAGAACTGTGTCATCATTGGCTGAGTGAGTACCACCGTGCCGTGCGGCACAGCGCTGCCCCCGCGACCCTGCACCTCACCAGGCCCCGCACCCGGCCTGCCATCCATCCCTACCCCATCACCGGGCTTCGGGACAACCAACCCCCTAACCACGGAGGGGAGAACTAACAACAAAGCTGCTCCCTGTCACCGCTCCCAGGATCCCCGTCCAGAGCAGCGGTGGTGTCACCAATATCACCACAAACGTGGGTGGCGTCACGGACAATAAATCCCCACAATCAATCCAAATCCCCTGGATCCGGATTGAGTCCCCGGGATCCGGCCTACCGGTCGAGCCACCACCGAGCAGCAGCAGCCGGACCGAGCAGTGGGAGAGCGCAGCGTCCCCTCCTCCGCCCGCGACACTGTAATAAGAGGTGATATCTCCTCTGTGCTGTAATAAGAGGTGATATATCCCCTGTGCTGTAATAAGAGGTGATATCTCCCCTGTGCTGTAATAAGAGGTGATATCTCCCCTGTGCTGTAATAAGAGGTGATATCTCCTCTGTGCTGTAATAAGAGGTGATATCTCCTCTGTGCTGTAATAAGAGGTGATATCTCCCCTGTGCTGTAATAAGAGGTGATATCTCCCCTGTGCTGTAATAAGAGGTGATATCTCCCCTGTGTTGTAATAAGAGGTGATATCTCCTCTGTGCTGTAATAAGAGGTGATATCTCCCCTGTGCTGTAATAAGATGTCATATCTCCCCTGTGCTGTAATAAGATGTGATATCTCCCCTGTGCTGTAATAAGAGGTGATATCTCCTCTGTGCTGTAATAAGAGGTGATATCTCCCCTGTGCTGTAATAAGAGGTGATATCTCCCCTGTGCTGTAATAAGATGTGATATCTCCCCTGTGCTGTAATAAGATGTGATATCTCCCCTGTGCTGTAATAAGAGGTGATATCTCCCCTGTGCTGTAATAAGAGGTGATATCTCTCCTGTGCTGTAATAAGAGGTGATATCTCCCTGTGCTGTAATAAGAGGTGATATCTCCCCTGTGCTGTAATAAGAGGTGATATCTCCCCTGTGCTGTAATAAGAGGTGATATCTCCTTTGTGCTGTAATAAGAGGTGATATCTCCCCTGTGCTGTAATAAGAGGTGATATCTCCCCTGTGCTGTAATAAGATGTGATATCTCCCCTGTGCTGTAATAAGATGTGATATCTCCCCTGTGCTGTAATAAGAGGTGATATCTCCCCTGTGCTGTAATAAGAGGTGATATCTCCCCTGTGCTGTAATAATAGGTGATATCTCCCCTGTGCTGTAATAAGAGGTGATATCTCCCCTGTGCTGTAATAAGAGGTGATATCTCCTCTGTGCTGTAATAAGAGGTGATATCTCCTCTGTGCTGTAATAAGAGGTGATATCTCCCCTGTGCTGTAATAAGAGGTGATATCTCCCCTGTGCTGTAATAAGAGGTAATATCTCCCCTGTGCTGTAATAAGAGGGGATATCTCCCCTGTGCTGTAATAAGAGGTGATATCTCCCCTGTGCTGTAATGAGAGGTGATATCTTCCCTGTGCTGTAATGAGAGGTGATATCTCCCCTGTGCTGTAATAAAAGGTGATATCTTCCCTGTGCTGTAATAAGAGGTGATATCTCCCCTGTGCTGTAATAAGAGGGGATATCTCCCCTGTGCTGTAATAAGAGGTGATATCTCCCCTGTGCTGTAATGAGAGGTGATATCTTCCCTGTGCTGTAATGAGAGGTGATATCTCCCCTGTGCTGTAATAAGAGGTGATATCTCCTCTGTGCTGTAATAAGAGGTGATATCTCCCCTGTGCTGTAATAAGATGTGATATCTCCCCTGTGCTGTAATAAGAGGTGATATCTCCCCTGTGCTGTAATAAGATGTGATATCTCCTCTGTGCTGTAATAAGAGGTGATATCTCCCCTGTGCTGTAATAAGAGGTGATATCTCTCCTGTGCTGTAATAAAAGGTGATATCTTCCCTGTGCTGTAATGAGAGGTGATATCTCCCCTGTGCTGTAATGAGAGGTGATATCTCTCCTGTGCTGTAACAAGAGGTGATAACTCCAAAGACATACAGATAGGGACTCTAGATTGTGAGCCCCAATGGGGACAGTGTTGCCAATGTATGTAAAGCGCTGTGGAATTAATAGCGCTATATAAATGAATAAAATTATTATTATTATTATTAATTATCTCCCCTGTGCTGTAATAAGAGGTGATATCTCTCCTGTGCTGTAATAAGAGGTGATATCTCCCATGTGCTGTAATAAGAGGTGATATCTCCTCTGTGCTGTAATAAGAGGTGATATCTCCCCTGTGCTGTAATAAGAGGGGATATCTTCCCTGTGCTGTAATAAGAGGTGATATCTCCTCTGTGCTGTAATAAGAGGTGATATCTCCTCTGTGCTGTAATAAGAGGTGATATCTCCTCTGTGCTGTAATAAGAGGTGATATCTCCCCTGTGCTGTAATAAGAGGTGATATCTCCCCTGTGCTGTAATAAGAGGTGATATCTCCCCTGTGCTGTAATAAGAGGTGATATCTCCCCTGTGCTGTAATAAGAGGTGATATCTCCCCTGTGCTGTAATAAGAGGTGATATCTCCTCTGTGCTGTAATAAGAGGTGATATCTCCTCTGTGCTGTAATAAGAGGTGATATCTCCCCTGTGCTGTAATAAGAGGTGATATCTCCCCTGTGCTGTAATAAGAGGTGATATCTCCCCTGTGCTGTAATAAGAGGTGATATCTCCCCTGTGCTGTAATAAGAGGTGATATCTCCTCTGTGCTGTAATAAGAGGTGATATCTCCTCTGTGCTGTAATAAGAGGTGATATCTCCCCTGTGCTGTAATAAGATGTGATATCTCCCCTGTGCTGTAATAAGAGGTGATATCTCCCCTGTGCTGTAATAAGATGTGATATCTCCCCTGTGCTGTAATAAGATGTGATATCTCCCCTGTGCTGTAATAAGAGGTAATATCTCCCCTGTGCTGTAATAAGAGGTGATATCTCTCCTGTGCTGTAATAAGAGGTGATATCTCCCTGTGCTGTAATAAGAGGTGATATCTCCCCTGTGCTGTAATAAGAGGTGATATCTCCCCTGTGCTGTAAAAAGAGGTGATATCTCCTCTGTGCTGTAATAAGAGGTGATATCTCCTCTGTGCTGTAATAAGAGGTGATATCTCCCCTGTGCTGTAATAAGAGGTGATATCTCCCCTGTGCTGTAATAAGAGGTGATATCTCTCCTGTGCTGTAATAAGAGGTGATATCTCCCTGTGCTGTAATAAGAGGTGATATCTCCCCTGTGCTGTAATAAGAGGTGATATCTCCCCTGTGCTGTAATAAGAGGTGATCTCTCCCCTGTGCTGTAATAAGAGGTGATATCTCCCCTGTGCTGTAATAATAGGTGATATCTCCTCTGTGCTGTAATAAGGGGTGATATCTCCCCTGTGCTGTAATAAGAGGTGATATCTCCCCTGTGCTGTAATAAGAGGTGATATCTCCCCTGTGCTGTAATAAGAGGTGATATCTCCTCTGTGCTGTAATAAGAGGTGATATCTCCTCTGTGCTGTAATAAGAGGTGATATCTCCTCTGTGCTGTAATAAGAGGTGATATCTCCCCTGTGCTGTAATAAGAGGTGATATCTCCCCTGTGCTGTAATAAGAGGTGATATCTCCCCTGTGCTGTAATAAGAGGTGATATCTCCCCTGTGCTGTAATAAGAGGTGATATCTCCCCTGTGCTGTAATAAGAGGGAATATCTCCCCTGTGCTGTAATAAGAGGGGATATCTCTCCTGTGCTGTAATAAGAGGTGATATCTCCCCTGTGCTGTAATAAGAGGGGATATCTCTCCTGTGCTGTAATAAGAGGGGATATCTCCCCTGTGCTGTAATAAGAGGTGATCTCTCCCCTGTGCTGTAATAAGGGGTGATATCTCCCCTGTGCTGTAATAAGAGGTGATATCTCCCCTGTGCTGTAATAAGAGGTGATCTCTCCTCTGTGCTGTAATAAGAGGTGATATCTCCTCTGTGCTGTAATAAGAGGTGATATCTCCTCTGTGCTGTAATAAGAGGTGATATCTCCTCTGTGCTGTAATAAGAGGTGATATCTCCTCTGTGCTGTAATAAGAGGTGATATCTCCCCTGTGCTGTAATAAGAGGTGATATCTCCCCTGTGCTGTAATAAGAGGTGATATCTCCCCTGTGCTGTAATAAGATGTGATATCTCCCCTGTGCTGTAATAAGAGGTGATATCTCCCCTGTGCTGTAATAAGAGGTGATATCTCCCCTGTGCTGTAATGAGAGGTGATATCTCCCCTGTGCTGTAATAAGAGGTGATATCTCCTCTGTGCTGTAATAAGAGGTGATATCTCCCCTGTGCTGTAATAAGAGGTGATATCTCCTCTGTGCTGTAATAAGAGGCGATATCTCCCCTGTGCTGTAATAAGAGGTGATATCTCCCCTGTGCTGTAATAAGAGGTGATATCTCCTCTGTGCTGTAATAAGAGGTGATATCTCCTCTGTGCTGTAATAAGAGGTGATATCTCCTCTGTGCTGTAATAAGAGGCGATATCTCCCCTGTGCTGTAATAAGAGGTGATATCTCTCCTGTGCTGTAATAAGAGGTGATATCTCCTCTGTGCTGTAATAAGAGGTGATATCTCCCCTGTGCTGTAATAAGAGGTGATATCTCCCCTGTGCTGTAATAAGAGGTGATATCTCCCCTGTGCTGTAATAAGAGGTGATATCTCCCCTGTGCTGTAATAAGAGGTGATATCTCCTCTGTGCTGTAATAAGAGGCGATATCTCCCCTGTGCTGTAATAAGAGGTGATATCTCTCCTGTGCTGTAATAAGAGGTGATATCTCCCCTGTGCTGTAATAAGAGGTGATATCTCCCCTGTGCTGTAATAAGAGGTGATATCTCCCCTGTGCTGTAATAAGAGGTGATATCTCCCCTGTGCTGTAATAAGAGGCGATATCTCCCCTGTGCTGTAATAAGAGGTGATATCTCCCCTGTGCTGTAATAAGAGGTGATATCTCCCCTGTGCTGTAATAAGAGGTGATATCTCCCCTGTGCTGTAATAAGAGGTGATATCTCCCCTGTGCTGTAATAAGAGGTGATATCTCCCCTGTGCTGTAATAATAGGTGATATCTCCTCTGTGCTGTAATAAGAGGTGATATCTCCCCTGTGCTGTAATAAGAGGTGATATCTCCCCTGTGCTGTAATAAGAGGTGATATCTCCCCTGTGCTGTAATAAGAGGTGATATCTCCCCTGTGCTGTAATAAGATGTGATATCTCCCCTGTGCTGTAATAAGAGGTGATATCTCCCCTGTGCTGTAATAAGAGGTGATATCTCCCCTGTGCTGTAATAAGAGGTGATATCTCCCCTGTGCTGTAATGAGAGGTGATATCTCCCCTGTGCTGTAATAAGAGGTGATATCTCCTCTGTGCTGTAATAAGAGGTGATATCTCCCCTGTGCTGTAATAAGAGGTGATATCTCCTCTGTGCTGTAATAAGAGGCGATATCTCCCCTGTGCTGTAATAAGAGGTGATATCTCCCCTGTGCTGTAATAAGAGGTGATATCTCCTCTGTGCTGTAATAAGAGGTGATATCTCCTCTGTGCTGTAATAAGAGGTGATATCTCCTCTGTGCTGTAATAAGAGGCGATATCTCCCCTGTGCTGTAATAAGAGGTGATATCTCTCCTGTGCTGTAATAAGAGGTGATATCTCCCCTGTGCTGTAATAAGAGGTGATATCTCCCCTGTGCTGTAATAAGAGGTGATATCTCCCCTGTGCTGTAATAAGAGGTGATATCTCCCCTGTGCTGTAATAAGAGGCGATATCTCCTCTGTGCTGTAATAAGAGGCGATATCTCCCCTGTGCTGTAATAAGAGGTGATATCTCTCCTGTGCTGTAATAAGAGGTGATATCTCCCCTGTGCTGTAATAAGAGGTGATATCTCCCCTGTGCTGTAATAAGAGGTGATATCTCCCCTGTGCTGTAATAAGAGGTGATATCTCCCCTGTGCTGTAATAAGAGGCGATATCTCCCCTGTGCTGTAATAAGAGGTGATATCTCCCCTGTGCTGTAATAAGAGGTGATATCTCCCCTGTGCTGTAATAAGAGGTGATATCTCCCCTGTGCTGTAATAAGAGGTGATATCTCCCCTGTGCTGTAATAAGAGGTGATATCTCCCCTGTGCTGTAATAATAGGTGATATCTCCTCTGTGCTGTAATAAGAGGTGATATCTCCCCTGTGCTGTAATAAGAGGGGATATCTCCCCTGTGCTGTAATAAGAGGTGATATCTCTCCTGTGCTGTAATAAGAGGTGATATCTCCCCTGTGCTGTAATAAGAGGTGATATCTCCCCTGTGCTGTAATAAGAGGTGATATCTCCCCTGTGCTGTAATAAGAGGTGATATCTCTCCTGTGCTGTAATAAGAGGTGATATCTCTCCTGTGCTGTAATAAGAGGTGATATCTCCCCTGTGCTGTAATAAGAGGTGATATCTCTCCTGTGCTGTAATAAGAGGTGATATCTCCCCTGTGCTGTAATAAGAGGTGATATCTCCCCTGTGCTGTAATAAGAGGTGATATCTCCCCTGTGCTGTAATAAGAGGTGATATCTCCCCTGTGCTGTAATAAGAGGCGATATCTCCCCTGTGCTGTAATAAGAGGTGATATCTCCCCTGTGCTGTAATAAGAGGTGATATCTCCCCTGTGCTGTAATAAGAGGTGATATCTCCCCTGTGCTGTAATAAGAGGTGATATCTCCCCTGTGCTGTAATAAGAGGTGATATCTCCTCTGTGCTGTAATAAGAGGCGATATCTCCCCTGTGCTGTAATAAGAGGTGATATCTCTCCTGTGCTGTAATAAGAGGTGATATCTCCCCTGTGCTGTAATAAGAGGTGATATCTCCCCTGTGCTGTAATAAGAGGTGATATCTCCCCTGTGCTGTAATAAGAGGTGATATCTCCCCTGTGCTGTAATAAGAGGCGATATCTCCCCTGTGCTGTAATAAGAGGTGATATCTCCCCTGTGCTGTAATAAGAGGTGATATCTCCCCTGTGCTGTAATAAGAGGTGATATCTCCCCTGTGCTGTAATAAGAGGTGATATCTCCCCTGTGCTGTAATAAGAGGTGATATCTCCCCTGTGCTGTAATAATAGGTGATATCTCCTCTGTGCTGTAATAAGAGGTGATATCTCCCCTGTGCTGTAATAAGAGGTGATATCTCCTCTGTGCTGTAATAAGAGGTGATATCTCCTCTGTGCTGTAATAAGAGGTGATATCTCCCCTGTGCTGTAATAAGAGGTGATATCTCTCCTGTGCTGTAATAAGAGGGGATATCTCCCCTGTGCTGTAATAAGAGGTGATATCTCTCCTGTGCTGTAATAAGAGGTGATATCTCCCCTGTGCTGTAATAAGAGGTGATATCTCCCCTGTGCTGTAATAAGAGGTGATATCTCCCCTGTGCTGTAATAAGAGGTGATATCTCTCCTGTGCTGTAATAAGAGGTGATATCTCTCCTGTGCTGTAATAAGAGGTGATATCTCCCCTGTGCTGTAATAAGAGGTGATATCTCTCCTGTGCTGTAATAAGAGGTGATATCTCCCCTGTGCTGTAATAAGAGGTGATATCTCCCCTGTGCTGTAATAAGAGGTGATATCTCCCCTGTGCTGTAATAAGAGGTGATATCTCCCCTGTGCTGTAATAAGAGGTGATATCTCCCCTGTGCTGTAATAATAGGTGATATCTCCTCTGTGCTGTAATAAGAGGTGATATCTCCCCTGTGCTGTAATAAGAGGGGATATCTCCCCTGTGCTGTAATAAGAGGTGATATCTCTCCTGTGCTGTAATAAGAGGTGATATCTCCCCTGTGCTGTAATAAGAGGTGATATCTCCCCTGTGCTGTAATAAGAGGTGATATCTCCCCTGTGCTGTAATAAGAGGTGATATCTCTCCTGTGCTGTAATAAGAGGTGATATCTCTCCTGTGCTGTAATAAGAGGTGATATCTCCCCTGTGCTGTAATAAGAGGTGATATCTCTCCTGTGCTGTAATAAGAGGTGATATCTCCCCTGTGCTGTAATAAGAGGTGATATCTCCCCTGTGCTGTAATAAGAGGTGATATCTCCCCTGTGCTGTAATAAGAGGCGATATCTCCCCTGTGCTGTAATAAGAGGCGATATCTCCCCTGTGCTGTAATAAGAGGTGATATCTCCCCTGTGCTGTAATAAGAGGTGATATCTCCCCTGTGCTGTAATAAGAGGTGATATCTCCTCTGTGCTGTAATAAGAGGTGATATCTCTCCTGTGCTGTAATAAGAGGTGATATCTCTCCTGTGCTGTAATAAGAGGTGATATCTCCCCTGTGCTGTAATAAGAGGTGATATCTCCCCTGTGCTGTAATAAGAGGCGATATCTCCCCTGTGCTGTAATAAGAGGTGATATCTCCTCTGTGCTGTAATAAGAGGTGATATCTCCCCTGTGCTGTAATAAGAGGTGATATCTCCCCTGTGCTGTAATAAGAGGTGATATCTCCCCTGTGCTGTAATAAGAGGGGATATCTCCCCTGTGCTGTAATAAGAGGTGATATCTCCCCTGTGCTGTAATAAGAGGCGATATCTCCCCTGTGCTGTAATAAGAGGTGATATCTCCTCTGTGCTGTAATAAGAGGTGATATCTCCCCTGTGCTGTAATAAGAGGTGATATCTCTCCTGTGCTGTAATAAGAGGCGATATCTCCCCTGTGCTGTAATAAGAGGTGATATCTCCTCTGTGCTGTAATAAGAGGTGATATCTCCCCTGTGCTGTAATAAGAGGTGATATCTCCCCTGTGCTGTAATAAGAGGCGATATCTCCCCTGTGCTGTAATAAGAGGTGATATCTCCCCTGTGCTGTAATAAGAGGTGATATCTCCCCTGTGCTGTAATAAGAGGTGATATCTCCCCTGTGCTGTAATAAGAGGTGATATCTCCTCTGTGCTGTAATAAGAGGTGATATCTCCCCTGTGCTGTAATAAGAGGTGATATCTCCGTTCGTCTTATATCGCTCCGGCACTGTTATAATCTCCGGTGTGCGGAGCCTCGGGCTGGGGACAGTGTGACATGTCCGGACTCGCCTGCGGAGGAATGAGCGGCGGTGACTGAACCTGCCCTGCGGTGCGGACGCTCACAGCTCCGGCTGCGCCCTAGATATCGGCCGCTCCACCTCCTGCCGGCAGCTCAGCACCCGGGGCGGCAGCTCCTGCTATATATTGGGGGGCGCTGCTGTCTGTGTGATATGACAGCGGAGACCCCAATATCTACAGACAATGTAAATGTCATGGAGCCCCAGAATACAGGAAAGGGGAGGCTCAGGATGAGCACAGCAAATACACCCTGCATAGTGATACTGTCTGCTGAGCTGTGTATCTAATCCTCTCCTGTGTGATACTGTCTGCTGAGCTGTGTATCTAATCCTCTCCTGTGTGATACTGTCTGCTGAGCTGTGTATGTAATCCTCTCCTGTGTGATACTGTCTGAGCCGTGTATCTAATCCTATCCTGTGTGATACTGTCTGCTGAGCTGTGTATCTAATCCTATCCTGTGTGATACTGTCTGCTGAGCTGTGTATCTATTCCTCTCCTGTGTGATACTGTCTGCTGAGCTGTGTATCTAATCCTCTCCTGTGTGATACTGTCTGCTGAGCTGTGTATCTAATCCTCTCCTGTGTGATACTGTCTGAGCCGTGTATCTAATCCTATCCTGTGTGATACTGTGTGCTGAGCCGTGTATCTAATCCTCTCCTGTGTGATACTGTCTGCTGAGCCGTGTATCTAATCCTATCCTATGTGATACTGTCTGCTGAGCTGTGTATCTAATCCTATCCTGTGTGATGCTGTCTGCTGAGCTGTGTATCTGATCCTGTCCTGTGTGATACTGTCTGCTGAGCTGTGTATCTAATCCTCTCCTGTGTGATACTGTCTGCTGAGCCATGTATCTAATCCTGTCCTGTGTGATACTGTCTACTGAGCTGTGTATCTAATCCTCTCCTGTGTGATACTGTCTGCTCAGCTGTGTATCTAATCCTCTCCTGTGTGATACTGTCTGCTGAGCTGTGTATCTAATCCTCTCCTGTGTGATACTGTCTGCTGAGCTGTGTATCTAATCCTATCCTGTGTGATACTGTCTGCTGAGCTGTGTATCTAATCTTCTCCTGTGTGATACTGTTTGAGCCGTGTATCTAATCCTCTCCTGTGTGATACTGTCTTCTGAGCCGTGTATCTAATCCTATCCTGTGTGATGGTCTGCTGAGCCGTGTATCTAATCCTATCCTGTGTGATACTGTCTGCTGAGCTGTGTATCTTATCCTCTCCTGTGTGATACTGTCTGCTGAGTTGTGTATCTAATCCTATCCTGTGTGATACTGTCTGCTGAGCTGTGTATCTAATCTTCTCCTGTGTGATACTGTCTGCTGAGCTGTGTATCTAATCCTCTCCTGTGTGATACTGTCTGCTGAGCTGTGTATCTAATCCTCTCCTGTGTGATACTGTCTGAGCCGTGTATCTAATACTCTCCTGTGTGATACTGTCTGCTGAGCCATGTATCTAATCCTATCCTGTGTGATAGTCTGCTGAGCCGTGTATCTAATCCTATCCTGTGTGATACTGTGTGCTGAGCCGTGTATCTAATCCTCTCCTGTGTGATACTGTCTGCTGAGCCGTGTATCTAATCCTCTCCTGTGTGATACTGTCTGCTGAGCTGTGTATCTAATCCTCTCCTGTGTGATACTGTCTGCTGAGCTGTGTATCTAATCATCTCCTGTGTGATACTGTCTGCTCAGCCGTGTATCTAATCCTCTCCTGTGTGATACTGTCTGCTGAGCTGTGTATCTAATCATCTTCTGTGTGATACTGTCTGCTGAGCCATGTATCTAATCCTCTCCTGTGTGATACTGTCTGCTGAGCTGTGTATCTAATCCTCTCCTGTGTGATACTGTCTGCTGAGCTGTGTATCTAATCTTCTCCTGTGTGATACTGTTTGAGCCGTGTATCTAATACTCTCCTGTGTGATACTGTCTGCTGAGCCGTGTATCTAATCCTATCCTGTGTGATAGTCTGCTGAGCCGTGTATCTAATCCTATCCTGTGTGATACTGTCTGCTGAGCTGTGTATCTTATCCTCTCCTGTGTGATACTGTCTGCTGAGCTGTGTATCTAATCTCCTGTGTGATACTGTCTGCTGAGCTGTGTATCTAATCCTCTCCTGTGTGATACTGTCTGCTGAGCTGTGTATCTAATCCTCTCCTGTGTGATACTGTCTGAGCCGTGTATCTAATACTCTCCTGTGTGATACTGTCTGCTGAGCCATGTATCTAATCCTATCCTGTGTGATACTGTGTGCTGAGCCGTGTATCTAATCCTCTCCTGTGTGATACTGTCTGCTGAGCTGTGTATCTAATCCTCTCCTGTGTGATACTGTCTGCTGAGCTGTGTATCTAATCATCTCCTGTGTGATACTGTCTGCTCAGCCGTGTATCTAATCCTCTCCTGTGTGATACTGTCTGCTGAGCTGTGTATCTAATCATCTTCTGTGTGATACTGTCTGCTGAGCCGTGTATCTAATCCTGTCCTGTGTGATACTGTCTGCTGAGCTGTGTATCTAATCCTCTCCTGTGTGATACTGTCTGCTGAGCTGTGTATCTAATCATCTCCTGTGTGATACTGTCTGCTCAGCCGTGTATCTAATCCTCTCCTGTGTGATACTGTCTGCTGAGCTGTGTATCTAATCCTCTCCTGTGTGATACTGTCTGCTGAGCCATGTATCTAATCCTATCCTATGTGATACTGTCTGCTGAGCTGTGTATCTAATCCTCTCCTGTGCGATACTATATCTCTTCTCACCTGTGTACAGTGTATCTCAGTGTTTACGCTCAGTAGATACAATGTATCTCTCCTGGAATGCTGGGAATGGCCGGAACCTGACGGGGCAGAGCCGGGTGTGCGGGAGAGGGGAGAGGCGGAACCTGCGGCCACCCCCGGGACAGACAGCGGAGGAAGTCAGCAGAGGGGAGAAGAGACAGCAGAGTGCAGGGGAGAAGAGAGAGACTGCACAGGAGAAGAGACAGCAGAGTGCAGGGGAGAAGAGAGAGACTGCACAGGAGAAGAGACAGCAGAGGGAGAAAAGAGTACAGAAGACAGCTGGGCAGAGTGCAGGGAAAGTGCAGTAGGGAGTGCAAGAGAAAAAAAAGAGAGAGCAGGACAGACGAGACAGCAGAAGTGAAGAAACAGCAGGGGAAACGAGTGTCCAAGAGGAAGTCAGCAGGGGAGAAGAGAGTGCAGGGGAGAAGAGAGTGCAGGGGAGAAGAGAGTGCAGGGGAGAAGAGAGTGCAGGGGAGAAGAGAGTGCAGGGGAGAAGAGAGTGCAGGGGAGAAGAGAGTGCAGGGGAAACGAGTGTCCAGGAGGAAGTCAGCAGGGGAGAAGAGAGTGCAGGGGAGAAGAGAGTGCAGGGGAGAAGAGAGTGCAGGGGAGAAGAGAGTGCAGGGGAGAAGAGAGTGCAGGGGAGAAGAGAGTGCAGGAGAAAGAAGTTAGCTTCTGAGACGAAGTATGAGAAAACTTTCAGAAGAGTGTTCCTGAGACTCCGTGTATAAAAGAAGGTGGAGAGACAGCCTAGTGTGAGAGCCGAGAGTACAGTCAGTTTTGTGAAGAGACCACTTCATCTGGACCACAACATAACAAGAGACCGAACCATGGACCGCCAGCCACTGAGATCAGAAGAGACTGCAGCAAATACAGTGTGACCCGAGGACAGAAGACGGCGGAGGATGGGCACAGAGTGACTGCGGCCCACAGGTGACTGCCCTCATACTGCCCTGTCCACAGGTGACTGCCCCCATACTGCCCTATCCACAGGTGACAGCCCCCATACTGCCCTGTCCACAGGTGACAGCCCCCATACTGCCCTGTCCACTGCCCTGTCCACAGGTGACTGCCCCCATACTGCCCTGTCCACAGGTGACTGCCCCCATACTGCCCTGTCCACAGGTGACAGCCCCCATACTGCCCTGTCCACTGCCCTGTCCACAGGTGACAGCCCCCATACTGCCCTGTCCACAGGTGACAGCCCCCATACTGCCCTGTCCACAGGTGACAGCCCCCATACTGCCCTGTCCACAGGTGACAGCCCCCATACTGCCCTGTCCACAGGTGACTGCCCCCATACTGCCCTGTCCACAGGTGACAGCCCCCATACTGCCCTGTCCACAGGTGACAGCCCCCATACTGCCCTGTCCACTGCCCTGTCCACAGGTGACTGCCCCCATACTGCCCTGTCCACAGGTGACTGCCCCCATACTGCCCTGTCCACAGGTGACAGCCCCCATACTGCCCTGTCCACTGCCCTGTCCACAGGTGACTGCCCCTATACTGCCCTGTCCACAGGTGACTGCCCCCATACTGCCCTGTCCACAGGTGACGGCCCCCATACTGCCCTGTCCACAGGTGACGGCCCCCATACTGCCCTGTCCTCTCCTGCTACCCAGGTATACTGACATGACACCCACATACCCGTTACACCCCAGAGGTCAAGAGCCTGCACCCCGATACCTTTTGGGCCTTTTTCTTTTCCCGTGGGACTTTCTGGGCCGCTTTCTTTGCCCGTGGGCCTTTCTGGGCCGCTTTCTTTTCCCGTGGGCCTCTCTGGGCTGCTTTCTTTTCCCGTGGGCCTCTCTGGGCCGCTTTCTTTTCCCGTGGGCCTCTCTGGGCCGCTTTCTTTTCTCGTGGGCCTCTCTGGGCCGCTTTCTTTTCCCGTGGGCCTCTCTGGGCCGCTTTCTTTTCTCGTGGGCCTCTCTGGGCCGCTTTCTTTTCCCGTGGGCCTCTCTGGGCCGCTTTCTTTTCCCGTGGGCCTCTCTGGGCCGCTTTCTTTTCTCGTGGGCCTCTCAGGGCCGCTTTCTTTTCCCGTGGGCCTCTCTGGGCCGCTTTCTTTTCCCGTGGGCCTCTCTGGGCCGCTTTCTTTTCTCGTGGGCCTCTCTGGGCCACTTTCTTTTCCCGTGGGCCTCTCTTGGCAGCTTTCTTTTCCCGTGGGCCTCTCTGGGCTGCTTTCTTTTCCCGTGGGCCTCTCTGGGCCGCTTTCTTTTCCCGTGGGCCTCTCTGGGCTGCTTTCTTTTCCCGTGGGCCTCTCTGGGCTGCTTTCTTTTCCCGTGGGCCTCTCTGGGCCGCTTTCTTCTTCCGTGGGCCTCTGTCCCGTGGGCCTCTCTGGGCCGCTTTCTTCTTCCGTGGGCCTCTGTCCCGTGGGCCTCTCTTGGCAGCTTTCTTTTCCCGTGGGCCTCTCTGGGCCGCTTTCTGTTCCCGTGTCTTCCTCTGGTCACGCTAGACCTTTCACTCTCTCTTGGCTGCTCTTCTCGTGTTTCTCTGAGCCGCGCTCTCTCTCTCTGGGCCGCTCTCCTGTCTTTCTCCGCGCTGGTTTCTCTTAATTTGGCTCCCTTCCTATCCTTCTCTATGGGCCACTCTCTCTTCCTATCTCTCTCTGGGCTTTCCTGTCGCTTTCTCGAGGCCGCTCTCTTCCCGTCTGTCTCTGCCGCTCTTCCTTTTTGTCTCTGGGACACTTGCTTCATGTCTCCCTATCTTGACCATCTCTTCCTATCTTTCTGGGCTATGCTTTTTTTTTTCCCCACTTTTGGGTCTTTCTCACTTTCACACTCTCACTCTTTCTCTCACACTCTCTTTCTGGGCCGCTGTCTCATAGTCGCTCCCTCTTCCTGTCAGTCTCATGGCCCCTCTTTGACTTGTCTCTGTCATGGCTGCTCTCTTCCTGTCTCTCTCTGGGCCGCTCGCTCTCTTCCTGTGTCTCTCTCTCTGGGCCGCTCGCTCTCTTCCTGTGTCTCTCTCTGGGCCACTCGCTCTCTTCCTGTCTCTCTCTCTGGGCCACTCGCTCTCTTCCTGTCTCTCTCTCTGGGCCGCTCGCTCTCTTCCTGTCTCTCTCTCTCTCTCTCTGGGCCGCTAGCTCTCTTCCTGTATCTCTCTCTGGACCGCTAGCTCTCTTCCTGTCTCTCTCTCTGGACCGCTAGCTCTCTTCCTTTCTCTCTCTCTCTCTGGGCCGCTCGCTCTCTTCCTGTCTCTCTCTCTCTGGGGCCGCTCGCTCTCTTCCTGTCTCTCTCTCTCTGGGGCCGCTCGCTCTCTTCCTGTCTCTCTCTCTCTGGGGCCGCTCGCTCTCTTCCTGTCTCTCTCTCTCTCTCTGGGGCCGCTCGCTCTCTTCCTGTCTCTCTCTCTCTCTGGGGCCGCTCGCTCTCTTCCTGTCTCTCTCTCTCTCTGGGGCCGCTCGCTCTCTTCCTGTCTCTCTCTCTCTCTCTCTGGGGCCGCTCGCTCTCTTCCTGTCTCTCTCTCTCTCTCTGGGGCCGCTCGCTCTCTTCCTGTCTCTCTCTCTCTCTCTGGGGCCGCTCGCTCTCTTCCTGTCTCTCTCTCTGGGACCGCTCGCTCTCTTCCTGTCTCTCTCTCTGGGGCAGCTCACTCTTTTCCTGTCTCTCTCTCTCTTTGGGGCCGCTCGCTCTCTTCCTGTCTCTCTCTCTCTGGGGCCGCTCGCTCTCTTCCTGTCTCTCTCTCTCTCTCGGGGCCGCTCGCTCTCTTCCTGTCTCTCTCTCTGGGCCGCTCGCTCTCTTCCTGTCTCTCTCTCTCTCTCTGGGGCCGCTCGCTCTCTTCCTGTCTCTCTCTCTCTCTCTGGGACCGCTCGCTCTCTTCCTGTCTCTCTCTCTCTGGGACCGCTCGCTCTCTTCCTGTCTCTCTCTGCGGCCGCTCGCTCTCTTCCTGTCTCTCTCTCTCTGGGGCCGCTCGCTCTCTTCCTGTGTCTCTCTCTCTGGGCCGCTCGCTCTCTTCCTGTCTCTCTCTCTCGGGGCCGCTCGCTCTCTTCCTGTCTCTCTCTCTGGGCCGCTCGCTCTCTTCCTGTCTCTCTCTCTCTCTCTCTGGGGCCGCTCGCTCTCTTCCTGTCTCTCTCTCTCTCTCTGGGACCGCTCGCTCTCTTCCTGTCTCTCTCTCTCTCTGGGACCGCTCGCTCTCTTCCTGTCTCTCTCTGCGGCCGCTCGCTCTCTTCCTGTCTCTCTCTCTCTGGGGCCGCTCGCTCTCTTCCTGTCTCTCTCTCTCTCTCTCTCTCTGGGCCGCTCACTCTTTTCCTGTCTCTCCCATGGCCGCTCGCTCTCTTCCTGTCTCTCTGGACCACTCTGTCAGTCGCGCTGTCTTATTGTCTGTTTTTGGGCCGATCGCTCTCTGGACCTCTTTTTATCACGGCTGGACTCTCTTCCTGGTTCTCCAGGTCGTGCTATTTGCCTGTCTCTCTGGGCTGCTTGCTCTCTGGGCCACTTGTTACGCATGGAGTTGGAGAGGTTCGCTTACACAGCGTGACAGTTGCACTCACACCTGCGGTTGTCTGGTGCACTACAAAAACACCACATACAAAGGGGGACACTTTAACAATGGTGGGCCCTGGCGTTAGGCAGGGGGAAGATGGGACACCTCCTGTGCTCACCTGCAACTGTACCCTACACTCCTAGCCAGCCCTATATGGGGTCTTTCAACCTGTCATTGAGCAGGATACTTAGTGTCCTCTCAAAGCTGTGAGCTGACCATCGCTAGTGAGCTGGCAGGTGAGAAACACTAGTCCCACTGCTGCACTAATATAACACAGGGGGTAGAAAGACAAACTGGGGAAAAGGATGCAACACAAACTCCACAGCTGCAGCCAGATGGATGGGCTCAGGTCAGAACCCCAGCAGCTCCTTCCATCTAGGTGGCCAGGACAGAATGGATTCTATCAACAGCAAAGGTTGATAGGCATTTCCACTATTTGAAGGTGGTGGGCATGGTCACAGAGCGGCTGCACCTGACCTGGACTGCTAGAAAGCTGCTGGAAATAAAGCTGACATTAACCCTTCATACACCAAAGCAAAGGAAAACACATATGAGTCTCAGAGCATAGCGAGGCTCCGGACCTGAACCTGTCAAAAGTCTCTAAATACAGAGAGATGACAGTGACACCACTATGCTCTGTCACGGCCACGCTCTCTTTTCTCTCTTCAGGCCGCGCTCTTTTCCTGTCTCTCTTCAGGCCGCGCTCTTTTCCTGTCTCTCTCTTCAGGCCTCGCTCTTTTCCTGTCTTTCTTCAGGCCGCGCTCTTTTCCTGTCATTCTTCAGGCCGCGCTCTTTTCCTGTCTCTCTTCAGGCCGCGCTCTTTTCCTGTCTCTCTTCAGGCCGCGCTCTTTTCCTGACTGTCACAGAGGCGCTCTTCCTATCTCTCTCCAGCCCGCACTCTATTCCTGTCTTGGCTGCTTATTCTCCTGACCACTATCTGTCTTGGCCGAGCTCTCTTCCTGTCTCTCTTTGGGCCGCTCGCGCTCTAGACCACTGTCTGTCATGGTCGCGCTATCTTTCCTATTTCTCTCCAAGCTGTAGTCTCTTTCCAGGTCACGCTCTCTTCCTGTTTCTCTCTAGGCTGCTTGTGCTGTGGACCACTGTCTGTCATGGCCGTGCTCTATTCATGTCTCTCTTCAGGCCTCGCTCTTTTCCTGTCTCTCTTCAGGCCTCGCTCTTTTCCTGTCTCTCTTCGGGCCTCGCTCTCTTCTTTTCTCTCTTTAGGCTGCGCTCTTTTCCTGTCTCTCTTCGGGCCTCGCTCTTTTCCTGTCTCTCTTCAGGCCGCGCTCTTTTCCTGTCTCTCTTCGGGCCTCGCTCTTTTCCTGTTTCTCTTCTGGCCTCGCTCTTTTCCTGTCTCTCTCTTCAGGCCAAGCTCTTTTCCTGTCTCTCTTCAGGCCACGCTCTTTTCCTGTCTCTCTTCGGGCCTCGCTCTTTTCCTGTCTCTCTTCTGGCCTCGCTCTTTTCCTGTCTCTCTCTTCAGGCCTCGCTCTTTTCCTGTCTCTCTTCGGGCCTCGCTCTTTTCCTGTCTCTCTTCGGGCCTCGCTCTTTTCCTGTCTCTCTCTTCGGGCCTCGCTCATTTCCTGTCTCTCTTCGGGCCTCGCTCTTTTCCTGTCTCTCTCTTCGGGCCTCGCTCTTTTCCTGTCTCTCTCTTCGGGCCTCGCTCTTTTCCTGTCTCTCTCTTCGGGCCTCGCTCATTTCCTGTCTCTCTCTTCGGGCCTCGCTCTTTTCCTGTCTCTCTCTTCGGGCCTCGCTCTTTTCCTGTCTCTCTCTTC
Source organism: Anomaloglossus baeobatrachus (assembly GCF_048569485.1). NCBI lineage: Eukaryota > Metazoa > Chordata > Amphibia > Anura > Aromobatidae > Anomaloglossus > Anomaloglossus baeobatrachus. The sequence continues at coordinate 796,624,417 of NC_134354.1, forward strand.
GGGCCTCGCTCTTTTCCTGTCTCTCTCTTCGGGCCTCACTCTTTTCCTGTCTCTCTCTTCGGGCCTCGCTCTTTTCCTGTTTCTCTTGTGGCCTCGCTCTTTTCCTGTCTCTCTCTTCAGGCCTCACTCTTTTCCTGTTTCTCTTGTGGCCTCGCTCTTTTCCTGTTTCTCTCTTCAGGCCTCACTCTTTTCCTGTTTCTCTTGTGGCCTCGCTCTTTTCCTGTTTCTCTTGTGTCCTCGCTCTTTTCCTGTCTCTCTTCAGGCTGCGCTCTTTTCCTGTCTCTCTTCAGGCTGCGCTCTTTTCCTGTCTCTCTTCAGGCTGCGCTCTTTTCCTGTCTCTCTTCGGGCCTCGCTCTTTTCCTGTCTCTCTTCGGGCCTCGCTCTTTTCCTGTCTCTCTCTTCGGGCCTCGCTCTTTTCCTGTCTCTCTCTTCGGGCCTCGCTCTTTTCCTGTCTCTCTCTTCGGGCCTCGCTCTTTTCCTGTCTCTCTCTTCGGGCCTCGCTCTTTTCCTGTCTCTCTTCGGGCCTCGCTCTTTTCCTGTCTCTCTCTTTGGGCTGCTCGCGCTCTAGACCACTGTCTGTCATGGTCGCGCTATCTTTCCTATTTCTCTCCAGGCTGTAGTCTCTTTCCAGGTCACACTCTCTTCCTGTCTCTCTCTAGGCTGCTTGTGCTGTGGACCACTGTCTGTCATGGCCGCGCTCTATTCATGTTTCTCTTTGGGCCACTCGCTCTCTTCCTGTCTCTGGGCCGCTCGCTCTCCAGACCACTCTCTATCACGGCTGCGTTCTCTTCCTGTCTCTCTCTCTCTCTGCTGCACGCTCTCTGGATTATTCTCCGTCATGGCTGCCCTCTCTTCCTGTCTCCCTCTCGCTGGACTGCTCTCTTTCACTCTCTCAGGTGTGGTTCACCTTGCTGTTATTGTAATGTCCGGAGTCTTTTCTCCACAGTGCGGTCTCCTCACTCTTATTGTAATGACCGGTCTCTTCTCTCCACAGTGCGGTCTCCTCACTCTTATTGTAATGACCGGTCTCTTCTCTCCACAGTGCGGTCTCCTCACTCTTATTGTAATGTCCGGTCTCTTTTCTCCACAGTTCGGTCCCCTCACTCTTATTGTAATGTCCGGTCTCTTTTCTCCACAGTGCGGTCTCCTCACTGTTATTGTAATGTCCGGTCTCTTTTCTCCACAGTGCGGTCTCCTCACTCTTATTGTAATGTCCGGTCTCTTTTCTCCGCAGTGCGGTCTCCTCACTGTTATTGTAATGTCCGGTCTCTTTTCTCCACAGTGCGGTCTCCTCACTGTTATTGTAATGACCGGTCTCTTCTCTCCACAGTGTGGTCTCCTCACTGTTATTGTAATGACCGGTCTCTTCTCTCCACAGTGTGGTCTCCTCACTCTTATTGTAATGTCCGGTCTCTTCTCTCTACAGTGCGGTCCCCTCACTCTTATTGTAATGTCCGGTCTCTTTTCTCCACAGTGCGGTCTCCTCACTTTTATTGTAATGTCCGGTCTCTTTTCTCCACAGTGCGGTCTCCTCACTCTTATTGTAATGTCCGGTCTCTTTTCTCCACAGTTCGGTCTCCTCACTCTTATTGTAATGTCCGGTCTCTTTTCTCCACAGTGCGGTCTCCTCACTCTTATTGTAATGTCCGGTCTCTTTTCTCCACAGTTCGGTCCCCTCACTCTTATTGTAATGTCCGGTCTCTTTTCTCTGCAGTGCGGTCCCCTCACTGTTATTGTAATGTCCGGTCTCTTTTCTCCGCAGTGTGGTCTCCTCACTCTTATTGTAATGTCCGGTCTCTTTTCTCCGCAGTGCGGTCTCCTCACTGTTATTGTAATGACCGGTCTCTTCTCTCCACAGTGCGGTCTCCTCACTGTTATTGTAATGACCGGTCTCTTCTCTCCACAGTGCGGTCTCCTCACTGTTATTGTAATGTCCGGTCTCTTTTCTCCACAGTGCGGTCTCCTCACTCTTATTGTAATGTCCGGTCTCTTTTCTCCACAGTTCGGTCCCCTCACTCTTATTGTAATGTCCGGTCTCTTTTCTCTGCAGTGCGGTCCCCTCACTGTTATTGTAATGTCCGGTCTCTTTTCTCCACAGTTCGGTCTCCTCACTCTTATTGTAATGACCGGTCTCTTCTCTCCGCAGTGCGGTCTCCTCACTCTTATTGTAATGACCGGTCTCTTTTCTCCACAGTGCGGTCTCCTCACTCTTATTGTAATGTCCGGTCTCTTTTCTCCGCAGTGCGGTCTCCTCACTCTTATTGTAATGACCGGTCTCTTCTCTCCACAGTGCGGTCTCCTCACTGTTATTGTAATGTCCGGTCTCTTTTCTCCACAGTGCGGTCCCCTCACTGTTATTGTAATGTCCGGTCTCTTTTCTCCACAGTTCGGTCTCCTCACTCTTATTGTAATGTCCGGTCTCTTTTCTCCACAGTGCGGTCTCCTCACTGTTATTGTAATGTCCGGTCTCTTTTTCTCCACAGTGCGGTCTCCTCACTCTTATTGTAATGTCTGGTCTCTTTTCTCCACAGTGCGGTCTCCTCACTCTTATTGTAATGTCTGGTCTCTTTTCTCCACAGTTCGGTCTCCTCACTGTTCTTGTAATGTCCGGTCTCTTTTCTCCACAGTTCGGTCCCCTCACTCTTATTGTAATGACCGGTCTCTTCTCTCCACAGTTCGGTCTCCTCACTCTTATTGTAATGTCCGGTCTCTTTTCTCCACAGTGCGGTCTCCTCACTGTTATTGTAATGTCCGGTCTCTTTTCTCCACAGTGCGGTCTCCTCACTCTTATTGTAATGTCCGGTCTCTTTTCTCCGCAGTGCGGTCTCCTCACTGTTATTGTAATGTCCGGTCTCTTTTCTCCACAGTGCGGTCTCCTCACTGTTATTGTAATGACCGGTCTCTTCTCTCCACAGTGTGGTCTCCTCACTGTTATTGTAATGACCGGTCTCTTCTCTCCACAGTGTGGTCTCCTCACTCTTATTGTAATGTCCGGTCTCTTCTCTCTACAGTGCGGTCCCCTCACTCTTATTGTAATGTCCGGTCTCTTTTCTCCACAGTGCGGTCTCCTCACTTTTATTGTAATGTCCGGTCTCTTTTCTCCACAGTGCGGTCTCCTCACTCTTATTGTAATGTCCGGTCTCTTTTCTCCACAGTTCGGTCTCCTCACTCTTATTGTAATGTCCGGTCTCTTTTCTCCACAGTGCGGTCTCCTCACTCTTATTGTAATGTCCGGTCTCTTTTCTCCACAGTTCGGTCCCCTCACTCTTATTGTAATGTCCGGTCTCTTTTCTCTGCAGTGCGGTCCCCTCACTGTTATTGTAATGTCCGGTCTCTTTTCTCCGCAGTGTGGTCTCCTCACTCTTATTGTAATGTCCGGTCTCTTTTCTCCGCAGTGCGGTCTCCTCACTGTTATTGTAATGACCGGTCTCTTCTCTCCACAGTGCGGTCTCCTCACTGTTATTGTAATGACCGGTCTCTTCTCTCCACAGTGCGGTCTCCTCACTGTTATTGTAATGTCCGGTCTCTTTTCTCCACAGTGCGGTCTCCTCACTCTTATTGTAATGTCCGGTCTCTTTTCTCCACAGTTCGGTCCCCTCACTCTTATTGTAATGTCCGGTCTCTTTTCTCTGCAGTGCGGTCCCCTCACTGTTATTGTAATGTCCGGTCTCTTTTCTCCACAGTTCGGTCTCCTCACTCTTATTGTAATGACCGGTCTCTTCTCTCCGCAGTGCGGTCTCCTCACTCTTATTGTAATGACCGGTCTCTTTTCTCCACAGTGCGGTCTCCTCACTCTTATTGTAATGTCCGGTCTCTTTTCTCCGCAGTGCGGTCTCCTCACTCTTATTGTAATGACCGGTCTCTTCTCTCCACAGTGCGGTCTCCTCACTGTTATTGTAATGTCCGGTCTCTTTTCTCCACAGTGCGGTCCCCTCACTGTTATTGTAATGTCCGGTCTCTTTTCTCCACAGTTCGGTCTCCTCACTCTTATTGTAATGTCCGGTCTCTTTTCTCCACAGTGCGGTCTCCTCACTGTTATTGTAATGTCCGGTCTCTTTTTCTCCACAGTGCGGTCTCCTCACTCTTATTGTAATGTCTGGTCTCTTTTCTCCACAGTGCGGTCTCCTCACTCTTATTGTAATGTCTGGTCTCTTTTCTCCACAGTTCGGTCTCCTCACTGTTCTTGTAATGTCCGGTCTCTTTTCTCCACAGTTCGGTCTCCTCACTCTTATTGTAATGTCCGGTCTCTTTTCTCCGCAGTGCGGTCTCCTCACTGTTATTGTAATGTCCGGTCTCTTTTCTCCGCAGTGTGGTCTCCTCACTCTTATTGTAATGTCCGGTCTCTTTTCTCCGCAGTGCGGTCTCCTCACTGTTATTGTAATGACCGGTCTCTTCTCTCCACAGTGCGGTCTCCTCACTGTTATTGTAATGTCTGGTCTCTTTTCTCCACAGTGCGGTCCCCTCACTGTTATTGTAATGTCCGGTCTCTTTTCTCCGCAGAGCGGTCCCCTCACTGTTATTGTAATGTCCGGTCTCTTTTCTCCACAGTTCGGTCTCCTCACTCTTATTGTAATGACCGGTCTCTTCTCTCCGCAGTGCGGTCTCCTCACTCTTATTGTAATGACCGGTCTCTTTTCTCCACAGTGCGGTCTCCTCACTCTTATTGTAATGTCCGGTCTCTTTTCTCCGCAGTGCGGTCTCCTCACTCTTATTGTAATGACCGGTCTCTTCTCTCCACAGTGCGGTCCCCTCACTGTTATTGTAATGTCCGGTCTCTTTTCTCCACAGTTCGGTCTCCTCACTCTTATTGTAATGTCCGGTCTCTTTTCTCCACAGTGCGGTCTCCTCACTGTTATTGTAATGTCCGGTCTCTTTTTCTCCACAGTGCGGTCTCCTCACTCTTATTGTAATGTCTGGTCTCTTTTCTCCACAGTGCGGTCTCCTCACTCTTATTGTAATGTCTGGTCTCTTTTCTCCACAGTGCGGTCTCCTCACTGTTATTGTAATGTCCGGTCTCTTTTCTCCACAGTTCGGTCTCCTCACTCTTATTGTAATGTCCGGTCTCTTTTCTCCACAGTGCGGTCTCCTCACTGTTATTGTAATGTCCGGTCTCTTTTCTCCACAGTTCGGTCTCCTCACTCTTATTGTAATGTCCGGTCTCTTTTCTCCGCAGTGCGGTCTCCTCACTGTTATTGTAATGTCCGGTCTCTTTTCTCCACAGTGTGGTCTCCTCACTCTTATTGTAATGTCCGGTCTCTTTTCTCCGCAGTGCGGTCTCCTCACTGTTATTGTAATGACCGGTCTCTTCTCTCCACAGTGCGGTCTCCTCACTGTTATTGTAATGTCTGGTCTCTTTTCTCCACAGTGCGGTCCCCTCACTGTTATTGTAATGTCCGGTCTCTTTTCTCCGCAGAGCGGTCCCCTCACTGTTATTGTAATGACCGGTCTCTTCTCTCCACAGTGCGGTCTCCTCACTGTTATTGTAATGACCGGTCTCTTCTCTCCACAGTGCGGTCTCCTCACTGTTATTGTAATGACCGGTCTCTTCTCTCCACAGTGCGGTCTCCTCACTGTTATTGTAATGACCGGTCTCTTCTCTCCACAGTGCGGTCTCCTCACTGTTATTGTAATGTCCGGTCTCTTTTCTCCACAGTGCGGTCTCCTCACTGTTATTGTAATGACCGGTCTCTTCTCTCCACAGTGTGGTCTCCTCACTGTTATTGTAATGACCGGTCTCTTCTCTCCACAGTGTGGTCTCCTCACTCTTATTGTAATGTCCGGTCTCTTCTCTCTACAGTGCGGTCCCCTCACTCTTATTGTAATGTCCGGTCTCTTTTCTCCACAGTGCGCTCTCCTTGCTGTTATTGTAATGTACGGTCTCTTTTTTTCTCCGCAGTGCGGTCTCCTCACTGTTATTGTAATGTCCGGTCTCTTCTCTCCACAGTGCGGTCTCCACTGTTATTGTAATGTCCGGTCTCTTTTTTTCCACAGTGCGCTCTCCTCGCTGTAATTGTAATGTCCGGTCTCTTTTTTCCGCAGTGCGCTCTCCTCGCTGTTATTGTAATGTCCAGTCTCTTTTCTCGGCAGTGCGGGCTCTTCGCTGTTCATGCAATGTCCGGTCTCTTTTCTCCGCATTGCGGGCTCTTCGCTGTAATTGTAATGTCCGGTCTCTTTTCTCGGCAGTGCGGGCTCTTCGCTGTAATTGTAATGTCCGGTCTCTTTTCTCCGCATTGCGGGCTCTTCGCTGTAATTGTAATGTCCGGTCTCTTTTCTCCGCAGTGCGCTCTCCTCGCTGTTATTGTAATGTACGGTCTCTTTTCCCGCAGTGCGCTCTCCTCGCTGTTATTGTAATGTACGGTCTCTTTTTTTTCTCCGCAGTGCAGAACCTCACTGCCTCATCCACTTGCTGCCTCCATCATGTTGGCTGCCCTTCCTGTGCGATGACATCCAGTTATCTGCGGGGTCGGCCGTTCTATTGTCGGGAATGGGCCCTTCAGAGGCTTCAGCACAGTCTGGAGGGCCTGGGTGGAGCTCGGGCCCCCGGCATCCTCATTACAGGGGCCTCGGGTGCAGGGAAGACCGCCCTGTGTGCAGAGATCCTGTGGCCTACCTCGGAGGCCGGGAAGAACGCAAGGCTCAGCTCCAGGGTTCTGGCGCACCACTTCTGCCAGGCGCACACTCACACTAGCCTGGACCCGCATCACTTCATCCAGAGCCTGGCCCTGCAGCTGCAGAGGAGCCCCCTGATCAGCGGCTACAAGGGGGCACCCGACAGCGCCACCTGTGGGGGAGATCTGCATGAAATCTTCAAAAGGTGAGGACCATGCGCACTAATCACAAAACATCCCATAATAACACAAGCCCCTCACTGTAGGCAATTATTAGATGGCAACGCTGGTATAGCCGCCATCTTGCCAGTTACGGTCTGTCTGCAGGATGCCTCATCATCACTAATAGGTGGAGCCGCTCTGCAGGGTATCTCACCCTGCAGAGCAGCTCCACCTACCGGTGATGAGACCCCCTGCAGAGGGGCTCCACCTACCATCTCATCACCGGTAGGTGGAGCCGCTCTGCAGGGTGTGTCATCACCGGTAGGTGGATCATCACCGGTAGGTGGAGCCCCTCTGCAGGGTGTGTCATCACCGGTAGGTGGAGCCCCTCTGCAGGGTGTGTCATCACCGGTAAGTGGAGCCCCTCTGCAGGGTGTGTCATCACCGGTAGGTGGAGCCCCTCTGCAGGGTGTGTCATCACCGGTAGGTGGAGCCGCTCTGCAGGGTGTGTCATCACCGGTAGGTGGAGCCGCTCTGCAGGGTGTGTCATCACCGGTAGATGGAGCCCCTCTGCAGGGTGTGTCATCACCGGTAGGTGGAGCCCCTCTGCAGGGTGTGTCATCACCGGTAGGTGGAGCCGCTCTGCAGGGTGTCTCATCACCGGTAGGTGGAGCCGCTCTGCAGGGTGTGTCATCACCGGTAGGTGGAGCCGCTCTGCAGGGTGTGTCATCACCGGTAGGTGGAGCCCCTCTGCAGGGTGTGTCATCACTGGCAGGTGGAGTCCCTCTGCAGGGTGTGTCATCACCGGTAGGTGGAGCCCCTCTGCAGGGTGTGTCATCACCGGTAGGTGGAGCCCCTCTGCAGGGTATCTCATCACCGGTAGGTGGAGCCCCTCTGCAGTGTGTGTCATCACCGGTAGGTGGAGCCGCTCTGCAGGGTGTGTCATCACCGGTAGGTGGAGCCCCTGTGCAGGGTGTCTCATCACCGGTAGGTGGAGCCGCTCTGCAGGGTGTGTCATCACTGGTAGGTGGAGCCCCTCTGCAGGGTGTCTCATCACCGGTAGGTGGAGCCCCTCTGCAGGGTGTCTCATCACTGGTAGGTGGAGCCCCTCTGCAGGGTGTGTCATCACCGGTAGGTGGAGCCCCTCTGCAGGGTGTGTCATCACCGGTAGGTGGAGCCCCTCTGCAGGGTGTGTCATCACCGGTAGGTGGAGCCCCTCTGCAGGGTGTGTCATCACCGGTAGGTGGAGCCCCTCTGCAGGGTGTCTCATCACTGGTAGGTGGAGCCCCTCTGCAGGGTGTCTCATCACCGGTAGGTGGAGCCCCTCTGCAGGGTGTCTCATCACCGGTAGGTGGAGCCGCTCTGCAGGGTGTGTCATCACCGGTAGGTGGAGCCCCTCTGCAGGGTGTGTCATCACCATTAGGTGGAGCCCCTCTGCAGGGTGTCTCATCACCGGTAGGTGGAGACCCTCTGCAGGGTGTGTCCTCACCGGTAGGTGGAGCCCCTCTGCAGGGTGTGTCATCACCGGTAGGTGGAGCCCCTCTGCAGGGTGTCTCATCACCGGTAGGTGGAGCCGCTCTGCAGGGTGTCTCATCACCGGTAGGTGGATCATCACCGGTAGGTGGAGCCCCTCTGCAGGGTGTCTCATCACCGGTAGGTGGAGCCCCTCTGCAGGGTGTGTCATCACTGGTAGGTGGAGCCCCTCTGCAGGGTGTCTCATCACCGGTAGGTGGAGCCCCTCTGCAGGGTGTCTCATCACCGGTAGGTGGAGCCCCTCTGCAGGGTGTCTCATCACCGGTAGGTGGAGCCCCTCTGCAGGGTGTCTCATCACCGGTAGGTGGAGCCCCTCTGCAGGGTGTCTCATCACCGGTAGGTGGAGCCCCTCTGCAGGGTGTGTCATCACCGGTAGGTGGAGCCCCTCTGCAGGGTGTCTCATCACTGGTAGGTGGAGCCCCTCTGCAGGGTGTCTCATCACCGGTAGGTGGAGCCCCTCTGCAGGGTGTCTCATCACCGGTAGGTGGAGACCCTCTGCAGGGTGTGTCATCACCGGTAGGTGGAGCCCCTCTGCAGGGTGTGTCATCACCGGTAGGTGGAGCCGCTCTGCAGGGTGTCTCATCACCGGTAGGTGGAGCCGCTCTGCAGGGTGTGTCATCACCGGTAGGTGGAGCCCCTCTGCAGGGTGTGTCATCACTGGTAGGTGGAGAAGCTCTGTAGCGCATTCCATTGTTAGTGGAGATGCTCTGCAGGGGATGGGCTCACTGACAGTCTGTATTTTGTAGGGCGGTCCTGACCCCGCTGGCGGAGCTGCCACCGCCCTCGCAGAACCTCCTGCTCCTGGTGGACTCGCTGGATGAGATGTGCTGCTGTTGTCGATCCGATGGCTTTTCTGGAGATTCTGGGTGCACCATCGCGGAGCTGCTGGCTTCTCACCACGAGCTTCTCCCTCCGTGGCTACTAATGGTGTGCTCTGCGCGGAGGCAGAACAAGGCCATTACCAGGATGTTCACAGGTGAGGAGGCTCTGACACCCTGTTTCTCACATGAGCTAATGGATCTCATCGACTAGTCTATAAGAAACCCCCTGTAGATAATAATAGTAATAGTTATTTATATAGTACCAACATACTCCGCAGCCAGAGGACATGTAGGGCGGTGCAGAACTGTGGAGAGGACGGGGAGGGTGATAGACAGAGATGAGGAGGAGATGTAGGAAGGTGCAGAACTGTGGAGAGGATGGGTAAGTGATAGCGATGAGGAGGAGATGTAGAGGGGTGCGGAAATGTGGAGAGGATGGGTAAGTGATAGCGATGAGGAGGAGATGTAGAGGGGTGCGGAAATGTGGAGAGGACAGGTAGGTGATAGACAGAGATGAGGGATGAGATATATGGGGGTGCAGAGCTGTGGAGAGGACAGGTAGGTGATAGACAGAGATGAGGGATGAGGTATATGGAGGTGCAGAGCTGTGGAGAGGACAGGTAGGTGATAGACAGAGATGAGGGATGAGATATATGGAGGTGCAGAGCTGTGGAGAGGACAGGTAGGTGATAGACAGAGATGAGGGATGAGATATATGGGGGTACAGAGCTGTGGAGAGGACAGGTAGGTGATAGACAGAGATGAGGGATGAGATATATGGGGGTACAGAGCTGTGGAGAGGACGGGTAGGTGATAGACAGAGATGAGGAGGAGATGTAGGGCAGTGCAGGACTGTGGAGAGGACGGGTAGGTGATAGACAGAGATGAGGAGGAGATGTAGGGCAGTGCAGGACTGTGGAGAGGATGTGCAGGATGGTAGACAGAGATGAGGAGGAGATGTAGGGCAGTGCAGATCTGTGGAGAGGACGGGTAGGTGATAGACAGAGATGAGGAGGAGATGTAGGGAGGTGCAGAACTGTGGAGAGGATGGGTAGGTGATAGACAGAGATGAGGAGGAGATGTAGGGAGGTGCAGAACTGTGGAGAGGACGGGTAGGTGATAGACAGAGATGAGGAGGAGATGTAGGGAGGTGCAGTACTGTGGAGAGGACGGGTAGGTGATAGACAGAGATGAGGAGGAGATGTAGAGCAGTGCAGATCTGTGGAGAGGACGGGTAGGTGATAGACAGAGATGAGGAGGAGATGTAGGGAAGGGCAGATCTGTGTAGAGCTTTGTGGGTGAGAGTGAAGTTTATATAGTGTTCTGTAGAGGCTGGGTAACCAGTGCAATCACTGGCACAGGGCAGAGGCATCCGTGTACTGACTGGACAGAAATACGATCTTGGCTGACTCCTTCATTGTGGATTGGAGAGAGGAATGTTCTTTTAATAGTGAGACTGATCAGTAGAGCGCTGCATGAGTAAAGCCGATCATATACAGGAATGACAGTCAGACTTTCTGCAGTTTCAAAGGTGAGAAAGTGTCGGATTCTGGAGATATATTTAAGATGTAGGTGACAGAAGCGAGTGATTGGATATAGGAATAAAGGAAAGTTCTGTTTAATATATGGCCTCAGGAAAGACGAGTGCTGCTGGGGGATATTGGTTCAACCACCAGTGGCGTAACTAGAGTCTTATTGACCCCAGTGCAAAATATGGACCCGGGCCACCACTGGCATGTTAGGCAGATGTATGGCCCCTTGTAGCGTTCTCAACCCTATAAATACGTACACATTGCCCTTCCCTCATAATGCAATAATGTCCCCACTCCTCGGCCCCTTCCTAGTGTAATGTCCCTACTCCTCGGCCCCTTCCTAGTGTAATGTCCCCACTCCTCGGCCCTTTCTTGGTGTAATGTCCCCACTCCTCGGCCCTTTCTTGGTGTAATGTCTCCACTCCTCGGCCCCTTCCTAGTGTAATGTCTCCACTCCTCGGCCCCTTCCTAGTGTAATGTCCCCACTCCTCGGCCCCTTCTTGGTGTAATGTCCCAACTCCTCAGCCGCTTCCTAGTGTAATGTCCCCACTCCTCGGCCCTTTCTTGGTGTAATGTCCCCATTCCTCGGCCCTTTCTTGGTGTAATGTCCCCATTCCTCGGCCCTTTCTTGGTGTAATGTCCCCACTCCTCGGCCCTTTCTTGGTGTAATGTCCCCACTCCTCGGCCCTTTCTTGGTGTAATGTCCCCACTCCTCGGCCCTTTCCTGGTGTAATGTCCCCACTCCTCGGCCCTTTCTTGGTGTAATGTCTCCACTCCTCGGCCCCTTCCTAGTGTAATGTCTCCACTCCTCGGCCCCTTCCTAGTGTAATGTCCCCACTCCTCGGCCCCTTCTTGGTGTAATGTCCCAACTCCTCGGCCCCTTCCTAGTGTAATGTCCCCACTCCTCGGCCCTTTCTTGGTGTAATGTCCCCACTCCTCGGCCCCTTCCTAGTGTAATGTCCCCACTCCTTGGCCCTTTCCTGGTGTATTGTCCCCACTCCTCAGCCCCTTCCTGGTGTAATGTTCCCACTCCTTGGCCCCTTCCTGGTGTATTGTCCCCACTCCTCGGCTCCTTCTTGGTGTAATGTCTCCTCTCCTCGGTGTAATGTCCCCACTCCTCGGCCCCTTCCTGGTGTAATGTCCCCACTCCTCGGCCCCTTCCTGGTGTATTGTCCCCACTCCTCGACCCTTTCTTGGTTGTAATGTCCCCACTCCTCGGCCCTTTCCTGGTGTAATGTCCCCACTCCTCGGCCCTTTCCTGGTGTAATATCCCCACTCCTCGGCCCATTCCTGGTGTAATGTCCCCACTCCTCGGCCCTTCCCGGTGTAATGTCCCTACACCGGGAAGGGGCCGAGGAGTGGGGACATTACACTAGGAAGGGGCCGAGAAGTGGGGACATTACACTGGGAAGGGGCCGAGGAGTGATGTCTCAACTCCTCGGCCCTTTCTTGGTGTATTGTCCCCACTCCTCGACCATTTCTTGGTGTATTGTCCCCACTTCTCGCCCCCTTCCTGGTGTAATGTCCACACTCCTCGGCCCCTTCCTGGTGTAATGTCCACACTCCTCGGCCCCTTCCCGGTGTAATATGCCCACTCCTCGGCCCCTTCCCGGTGTAATGTCCCCACTTCTCGGCCCCTTCCCGGTGTAATGTCTCCTCTCCTCGGTGTAATGTCCCCACTTCTCGGCCCCTTCCCGGTGTAATGTCCCCACTCCTCGGCCCCTTCCTGGTGTAATGTCCCCAATCCTTGGCCCTTTCCTGGTGTATTGTCCCCACTCCTCAGCCCCTTCCTGGTGTAATGTTCCCACTCCTTGGCCCCTTCCTGGTGTATTGTCCCCACTCCTCGGCCTCTTCTTGGTGTAATGTCTCCTCTCCTCGGTGTAATGTCCCCACTCCTCGGCCCCTTCTTGGTGTAATGTCCCCACTCCTCGGCCCCTTCCTGGTGTAATGTCCCACTCCTCGGCCCCTTCCTGGTGTAATGTCCCCACTCCTCGGCCCCTTCCTGGTGTATTGTCCCCACTCCTCGGCCCCTTCTTGGTGTAATGTCCCCACTCCTCGGCCCCTTCCCGGTGTAATGTCCCCACTCCTCGGCCCCTTCCTGGTGTAATGTCCCCAATCCTTGGCCCTTTCCTGGTGTATTGTCCCCACTCCTCAGCCCCTTCCTGGTGTAATGTTCCCACTCCTTGGCCCCTTCCTGGTGTAATGTCCCCACTCCTCGGCCCCTTCCTGGTGTAATGTCCCCACTCCTCGGCCCCTTCCCGGTGTAATGTCCCCACTCCTCGGCCCCTTCTTGGTTTAATGTCCCCACTCCTTGGCCCCTTCCCGGTGTAATGTCCCCACTCCTCGGCCCCTTCCTGGTGTAATGTCCCCACTCCTCGACCCCTTCCTGGTGTAATGTCCCCACTCCTCGGCCCCTTCCTGGTGTAATGTCCCCACTCCTTGGCCCCTTCCCAGTGTAATGTCCCCACTCCTCGGCCCCTTCCCGGTGTAATGTCCCCACTCCTCGGCCCCTTCCCGGTGTAATTTAGGGGTGTACTCACTTTTCTAATATGCTGTGGGTTAGTAGAAGGAGGAACACAAGGCGTTCAGTTCTGTAGAGATTCCGTGTCAGATGGGAGACAGCGAACAGACGATCCCTAATATGTGGAAGTGATTCCTTTATAGATAAGAGCAGATGGCAGAGACGCATTGCACAAGTGATGCTGAAATGTGGAATAGTAACATCCAGGGACAATGACAGTAAAGAGCGGCCGACGAGGGGCACAAAATAATGACCATAATATCACAATACCAAGCGTGGCCACCAGATGGCAGAATAGTGCGAGGAGCAGTGATGGCAGCTGTGTATGATCGCACCCCTCCAGCCTGGAGCCGCCGCGCTCTGGAGTGACCCGCAGGTTACATGGCGGATCCGGGAGGACGGGGAACGTCAGACACAAGTGGAAGAAACGACCAATAGTCAATAATCTTTGTGTATAAGTGAAGGCTTCTGTGACTATAACCCTCAGCTGTTCTGCAGGAGTGCACTAATGGTCCTCAGGCTAGGTTCACACTGGGTGTTTTTTCAGCATGGATTTTGCCTTGGTTTTATGCAGATCCATGCTAATAAAACGCTGTGTTCACAGTCCCAGCAAAGCCTGAGATTACAGAAATCCCGCACACAGACCCCGGCGCTGTTTTCCTGACCGTCTTGTGACCCGCCCTGGTGGTTGTTTGTTATTACCTGAATGGGCATGTCCATGCTTTTCTGCGGTTCTTGGCCTTGATTTTTCACCCTAGTGACCTGGATCCACAGGTCTAACTGGGATAATAAAAAAACCTGATTCTCACCTGGACCAATGTCTGGCCGGACGCTGGTCCCCATATAATATGGGTGTCATGATCTGCGGTGCTCTCCAGCAGAGCCAGTGGTCTGTATTATGCTCCAGGTCACAGGTTGCTGATCAGCCTTCAGGTACTGCGCTGGTGCGGGGAGGAGCCTGTGTTCAGGCGCCTCGTTCTGTGTGAGGGCTCGGCTTCCTTAGAGAGCAACTTCACCTGGAACGCTGCCAGTCGTAGTGCCTGTTCTACTGTGAGTTCTCTGCGCCCCGTGAGTTTTGTTGTTCTGATCTTGTTTCCCTACCCCGGGCCTTTGTTACCATTCTCTGCCCATGCAGAGTGTACCTTATCTGACTTCCTGGTTTCTGACCTCCGGCTCGTACCCTGACCTCAGCTCTGCTCGCTCCCTGTTTACCATATCTGACTTCCTGGCTTCTGACCTCCGGCTTGTACCCTGAGCTCAGCTTCGCTTAGTCCCTGTGTACCTTATCTGACGTTCTCGCTTCTGACCACAGGCGTGTTTGACTTCCTGTCTCTAGTAGCTTCTAGTGGCATATCGTCACATTGGGGACCATAATCCGGCACTTAGAAATAGTGGTGGAAAGGATAGTTGGATTGGGGAGGCGCGCTATACTTACCGAATTACTGGTGCATCTGTACTCCTGGCATCTTCTACTTCTGGGGCCACTCATTAGCCTCAGACATATTCTCTGATTTTATCACCAACTGGCATCTGTGATTGGTTGCAGTCTGACACGCCCCCAGACTGAGTGACACTGTCTGACGTTTACAATCACAGACCCTTTAGCCTACTTTACACGTTGCAATTAGTTGTACAATCGCATTTGCGATGTGACACGCCCAGGTTGCATACGGGATCTATGAGATTTCACGTAGGTCGTTCATTTGCTGTCACACGTGCGTTAGTAGCCTATGTTAAATTGGTCAATTTTGTGTGCGATCCTTTAGATCATGTGCTCCGTGACGTATGCATTGGGCACCTTTTTTTTTTTTTTTATTTATTGACTTGCCAAGCGTGTGTAATGTGTAGGGATGCGTTTTTACTATGTCATCTGCCATTCAGCTCTGCTACATGGCCGCTAACAGCAGACACAGACAGCCATGTAGCAGAGCTGAATGGCAGATGACAGCAGACACAGACAGAGCCATGTAGCAGCGGTGAATGGCAGATGACAGCAGACACAGACAGCCATGTAGCAGAGCTGAATGGCAGATGACAGCAGACACAGACAGCCATGTAGCAGAGCTGAATGGCAGATGACAGCAGACACAGACAGCCATGTAGCAGCGGTGAATGGCAGATGACAGCAGACACAGACAGAGCCGCACTGTCAGAATGAACTCGGGTGAACTTCACCCGACTTCACGGTCATGCTGCGGCTCTGTCTGTGTCGCGCCCTGATTAGCGGTCACCCGTGAAGGACTCACCGGTGACCGCTAATCTCCTAAGTGACTGAAGTTAGCAGCCCTCTCTCATACTCACCGATCCCCGATCCCCGGCACTGCACGGCGTTCACACTGCTCCGGCGGCTTTTACTATTTTGAAAAAGCCGGCCGCCCATTAAACAATCTCGTATTCCCTGCTTTCCCCGCCCACCGGCGCCTATGATTGGTTACAGTGAGGCACGCCCCCACGCTGAGTGACAGCTGTCACACTGCACCCAATCACAGCAGCCGGTGGGCGTGTCTATACTGTGTATTGAAATAAATAATTAAATAATTTAAAAAAACGGCGTGCGGTCCCCCCCAATTTTAAAACCAGCCAGATAAAGCCATACGGCTGAAGGCTGGTATTCTCAGGATGGGGAGCTCCTCGTTATGGGGAGCCCCCCAGCCTAACAATATCAGCCAACAGCCGCCCAGAATTGCCGCATACATTATATGCGACAGTTCTGGGACTGTACCCGGCTCTTCCCGATTTGCCCTGGTGCGTTGGCAAATCGGGGTAATAAGGAGTTATTGGCAGCCCATAGCTGCCAATAAGTCCTAGATTAATCATGTCAGGCGTCTATGAGACACCCTCCATGATTAATCTGTAAGTGACAGTAAAAAAACACACACACATGAAAAAATCCTTTATTAGAAATAAAAAACACAAACACATTCCCTCATTACCAATTTATTAACCCCCGACAAACCCTCCATGTCCGGCGTACTCCACAGTCCTCCAGCGTCGCGTCCAGCTCTGCTGCATGGAGGTGACAGGAGCAGCAGAAGACACCACCGCTCCGGTCACCTCCACGCAGGTAATGAAGACAGCCGCGCGATCAGCTGATCTGTCACTGAGGTTACCCGCTGTCACTGGATCCAGCGGTGGCCGCGGGTAACCTCAGTGACAGATCAGCTGATCGCACGGCTGTCTTCATTACCTGCGTGGAGGTGACCGGAGCGGCTGTGTCTTCTGCTGCTCCTGTCACCTCCATGCAGCAGAGCTGGACGCGACGCTGGAGGACTGTGGAGTACGCCGGACATGGAGGGTTTGTCGGGGGTTAATAAATTGGTAATGAGGGAATGTGTTTGTGTTTTTTATTTCTAATAAAGGATTTTTTCATGTGTGTGTGTTTTTTTACTGTCACTTACAGATTAATCATGGAGGGCGTCTCATAGACGCCTGACATGATTAATCTAGGACTTATTGGCAGCTATGGGCTGTCAATAACTCCTTATTACCCCGATTTGCCAACGCACCAGGGCAAATCGGGAAGAGCTGGGTACAGCCCCAGAACTGTCGCATATAATGTATGCGGCAATTCTGGGCGGCTGTTGGCTGATATTGTTAGGCTGGGGGGCTCCCCATAACGTGGGGCTCCCCATCCTGAGAATACCAGCCTTCAGCCGTATGGCTTTATCTGGCTGGTTTTAAAATTGGGGGGGACCGCACGCCGTTTTTTTAAATTATTTAATTATTTATTTCAATACACAGTATAGACACGCCCACCGGCTGCTGTGATTGGGTGCAGTGTGACAGCTGTCACTCAGCGTGGGGGCGTGTCTCACTGTAACCAATCATAGGCGCCGGTGGGCGGGGAAAGCAGGGAATACGAAATTGTTTAATGGGCGGCCGGCTTTTTCAAAACAGTAAAAGCCGCCGGAGCAGTGTGAACGCCGTGCAGTGCCGGGGATCGGGGATTGGTGAGTATATGAGAGAGGGGGATAGACTGACATGGACAGAGAGTGAGGGACAGAGATAGTGACGGACTGACAGAGATTAGTGAATGACAGACATTGTGAAGCGCTTCAGAACGCAGCTTTTCAGCTGCGCTCTGAAGCGGACCTTTTTTAAGCTGCGGTGCAGAGCGCACACCTGCACACATAGCATCAGACACCGAAATCGTATGAGGGATGTCACACGTTACAATTGACTAGGTTCGTGCAACAAAACGCTCAATTCTAGAGAATGATACGATGTGTTTGCCATCAACGGTTTTGCGTTCAATCCTGATCGCACGTAGATGTCACACGCAGATACCTCACAAACGATGCCGGATGTGCGTCACTTACAACTTGACCCCAACGACGGATTGTGAGATATATTGAAGCGTGTGTAGCGGGCTTTTGCGCGTCTAATTGTGGTATAAAAATAAATAAAAAAAAAATTAGCGTAGGGTCCCCCCATATTATGATACCCAGCACAGATAAAGCTTATGACTGCAGGCTGCACCCCCAGCAGTTCATTTATCTTGGCTGTGTCTCAAAATAAGATGAACCCCATGCGGATTTAAAAAAAAATATATATATATATTTAAGTAAGTAATTTTGAAACCCGGCTTGCCATTTCCCCCCTAGCCCCCCAATTTAGATACCTAGCCAAAATAAAGCATGACAGCTGGAAGCTGGTATTCTCAGGCTGGGGAAAACCATACCTAATGGGCTCCCCCCTGCCTAAAAATAGGAGCCTTCAGCTGCCCAGAATTTCCGCATCCATTAGATGTGACGGTTCTGGTGCTTTACCTGACTCTTCCTGAGTGCCCTGGTGTGGTGACAATCGGGGTAATAAGGGGCAGCTCACAGCTGCCAATAAGCCCTAGATTAGTAATGGGGTGGTCTCAGATACAATTACTAATCTGTAAGTGAAAGTAAACAAGCACCGAAAAAATCCTATATTTGAAATAAAATACAAAACCTTCCACACTCTTTCACCAATTTATTAACCCCAAAACACCTGGGTAAATAAATTGGCTGGCTGGGTATCAAACTGGGGGGGGGGGGGGAGCGCATGCTGTTATTTTGTTTTGTTTTGTTTTTTTCAATTAGTTAAATAATAAACAAAAGCCGCATGCGGTTCCTTTTATTTTGATTCACAGCCGCGATAAGTGCATGGCTGGGGGTGCAGACTGTAGCCATATGCTTTATCTGTGCTGGATATCATAATATGGGGAATCCCCCCCACTCCAATATTCATGTCAGGCTACCACTAGGGGGAGCTGGAGCTCTGCAGGAAAAGACACTACATAGAGCTGAATCAGCATGGAGGTGGACACACAGTGTGTGCTGGAGCGCCGCCCTGCAGAGTCAGCCAGAATACAGAGGCCATGGGGGGATGGTCAGGCAGGCCAGGTCATACACAGTACGGTGACAAAGAAGACTGGAGGAATGAGCAAAAGCGGTGTCAAGATCGGGCCGCGGTCACTACCAGAGGAAGCAACCGAGTGGGGAGGTAGGAGAAGGGGGAACGACTGGGGTTATTGTGGGAAGGAACACAGACAGAGCACAGGGGAAGGACTGATCAGAAAACACTTACAGGGACCAGCAATCACAGGCAAAGCAGTGCTAAGCTTATAGCCGGTGCTGGTTCACCAGAGATGACAGAATTTAAAGCATCCAAGCTTCGGAAGTGAAGCCCGAGAGAAGGCTCCGCCCCCTAGCCTTGTGGACGGGGAGGTGGAACCATGACAATTCATTCATTTATACCACGATCAGACACATAGCATCTGAAATTGGAAGCATCAGACATGCTGTCACTCAGTGTGGGGGCGTGTCTGACTGCAACCAATCACAGACGCTGATGGGCGGGGAAAGCAGTGAAAATGCATGCACTTAATGAGCTGCCCCGGAAGTAGAAGGCAGAGCAGCACAGCCCAGCCACGCTTTTTTATTATTACCTGAGTGCCGGATCCAGATCAATCCCGGCCTGGGCTCGGCTGTTATGATCCAGAACCATGGAAAATCACAATGCATCACTGGCAAAAAAAGGGATAAGAGCATTGGCAACTAATCTGGCCGCCATCCCCTTACTAACCACCAACACTAGAAGTAGCTGAGGAGTGAACTAACATCCTATGCTGTGCGAACCCAGCCGGAGACACTAGCTATTAGTGTTGAGCGGACCCGGATCTGAAAAATCCGGATCCGCACGGTTCGAGGTTCCGATCCGAGTCCGACCAGTACCCGGGATGTGGGGTGCACGATCCGGATCCGTTTTTTTTTTTTTTTCTCTCTCTCTCTCTCTCTTTATAGCCAATCTGCTCAACTCTACTAGCTATCCTAAAGGAAGGAAGGATGAATAACTCTCTGCCTCAGAGTAGACCCCCAAAGGTATAGCAAGCCCCCCACATTCAAAGACTACGGTGATATAGGAAAATACAATACACAGATGGAGTATAGGATTAGCAAAGGTGAGGCCCCACTAACTAAATAGGAAAGGGGCTGATGGTGGCCAGAGAAAAATCCTACAAAAAAACAGATACCTGATAGTACAAAAAGGTCCTCAGATCGCACGATCTGCACTCCATCCTATATCAGGCGCTCTTGTCAAACCAATGAAGAGAAAACAGGAACAATTACAAATTCAAAAAGAAACAAACACATGGACTTATAGGAGCAATACTCCAAACATAGCTGCAAGGAGCTTCCCAGCTAAGCAACAAAGAGGAAAGATCATGTACTCACTTTCTGATGGCTTCACCTTTGACTAATGCCACTACGGTCCTGCAAAGCCATATGGTAACTTCTGACTAGCTGGAAGTCAAAAGTTACATCACAAGCTCCCAATGTAGCTCAATGAGGTCAGAATGAGGTTCTCATAGACTTGTATTGAGTTGTGATCTCCAGTTGCTCCATGAAACCCTGAAGCTGTCGGCAGGTCACAAATCCCCGGAGACTGGAGCTGCAGTGATAGAAAATGAAGCCGTCAGAAGGTGATTATAGTACAGGGGGCAGGGAGCGCCACTCCAGAGGTGCAATGAAAAAAAAATGCCTTTAAGAGAAAGGAAGAAGTTGTGGCTGTCGAGGAGTTTCTTACAAGCTAAGTTCCAGAGGTCAGAAGTAAAAGCAACAAAAGAAGGCGAGCACTGAATGTAAATAAGATTATCAGGGATTCTATGTGCAGCAGGAAGAGGGTTATACATACTGTGGAAGGGGGGCCAAGGTTAGGAGAGATGTCACCAGCCACTGGGAGAAGGAGAATAAAGACAAGGAGTAGCTGGGTCTGTGATTTGTGTGAGCTTATTGGGCGCTGTATGGTGGTAACGAATAGCTCAGAGCGTTTCCGAAATGTGAGTAGAGCCTGAGAGCTGAACAATGGAGACAGGACAAGAGATAGGACTGATAGGAGAGAGTGCACATGATGTGGAAAAACGCAGCAGCAAGGATATAGATGAGGCATAGAGATATGGAAATTACAACATGCAGCAGAATGTTTCCAGAAGCATGTTTGTGTGAGTATCTTGAATCACTTCCCTGTCTCCTGCCCAACTGCCATGTTTAACTGCATGCAATTCAATATTGAAAGATATTGCACATGTCACCACCTCCTTTGGATCACAGTTATTAGATAATAATTTGCCTCCTCTAGATCAGGGTTGTCAAGTAATATCTTGTGTCCTGTAGATCAGGGTTGTCTGATAATGGTCCACCTCCTGCAGATCAGGGTTGTCTGATAATGGTCCACCTCCTGCAGATCAGGGTTGTCTGATAATGGTCCACCTCCTATAGATCAGGGTTGTCTGATAATGGTCCACCTCCTGCAGATCAGGGTTGTCTGATAATGGTCCACCTCCTCTAGATCAGGGTTGTCTGATAATGGTCCACCTCCTCTAGATCAGGGTTGTCTGATAATGGTCCACCTCCTGTAGATCAGGGTTGTCTGATAACGGTCCACCTGCTGTAGATCAGAGTTGTCTGATAACGGTCCACCTCCTGTAGATCAGAGTTGTCTGATAATGGTCCACCTGCTGTAGATCAGAGTTGTCTAATAATGGTCCACCTCCTGTAGATCAGGGTTGTCTGATAATGGTCCATCTCCTGTAGATCAGGGTTGTCTGATAATGGTCCACCTCCTGTAGATCAGGGTTGTCTAATAATGGCCCACCTCCTGTAGATCAGGATTGTCTGATAATGGTCCACCTCCTGTAGATCAGGGTTGTCTGATAATGGTCCACCTCCTGTAGATCAGGGTTGTCTGATAATGGTCCATCTCCTGTAGATCAGGGTTGTCTGATAATGGTCCACCTCCTGTAGATCAGAGTTGTCTAATAATCGTCCATCTCCTGTAGATCAGGGTTGTCTAATAATGGTCCATCTCCTGTAGATTAGGGTTGTCTAATAATGGTCCATCTCCTGTAGATTAGGGTTGTCTAATAATGGTCCATCTCCTGTAGATTAGGGTTGTCTAATAATGGTCCATCTCCTGTAGATCAAGGTTGTCTAATAATGGTCCATCTCCTGTAGATTAGGGTTGTCTAATAATGGTCCATCTCCTGTAGATCAGGGTTGTCTGATAATGGTCCACCTCCTGTAGGTCAGGGTTGTCTGATAATGGTCCATCTCCTGTAGATCAGGGTTGTCTAATAATGGTCCATCTCCTGTAGATCAGGGTTGTCTAATAATGGTCCATCTCCTGTAGATCAGGGTTGTCTGATAATGGTCCACCTCCTGTAGATCAGGGTTGTCTAATAATGGTCCATCTCCTGTAGATTAGGGTTGTCTAATAATTGTCCATCTCCTGTAGATCAGGGTTGTCTGATAATGGTCCACCTCCTGTAGGTCAGGGTTGTCTGATAATGGTCCATCTCCTGTAGATCAGGGTTGTCTGATAATGGTCCACCTCCTGTAGATCAGGGTTGTCTAATAATGGTCCATCTCCTGTAGATTAGGGTTGTCTGATAACTCATCTCCTGTTTATTTGGCTCTCTCTCACCTTATCATCGTCTCTGGCTGTCACATCAGTGTTGATGGCTTTCCTACTGTCAGCTGCCCCTTGTCCTTAGAGCAATGTGTCAGATAGTAATAGCCATCCGGGTCCTTGTGTCCTCTGCCGCCAGATTTAGGCAGCCTCTTCCACAGCGCTCTATTTGTTGTCAGTTGTCAGGACATGCGTGGAGTTGTAGTTTTCATTAGTAGAAAGCTGCCTGTGTGTGCCATGTTTGATGTGTTCCTTCTGTCCGCAGGTTTCCGCAGACTGTGCCTGGACGACCTCCGTAAAGCTCACATTGTGCGCGATGTCCAACAGTACATCCTGTGCCGACTGGACAGCGAGACGGCTCTGCGGCAGCACCTGACCCTGGACACCGCCGAGATGCTGAACCAGCTGCACATAAAGAGCAACGGGCTGCTTCCTCTTCCTGGAGCGCGTGCTGGATGGCGTCTCCGAAGGGTCTATCCTCCTGCGAGAAATCCGCCATATTCCCGGCACGCTGAACGGACTCTACCTGTGGCTGTGCCAGCGGCTGTTCTCGGGACGCCAGTTCTGCCCAGTGCGGATGCTGCTGAACGTCATCTTGGCCTCTCCCGCTCCTCTGTCCCGACCCCAGCTCCACAATGCTGTATGGACGAAACAAATGAAAGGCTGGAGAGCGGAGGAGTTCAGCAAGACCCTGGCATCCATCGCCATGCTGCTCCACTCTCAGGACAGTGCCGAGGTGGTGCTCTTCCATCACAGCTTCTCGGAGTGGCTCCTGGATGTGAAATACTGTACCCAGAAATACTTGTGTAATGTCACGGAGGGCCACTGCATGCTCGCCATGAGCTTATCAACACGGGCACCAAACCTGATGCCCGCCGAGGTCGCCCAGCTGGCCAAGCATCTCCTCCTGTCTGACATTCGGGGGCTAGAGCCCTGTCACTTAGCTCTGTGGCTTCTGTGGATGGACGTCCCAGTGTCTGTCTGTTTGGCCTCTAATGTCTCTCTAGAGTTGGAGGTCTTGCAGTTGCTCTTGTTAGCCAGGCCTAAAGTAGATGGAGCCTCCATGGTGGAGGAAACGAGTGCTCTGAAGAGAACCCTGGTGCGAGGTGTCTCTCTGGAATTTCTCTTAGACACCGGGGGTAGCCTAAATAAAAGGGACAGATCTGGAAGAACTCTGCTCGCGGCTGCGGCCCATGCTGGGAACCTGGATGCTGTGAAGCTTATGTTTTCCAGGGGAGCCAGTTTGGAAGCTACAGATGAAGATGGGCAGACTCCTCTAGGGCTGGCTGCACATCAGGGGCACTTGCCGGTGGTGGAGTTTCTTCTTGAACACGGCGCTTGTCATGATCATGGTGACAGTCGTGGTTGGAGTCCTTTACGTGCTTCTGCTTGGGGGGGGCCACACTGAGGTAGTAAAGTCATTACTTACGTTTGGGGCTCAGCCGGACACAACTGGTCCCAATGGACGCACAGCACTGAGGGCAGCAGCATGGGGTGGACATGAGGGTCCGGTCATGGCTCTTCTGAAGGCTGGAGCAGAGATAGACCATGCTGATGTGGAGGGCCGTACTCCACTCATGGCAGCGGCATACATGGGCCATTGTGCAGTAGCTCAATTATTACTGCACTCGGGGGCTAATGTGAATAAATGTGATGTAGAAGGACGTTCTGCCCTGGCCGTTGCATGTCTCTGTGCTCCAACTGGGCAGAGGCATCCACAACTGGTCTCTGTGTTGTTGGAACATGGAGCAGATCCAGAGCTGCAGGATAAGGAAGGGTTAACACCACTGTTGGTCGCTGCTTATGAGGGGGCAAGAAGAGGTGGCAGAACTTCTCCTTGAAGCTGGGGCCAACCCGGACAAGCCAGGCAAGGACCAGATGACACCACTTTTGGCAGCTGCCTCTGGAGGACATGCTGAAACTGTGAGGGGTGCTACTACTCTGGGGCGCCTCCGCCGATGTCCCAGACAAAGAAGGGAGGTCAGCACTCCTCCTAGCAGCAGCGTCGGCTCGAGGAGAGGAGGCAGTGAGGGCCTTACTACATAGGGGCCTGAATGAAAATCACCAGGACCATCTGGGATGGACTGCTTTGCACTGGGCGGCCTGTGAGGGTCGGAGAAGTGTTTGCCGTGCCCTGGTAGATGGTGGAGCCAAATTAACACTGAGGGATAGGGAAGGGTACACACCTCTCCTCTTGGCAGCTGAAGAAGGGCACACGGGCTGTGCAGAACTGCTGGTAAACCGGGGGTCCACCATCAACCAGCGGGGCAGTGATGGCATGACAGCTTTGTGCTTTGCTTCTCTTGCTGGCCACAAGGCCACCGTGGAGTTACTACTGAGAAAAGGAGCAGACCCTGATGTGAAGACCACCCAAGGAAAGCCACTCCTGCACCTCTTAGCCCTACAAGGACTTACAGACATAGCAAAACTTCTGTTGGATCATGGTGCTGATGCTGAGGGGAGAGACCCAGATGAACGCACGGCTTTGCATGCCTCCTGCTGGCAAGGGGACTCAGACATGGCTCATCTTCTTCTGGAGGTCGGCAAGGCAAATTGCAATGCTTTCGACAAAGAAAAGAGAACTCCGTTACACTGTGCCGCATGGAAAGGCCATGCCAATATCGCCCACCTTCTGATACAGCATGGAGGGTATACTGATGCCCAATGTTCTCAGGGAGCCACCCCTCTCTGTATATCTGCTCAGGAGGGGCACCATGCACTGGCCAAAGTCCTCCTGGAGGAAGGGAATGCCAGCCCCTTCCATGCTGATCACTGTGGACGCACTCCTATAAAAGTAGCAGCCAAAGGAGGGCACACAGCCATCGTTCATCTCCTGGAGGCTCATGGTGTGCCATCCTACCAAGGACCAATGGTAAAGGCTCCGGTAAAGGACGCCCCTGCAAGTGAGCGACCACATGGTGGAGGTGACAGCTGGTCCACACTTTCACCTGTGTCGACAGGCAGCCGCTCACTGGACAACTCCCTGAAGAGCTCTATGGGATCTGTGCTTACGTCCTCCACTTACCATTCCCAGGCCACCGTGGCCATGGACAGCCTCACCTTTACCCAGCAGGTTCAGCAGCACTCTCTTCCACGCAGCCGCTCTCGACAAGCTGTTGCCCTGACTGGCATGGTTAGTTTCCCTGCCCTCCCTGCATCCTCCAGTCCGGGACTACTGCATGGGGAGGCGAGGACCAGCTGTCAACAGAATCCCAGTTCTCCAGACGGGGAACTAAAGAGGAACGGGATTCTCACCAACCCGAATTACGGCAGTCCGATGTATGCTCACTTTAAGTCCGGTGATGGCGTGCACCCAACAGATAACACAAGAGCCGCTCCTCAGAGCAACTCCAAGGATTATGCCCAAAGTAAGAGCAGCAGCTCGGGGTACTCCTCCAGTCATGCCGCCGGTGAAGTCCACCGCAAGAAGACCGTCACCTCACCAAAGAAAATAAAAGACTCCCCGGATCAGCCCTGGCGGGCTCGAGTGAGCCCCGGCACCGTCCACTCCTCACAAAACAGTCATCAGCCTGAGCGCATCTCCAGGACCAGGACTGTAGATCCACTAGATCTCGAGAACAAAGCGTCGAATGTAGTGACCTCACCTACACACATGAAGAATCCAGTGCCCACTGCTGGTAATACTGTGGACTTTACGTGCTGTGCCAGTAGATCCGGAGACATTGTGCGATCCCCTAATAAAAAGGATCCACTGAGATCTCCAACCAACGAGGGAGAGGACCAATCCCCGAGGAGACAAGACTCCTCCATAATCTCCATCACCACCATGGACCCACAGCTTCACCTCAAGCAGGCCATCAAGCTGCAGTTCGAGGGTCGCACATGTGGATTCAACTACAGGAAGGAGACCCCACTGTGAGGTAAGAGCAGCACAAACTTACACCCTGCCCCCGATATTACACCCTGCCCCCGATATTACACCCTGCCCCCGATATTACACCCCGCCCCCGATATTACACCCTGCCCCCGATATTACACCCCGCTCCCGATATTACACCCCGCTCCTGTCCTCTGATATTACACCCTGCCCCCGATATTACACCCTGCCCCCGATATTACACTCTTCCCCGATATTACACTCTGCCCCCGATATTACATCCCGCTCCTGTCCTCTGATATTACACCCTGTCCCCAATATTACACCCCGCTCCCGATATTACATCCCGCCCCCGATATTACACCCTGCCCCCGACATTACAACCCGCCCACGATATTACACCTTGCCCCCGATATTACACCCCACTCCTGTCCTCTGATATTATACTCTGCTCCTGATATTACACCCCGCTCCCGTCCTCTGATATTACACCCCGCTCCCAATATTACACCCTGCTCCCGTCCTCTGATATTACACACAGCTCCCATCCCCTGTTATTACACCCCGCTCTCGTCCTCTGATATTACACCCTGAACCCGTCCCCTGATATTACACACAGCTCCCATCCCCTGATATTACACCCCGCTCTCGTCCTCTGATATTACACCCCGAACCCGTCCCCTGATATTACATCCTGCTCCCGATATTACACACAGCTCCCGTCCTCTAATATTACACCCTGCTCCCGTCCTCTGATATTACACCCTGCTCCCGTCCTCTGATATTACACCCCGAACCCATCCTCTAATATTACACTCCAAACCCATCCTCTGATACTACACCCCACTTCCGTCCCCTGATATTACACCCCACTTCCGTCCCCTGATGTTACACCCCCGCTCCCGTCCCCTGATATTACACCCCACTTCCGTCCCCTGATATTACACCCCACTTTTGTCCCCTGATATTACACCCCACTTCCGTCCCCTGATATTACACCCAGCTCCTGATATTACACCCTGAACCCGTCCCATGATATTACACCCCACTCCCCGTCCTCTGATATTACACCCCGCACCTGTTCTTTGATATTACACCCCGAACCCGTCCTCTGACAGAAAACACTCCTCTATTCTACAGCGTGCTGCACCAGCACCTCTCCCACCAGGAAAAACAGCAAGAAGGGGGAAAAGACTGTATAGGGAAGAATGGGTAGAAGAAAGAAAGCATCCACAGGATCAGAGAGGGCAGACCACACAGTATAATGAGAGAGGAAGAGGAGAGCACATAAGGCAACCTGCAAGGGGAGGAAGGAATCGTACAGGCTGTGTATAGAGGAGCGTCCATAGCAGACTCTCTACAGGGGGATGGGGTTACACAGGCTGTGTTTAAGCGTATAGAGACAGATTAGTCCATAGAAATAATGAGACCCCATTGCACAATAATTAGACCCCATCAAACAGTATACTACCACAAATATTCAGGTTGCCGACACCACTAGGGGGGAGCTCCCTGTATACAGAGATACATGATAAGATACTGTCTGCAGCCACCACTAGGGGGAGCTCCCTGTATACAGAGATACATGATAAGATCCTGTCTGCAGACATCACTAGGGGGAGCTCCCTGTATACAGAGATACATGATAAGATACTGTCTGCAGCCACCACTAGAGGGAGCTCCCTGTATACAGAGATACATGATAAGATCCTGTCTGCAGCCTCCACTAGGGGGAGCTCCCTGTATACAGAGATACATGATAAGATCCTGTCTGCAGCCACCACTAGGGGGAGCTCCCTGTATACAGAGATATATGATAAGATCCTGTCTGCAGTCACCACTAGGGGGAGCTCCCTGTATACAGAGATACATGATAAGATCCTGTCTGCAGTCACCACTAGGGGGAGCTCCCTGTATACAGAGATACATGATAAGATCCTGTCTGCAGTCACCACTAGGGGGAGCTCCCTGTATACAGAGATACATGATAAGATCCTGTCTGCAGCCACCACTAGGGCGAGCTCCCTGTATACAGAGATACATGATAAGATCCTGTCTGCAGCCACCACTAGGGGGAGCTCCCTGTATACAGAGATACATGATAAGATCCTGTCTGCAGCCACCACTAGGGGGAGCTCCCTGTATACAGAGATACATGATAAGATCCTGTCTGCAGTCACCACTAGGAGGAGCTCCCTGTATACTGAGATACATGATAAGATGCTGTCTGCAGTCACCACTAGGGGGAGCTCCCTGTATACAGAGATACATGATAAGATCCTGTCTGCAGTCACCACTAGGAGGAGCTCCCTGTATACTGAGATACATGATAAGATCCTGTCTGCAGCCACCACTAGGGGGAGCTCCCTGTATACAGAGATACATGATAAGATTCTGTCTGCAGTCACCACTAGGGGGAGCTCCCTGTATACAGAGATACATGATAAGATCCTGTCTGCAGCCACCACTAGGAGGAGCTCCCTGTATACTGAGATACATGATAAGATGATGTCTTCAGCCTCCACTAGGGGGAGCTCCCTGTATACGAGATACATGGTAAGATCCTGTCTGCAGTCACCACTAGGGGGAGCTCCCTGTATACAGAGATACATGATAAGATCCTGTCTGCAGCCACCACTAGGGGGAGCTCCCTATATACAGAGATACATGATAAGATCCTGTCTGCATCCACCACTAGGGGGAGCCCCCTGTATACAGAGATACATGATAAGATCCTGTCTGCTGCCACCACTAGGGGGAGCTCCATGTATACAGAGATGCATGATGAGATCCTGTCTGCAGCCACCACTAGGGGGAGCTCCCTGTATACAGAGATACATGATAAGATCTTGTCTGCAGCCACCACTAGGGGGAGCTCCCTGTATACAGAGATACATGATAAGATCCTGTCTGCTGCCACCACTAGGGGGAGCTCCCTGTATACAGAGATACATGATAAGATCCTGTCTGCAGCCACCACTAGGGGGAGCTCCCTGTATACAGAGATGCATGATAAGATCCTGTCTGCAGCCACCACTAGAGGGAACTCCCTGTATACAGAGATACATGATAAGATCCTGTCTGCAGCCACCACTAGGGGGAGCTCCCTGTATACAGAGATACATGATAAGATCCTGTCTGCAGCCACCACTAGGGGGAGCTCCCTGTATACAGAGATACATGATAAGATCCTGTCTGCAGCCGCCACTAGGGGGAGCTCCCTGTATACAGAGATACATGATAAGATCCTGTCTGCAGCCACCACTAGGGGGAGCTCCCTGTATACAGAGATACATGATAACATTCTGTCTGCAGTCACCACTAGGGGGAGCTTCCTGTATACAGAGATACATGATAAGATCCTGTCTGCAGCCACCACTAGGGGGAGCTCCCTGTATACAGAGATACATGATAAGATCCTGTCTGCAGCCACCACTAGGGGGAGCTCCCTGTATACAGAGATACATGATAAGATCCTGTCTGCAGCCACCACTAGGGGGAGCTCCCTGTATACAGAGATACATGATAAGATCCTGTCTGCAGCCACCACTAGGGGGAGCTCCCTGTATACAGAGATACATGATAACATTCTGTCTGCAGTCACCACTAGGGGGAGCTTCCTGTATACAGAGATACATAATAAGATCCTGTCTGCAGCCACCACTAGGGGGAGCTCCCTGTATACAGAGATACATGATAAGATCCTGTCTGCAGCCACCACTAGGGGGAGCTCCCTGTATACAGAGATACATGATAAGATCCTGTCTGCAGCCACCACTAGGGGGAGCTCCCTGTATACAGAGATACATGATAAGATCCTGTCTGCAGCCACCACTAGGAGGAGCTCCCTGTATACAGAGATACTTGATAAGGTCCTGTCTGCAGCCACCACTAGAGGGAGCTCCCTGTATACAGAGATACATGATAAGATCATGTCTGCAGCCACCACTAGGGGGAGCTCCCTGTATACAGAGATACATAAGCTCCTGTCTGCAGCCACCACTAGGGGGAGCTCCCTGTATACAGAGATACATGATAAGATCCTGTCTGCAGCCTCCACTAGGGGGAGCTCCCTGTATACAGAGATACATGATAAGATCCTGTCTGCAGCCTCCACTAGGGGAAGCTCCCTGTATACAGAGATACATGATAAGATCCTGTCTGCAGCCACCACTAGGGGGAGCTCCCTGTATACAGAGATACATGATAAGATCCTGTCTGCAGTCACCACTAGGGAGAGCTCCCTGTATACAGAGATACATGATAAGATGCTGTCTGCAGCCACTACTAGGGGGAGCTCCCTGTATACAGAGATACATGATAAGATCCTGTCTGCAGTCACCACTAGAGGGAGCTCCCTGTATACAGAGATACATGATAAGATCCTCTCTGCAGCCACCACTAGGGGGAGCTCCCTGTATACAGAGATACATGATAAGATCCTGTCTGCAGCCACCACTAGGGGGAGCTCCCTGTATACAGAGGTACATGATAAGATCCTGTCTGCAGCCACCACTAGGGGGAGCTCCCTGTATACAGAGATACATGATAAGATCCTGTCTGCAGCCACCACTAGGGGGAGCTCCCTGTATACAGAGATACATGATAAGATCCTCTCTGCAGCCACCACTAGGGGGAGCTCCCTGTATACAGAGATACATGATAAGATCCTGTCTGCAGCCACCACTAGGGGGAGCTCCCTGTATACAGAGGTACATGATAAGATCCTGTCTGCAGCCACCACTAGGGGGAGCTCCCTGTATACAGAGATACATGATAAGATCCTCTCTGCAGCCACCACTAGGGGGAGCTCCCTGTATACAGAGATACATGATAAGATCCTGTCTGCAGCCACCACTAGGGGGAGCTCCCTGTATACAGAGATACATTATAAGATCCTGTCTGCAGTCACCACTAGGAGCAGCTCCCTGTATACAGAGATACATGATAAGATCCTGTCTACAGCCACCACTAGGGGGAGCTCCCTGTATACAGAGATACATGATAAGATCCTGTCTGCAGCCACCACTAGGGGGAGCTCCCTGTATACAGAGATACATGATAAGATCCTGTCTGCAGCCACCACTAGGGGGAGCTCCCTGTATACAGAGATACACGATAAGATCCTGTCTGCAGTCACCACTAGGGGGAGCTCCCTGTATACAGAGATACATAAGATCCTGTCTGCAGCCACCACTAGGGGGAGCTCCTTGTATACAGAGATACATGATAAGATCCTGTCTGCAGCCACCACTAGGGGGAGCTCCCTGTATACAAAGATACATGATAAGATCCTGTCTGCAGTCACCACTAGGAGGAGCTTCCTGTATACAGAGATACATGATAAGATCCTGTCTGCAGCCACCACTAGGGGGAGCTCCCTGTATACAGAGATACATGATAAGATCCTGTCTGTAGCCACCACTAGGGGGAGCTCTCTGTATACAGAGATACATGATAACATTCTTTCTGCAGTCACCACTAGGGGGAGCTCCCTGTATACAGAGATACATGATAAGATCCTGTCTGCAGCCACCACTAGGGGGAGCTCTCTGTATACAGAGATACATGATAAGATCCTGTCTGCAGCCACCACTAGGGGGAGCTCCCTGTATACAGAGATACATGATAACATTCTATCTGCAGCCACCACTAGGGGGAGCTCTCTGTATACAGAGATACATGATAAGATCCTGTCTGCAGCCACCACTAGGGGGAGCTCCCTGTATACAGAGATACATGATAAGATCCTGTCTGCAGCCACCACTAGGGGGAGCTCCCTGTATACAGAGATACATGATAAGATCCTGTCTGCAGCCACCACTAGGAGGAGCTCCCTGTATAGAGAGATACATGATAAGATCCTGTCTGCAGCCACCACTAGGGGGAGCTCCCTGTATACAGAGATACATGATAAGATCCTGTCTGCAGCCAGCACTAGGGGGAGCTCCCTGTATACAGAGATACATGATAAGATCCTGTCTGCAGCCACCACTAGGGGGAGCTTCCTGTATACAGAGATACATGATAAGATCCTGTCTGCAGCCACCACTAGGGGGAGCTCCCTATATACAGAGATACATGATAAGATCCTGTCTGCAGCCACCACTAGGGGGAGCTCCCTGTATACAGAGATACATGATAAGATCCTGTCTGCAGCCACCATTAGGGGGAGCTCCCTGTATACAGAGATACATGATAAGATCCTGTCTGTAGCCACCACTAGGGGGAGCTCCCTGTATACAGAGATACATGATAAGATCCTGTCTGCAGCCACCACTAGGGGGAGCTCCCTGTATACAGAGATACATGATAAGATCCTGTCTGCAGCCACCACTAGGGGGAGCTCCCTGTATACAGAGATACATGATAACATTCTATCTGCAGCCACCACTAGGGGGAGCTCTCTGTATACAGAGATACATGATAAGATCCTGTCTGCAGCCACCACTAGGGGGAGCTCCCTGTATACAGAGATACATGATAAGATCCTGTCTGCAGCCACCACTAGGGGGAGCTCCCTGTATACAGAGATACATGATAAGATCCTGTCTGCAGCCACCACTAGGGGGAGCTCCCTGTATACAGAGATACATGATAAGATCCTGTCTGCAGCCACCACTAGGGGGAGCTCCCTGTATACAGAGATACATGATAAGATCCTGTCTGCAGCCACCACTAGGGGGAGCCCCCTGTATACAGAGATACATGATAATATCCTGTCTGCAGTCACCACTAGGGGGAGCTCCCTGTATACAGAGATACAGGATAAGATCCTGTCTGCAGTCACCACTAGGGGAAGCTCCCTGTATACAGAGATACATGATAAGATCCTGTCTGCAGCCACCACTAGGGGGAGCTCCCTGTATACAGAGATACATGATAAGATCCTGTCTGCAGCCACCACTAGGGGGAGCTCCCTGTATACAGAGATACATGATAAGATCCTGTCTGCAGCCACCACTAGGGGGAGCTCCCTGTATACAGATACATGATAAGATTCTGTCTGCAGCCACCACTAGAGGGAGCTCCCTGTATACAGAGATACATGATAAGAGTCTGTCTGCAGCCACCACTAGGGGGAGCTCCCTGTATACAGAGATACATGATAAGATCCTGTCTGCAGCCACCACTAGGGGGAGCTCCCTGTATACAGAGATACATGATAAGATCCTGTCTGCAGCCACCACTAGGGAGAGCTCCCTGTATACAGAGATACATGATAAGATCCTGTCTGCAGTCACCACTAGGGGGAGCTCCCTGTATACAGAGATACATGATAAGATCCTGTCTGCAGCCACCACTAGGGGGAGCTCCCTGTATACAGAGATACATGATAAGATCCTGTCTGCAGTCACCACTAGGGGGAGCCCCCTGTATACAGAGATACATGATAAGATCCTGTCTGCAGCCTCCACTAGGGGGAGCTCCCTGTATACAGATACTTGATAAGATCCTGTCTGCAGTCACCACTAGGGGGAGTATTTCAGAGCTTTACTATGCTTGTTGCAGGGCTTTCTCTAAGCGCTTCACTTTCTGATTTCCTCCAGGTATTGTCTTCGGATATGTCGGGCTCCCGATTCTTCTGAATGTCAGTGCCGTTTCTGTCGTCACCTCCAAATTGAGTGAGAAGTGTGTCTCGTACCAAGAATATTTTCATGGATCTTCTGTTGATTTGAAGACTTATAGTGCGGGTCCCTGCAATGTGTGCACATCGGGCTGAAACCACTGGGCGGAGGACGGAGACGGAGGGTGGAGGACGGAGACGGAGGGCGGAGGACGAGGGTGGAGGATGGAGGCGGAGGGTGGAGGACGGACCTGTCAGTGTCACTGTTTACATTTCTATAATAAAATATTTTCCTCTTCCTGTGTGCCATTCATTGTGTGGAGGAGACTGATTGCTTGTGCTCCTCAGGGGCGGGGTCAGCTGCAGCACTGACACTATGATTTGTTATTTCGGTGTCGCCCCCTCAGAACCAATTATCTCCGTCTTTCACATTTTTGTCAGTTTAACCACTTTCAGAAATCAAAGAGTATGGTCTCATCTGTCACAAGGAAACAGTATTATAGGGGGATCTCTGGAGGACGCTCTGTTATGGGGGATCTGTAGATAACACACTGTTATGGGGGATCTGTGGAGGCGCTCTGTTATGGGGGATCTGTGGAGGACGCTCTGTTATGGGGATCTGTGGAGGACGCTCTGTTATGGGGGATCTGCGGAGGACGCTCTGTTATGGGGGATCTGTAGAGGACGCTCTGTTATGGGGGATCTGTGGATGACACACTGTTATGGGGGATCTGTGGAGGCGCGCTGTTATGGGGGATCTGTGGAGGACGCTCTGTTATGGGGGATCTGTGGAGGACGCTCTGTTATGAGGGATCTGTGGATAACGCTCTGTTATGGGGGATCTGTGGATGACGCTCTGTTATGGGGGATCTGTGGATGACGCTCTGTTATGGGGAATCTGTGGATGACGCTCTGTTATGGGGGATCTGTGGAGGACGCTCAGTTATGGGGGATCTGTGGAGGACGCTCTGTTATGGGGGATCTGTGGATGACGCTCTTATGGGGGATCTGTGGAGGTCGCTCTGTTATGGGGGATCTGTGGAGGACGCTCTGTTATGGGGGATCTGTGGAGGACGCTCAGTTATGGGGGATCTGTGGAGGACGCTCTGTTATGGGGGATCTGCGGATGACGCTCTGTTATGAGGGATCTGTGGAGGACGCTCTGTTATGGGGGATCTGTGGAGGAAGCTCTGTTGTGGGGGATCTGCGGAAGACGCTCTGTTATGGGGGA
The DNA here is from genome assembly GCF_048569485.1 of Anomaloglossus baeobatrachus. NCBI lineage: Eukaryota > Metazoa > Chordata > Amphibia > Anura > Aromobatidae > Anomaloglossus > Anomaloglossus baeobatrachus. The sequence goes on from NC_134354.1 coordinate 796,659,170, forward strand.
TCTGTGGAGGATGCTCTGTTATGGGGGATCTGTGGATGACACACTGTTATGGGGGATCTGTGGAGGCGCTCTGTTATGGGGGATCTGTGGAGGACGCTCTGTTATGGGGGATCTGTGGAGGACGCTCTGTTATGGGGGATCTGTGGAGGACGCTCTGTTATGAGGGATCTGTGGATAACGCTCTGTTATAGGGGATCTGTGGATGACGCTCTGTTATGGGGGATCTGTGGATGACGCTCTGTTATGGGGAATCTGTGGATGACGCTCTGTTATGGGGGATCTGTGGAGGACGCTCAGTTATGGGGGATCTGTGGAGGACGCTCTGTTATGGGGGATCTGTGGATGACGCTCTTATGGGGGATCTGTGGAGGTCGCTCTGTTATGGGGGATCTGTGGAGGACGCTCTGTTATGGGGAATCTGTGGAGGACGCTCAGTTATGGGGGATCTGTGGAGGACGCTCTGTTATGGGGGATCTGCGGATGACGCTCTGTTATGAGGGATCTGTGGAGGACGCTCTGTTATGGGGGATCTGTGGAGGACGCTCTGTTGTGGGGGATCTGCGGAGGATGCTCTGTTGTGGGGGATCTGTGGAAGATGCTCTGTTATGGGGGATCTGTGGAGGACGCTCAGTTATGGGGGATCTGTGGAGGATGCTCTGTTATGGGGGATCTGTGGAGGACGCTCAGTTATGGGGGATCTGTGGAGGACGCTCTGTTATGGGGGATCTGCGGATGACGCTCTGTTATGAGGGATCTGTGGAGGACGCTCTGTTATGGGGGATCTGTGGAGGACGCTCTGTTGTGGGGGATCTGCGGAGGATGCTCTGTTGTGGGGGATCTGTGGAGGATGCTCTGTTATGGGGGATCTGTGGAGGACGCTCAGTTATGGGGGATCTGTGGAGGTCGCTCTGTTGTGGGGGATCTGTGGAGGTTGCTCTGTTATGGGGGATCTGTGGAGGATGCTCTATTATGGGGGATCTGTGGAGGTCGCTCTGTTGTGGGGGATCTGTGGATGACGCTGTGTTATGGGGGATCTGTGGATGATGCTCTGTTATGGGGGGATCTGTGGAGGACGTTCTGTTATGGGGGATCTGTGGAGGACGCTCTGTTATGGGGGATCTGTGGAGGACGCTCAGTTATGGGGGATCTGTGGAGGATGCTCTGTTATGGGGGATCTGTGGAGGTCGCTCTGTTGTGGGGGATCTGTGGAGGTCGCTCTGTTATGGGGGATCTGTGGAGGACGCTCTGTTATGGGGGATCTGTGGAGGACGCTCAGTTATGGGGGATCTGTGGAGGTCGCTCTGTTATGGGGGATCTGTGGAGGTCGCTCTGTTATGGGGGATCTGTGGAGGATGCTCTGTTATGGGGGATCTGTGGAGGTCGCTCTGTTGTGGGGGATCTGTGGAGGACGCTGTGTTATGGGGGATCTGTGGAGGACGCTGTGTTATGGGGGATCTGTGGAGGCGCTCTGTTATGGGGGATCTGTGGAGGACGCTCTGTTATGGGGGATCTGTGGAGGACGCTGTGTTATGGGGGATTTGTGGAGGACGCTGTGTTATGGGGGATCTGTGGAGGACGCTCTGTTATGGGGGATTTGTGGAGGACGCTCTGTTATGGGGGATCTGTGGAGGACGCTCTGTTGTGGGGGATCTGTGGAGGACGCTCTGTTGTGGGGGATCTGTGGAGGACGCTCTGTTGTGGGGGATCTGTGGAGGACGCTCTGTTGTGGGGGATCTGTGGAGGACGCTCTGTTGTGGGGGATTTGTGGAGGACGCTCTGTTATGGGGGATCTGTGGAGGATGCTCTGTTGGGGGGGATCTGTGGAGGACGCTCTGTTGTGGGGATCTGTGGAGGATGATCTGTTGGGGGGGATCTGTGGAGGACGCTCTGTTATGGGGGATCTGTGGAGGATGCTGTGTTATGGGGGATCTGTGGAGGACGCTCAGTTATGGGGGATCTGTGGAGGTCGCTCTGTTGTGGGGGATCTGTGGAGGTCGCTCTGTTATGGGGGATCTGTGGAGGACGCTCTGTTATGGGGGATCTGTGGAGGACGCTGTGTTATGGGGGATCTGTGGAGGACGCTCTGTTATGGGGGATCTGTGGAGGTCGCTCTGTTATGGGGGATCTGTGGAGGACGCTCTGTTATGGGGGATCTGTGGAGGACGCTCAGTTATGGGGGATCTGTGGAGGTCGCTCTGTTGTGGGGGATCTGTGGAGGTCGCTCTGTTATGGGGGATCTGTGGAGGACGCTCTGTTATGGGGGATCTGTGGAGGACGCTGTGTTATGGGGGATCTGTGGAGGACGCTCTGTTGTGGGGGATCTGTGGAGGACGCTCTGTTATGGAGGATCTGTGGAGGACGCTGTTATGGGGGATCTGTGGAGGACGCTCAGTTATGGGGGATCTGTGGAGGTCGCTCTGTTATGGGGGATCTGTGGAGGTTGCTCTGTTATGGGGGATCTGTGGAGGACGCTCAGTTATGGGGGATCTGTGGAGGTCGCTCTGTTATGGGGGATCTGTGGAGGACGCTCTGTTATGGGGGATCTGTGGAGGACGCTCTGTTATGGGGGATCTGTGGAGGACGCTCTGTTATGGGGGATCTGTGGAGGACGCTCAGTTATGGGGGATCTGTGGAGGTCGCTCTGTTATGGGGGATCTGTGGAGGACGCTCTGTTATGGGGGATCTGTGGAGGACGCTCAGTTATGGGGGATCTGTGGAGGTCGCTCTGTTATGGGGGATCTGTGGAGGTTGCTCTGTTATGGGGGATCTGTGGAGGACGCTGTGTTATGGGGGATCTGTGGAGGACGCTCTGTTGTGGGGGATCTGTGGAGGACGCTCTGTTATGGGGGGGATCTGTGGAGGATGCTCTGTTGGGGGGGATCTGTGGAGGACGCTCAGTTATGGGGGATCTGTGGAGGACGCTCTGTTGTGGGGGATCTGTGGAGGACGCTCTGTTATGGGGGGGATCTGTGGAGGACGCTCTGTTGTGGGGATCTGTGGAGGATGATCTGTTGGGGGGGATCTGTGGAGGACGCTCTGTTATGGGGGATCTGTGGAGGACGCTCAGTTATGGGGGATCTGTGGAGGACGCTCTGTTGTGGGGGATCTGTGGAGGACGCTGTGTTATGGGGGATCTGTGGAGGACGCTCTGTTATGGGGGATCTGTGGAGGACGCTCAGTTATGGGGGATCTGTGGAGGAGGCTCTGTTATGGGGGATCTGTGGAGGACGCTCTGTTATGGGGGATCTGTGGAGGTCGCTCTGTTATGGGGGATCTGTGGAGGACGCTCTGTTATGGGGGATCTGTGGAGGACGCTCTGTTATGGGGGATCTGTGGAGGACGCTCTGTTATGGGGGATCTGTGGAGGACGCTCTGTTGTGGGGGATCTGTGGAGGACGCTCTGTTATGGGGGGGATCTGTGGAGGACGCTCTGTTGTGGGGATCTGTGGAGGATGATCTGTTGGGGGGGATCTGTGGAGGACGCTCTGTTATGGGGGATCTGTGGAGGACGCTCAGTTATGGGGGATCTGTGGAGGACGCTCTGTTGTGGGGGATCTGTGGAGGACGCTGTGTTATGGGGGATCTGTGGAGGACGCTCTGTTATGGGGGATCTGTGGAGGACGCTCAGTTATGGGGGATCTGTGGAGGAGGCTCTGTTATGGGGGATCTGTGGAGGACGCTCTGTTATGGGGGATCTGTGGAGGACGCTCAGTTATGGGGGATCTGTGGAGGACGCTCTGTTGTGGGGGATCTGTGGAGGACGCTGTGTTATGGGGGATCTGTGGAGGACGCTCTGTTATGGGGGATCTGTGGAGGACGCTCAGTTATGGGGGATCTGTGGAGGAGGCTCTGTTATGGGGGATCTGTGGAGGACGCTCTGTTATGGGGGATCTGTGGAGGTCGCTCTGTTATGGGGGATCTGTGGAGGACGCTCTGTTATGGGGGATCTGTGGAGGACGCTCTGTTATGGGGGATCTGTGGAGGACGCTCTGTTATGGGGGATCTGTGGAGGACGCTCAGTTATGGGGGATCTGTGGAGGACGCTCTGTTGTGGGGGATCTGTGGAGGACGCTCAGTTATGGGGGATCTGTGGAGGTCGCTCTGTTATGGGGGATCTGTGGAGGACGCTCTGTTATGGGGGATCTGTGGAGGACGCTCTGTTATGGGGGATCTGTGGAGGACGCTCTGTTATGGGGGATCTGTGGAGGACGCTCTGTTATGGGAGCAGCCCGTATATTATTTCCACTCACACACCGGGCTGGACTCTGTCTCCACCTTGTGGTCAGGCTGCAGATTACAGCAGGGCCTCCATTGTCTGCGCAGGTAATTCCAGCCCATGCTGTAATGTGATCACGGACATGATCCTGTGCGTCAGCGGATCCTGTTACTATAGAGGGATCGAGTCACTACACAATGTGCTCAGGTTATTCCAGCCCTGGAGCGTTACATGAGGAGCGGCCGATATAAAGTGGAGATTGGGGGGGGAGGGGGTCACACTTACTGTTATTTATATAATGTCGGAACACTGTAGAAATGGTTGATAACAGAGAGCAATAGAGTAATTCACACCAGCACCTTCTGGCTTCAGCCAGTGCTCTGTGTTTTCAGTAAATAACCACCAGACACGGCATCTCCATCCACCAATGGTTGGGTTATTTTATTATGTCCTTCGGGGCCCCTCCCCGCAGAAGCGGACCCCCGGGATGTGCGGTCAGTCCTCGGGGTCCTGATACTGAAATGCCTTCACACAGTTGTGCATGCTATCAGCCACCAGCACCAGGCTGTCCTGCCACACGGCCAGTCCTCGGGGGCTGCTGAGACCCTCCGACACTAGCACCCGGGCCGCTCTCCTGCTGGGATAGTAGATCATCCGATGCGTCTGTGCCCAGTCTGCCACCAGTACCCCTCCCTCACTGTCCATACAGACCCCCCAGGGATTGCACAGGGTGGGGCCTGGGCTGGACTTCAGGCCCAGAACCTTGAGGAGCTGCCAGTCCTCTCTAAGGACCTTTACACAACAGCCGCCATCCAAGCCCCTCTCAGACACGGCCACGAGCCCCTGACTATTGGTGGCCAGGAGGTAAGGCTTGTTAAACCCTGGTACCACTGTGATCTCCTTCTGACGTCCAGAGCTGGTGTCCAGGCTCAGGGCACAGATGGTGCCAAGTTTCATGTCCGCCACTAAGAACTCATCTCTGTAGGTGGCAGTGATGCCTCTCGGGGCGCCCCAGTTTCTGGACAGGACCTGCAGGAGGCGCCCGTGTTTGCTATACACTTCCACAGAGCGGTCGCTGGTGTTGGTCACAGCCACCAGGCCACGGTTACTCACGGCCACATCAAAGTAATTCTTTGTTCTCAATGCAAATTGTTGAAGAAGTTTCCCCCTGGTGTCCATCACCTGCAGACGTCTGTTTCCATAATCCACGATATAGATGGACCCGGAGCTGGTGGCAGAAATGCCATGGGGCAGGTTTAACTCTGCCCGTCCAGATCCAAACTTACCAAACTGTCTTACAAGCTTGCTGATGCCATCTCCACCAGTGTCCAGGGCGTTGTCAGCGAGGCTCGACTCACTTCGGCTCAGACTTCTGGGACGCTGAAGAGAAGTCTTCAGAGGCTTTCTAGAATACTGAGCAGACTTGACCCGAACCCGAATCTCACGGAGAGTACCTGATGGTGTGGAGGTGGCCACACTCCTGGGGTTGGACCATGTGCTTGATGAACTAGACACTGAATCTCGTCTTTCCTTGGCAGACATTGGTCTGGTCGATCTGGCAGGAGCGGTATGTGGTCGAGAAAACCTCTCAATGTACGGTAAAGACGATGAGCGCGGTACGGGCCTCCAGGTGCCTTGCTGCCTGTGATTTCTGGTTTTAGTCCCAGGTCTCTGCGTCCCATCTGGAACAGCTGTAGTTCGCTGCTTCGACTTTATTTCAGATCTTTCTGGTGTGATCACTGGTGGTCTTTTTCTAGATTCTCGGCTAATGGGATTCAATGAATGGGGAATTATGCCAGACTTGACCTCACGCTGCTTCTTCTTGGGAGTCTCAATTATGAAGGTGTATGAGGACTTCACACTATCACTAGGAGAACATGACCTCGGAGGAACATTGAGGAAGTCTCCAGGGAGCGAATCTGAGGTGTCATCAGACATCCGCATGTAGTCAATGCCTGAGGCCGGACTGGGATGTGTCACTTGAGTTGTGTCTCTCTCCTGTGAGTTTTCCCTGGATTCACTGTATTGACTACTAAAGTCCATTGAGTTCCATCTAGTTACCTGTTCTCCATCGCTCTGTTTCTTGGCTGATGGGACCCGGCTGTCTTTGATGGCCAGTTGTCTACAAGCCTTGGGATCCCTGACATCATCTGTCTCCATATCTTCCACGATGTCTTCTGAGCTCCCAGACTCGTCTTCACAAACGTAGGCCGCAGTTGCTCTAAATAACGTATTTTGCTCTGGGTTGACGATGCCATCTTGTGCTTCCTCCTCCCACATTGATTTGCTCTCGTTTTGATCATTGATTTCTTGGACGTTGCCCAGGATTTCTGACTCCAGCCTCGTCATTTTCTCTTTTTTCATAACAGATGCTTGAATACATTTGGAGGACGACTTGAGCTGCTGAAGTGCTTCTTTCCTAGGGCTTGCTGTAGTTCTTTTGCTGGTTAGGTGCTGGGTGGAGGGTTTTTTAGACAAGTCTTCATTTGCCACCATGGCTCTTGATCCTTGCAACTTGTTGTTAATCTTCTGTGGTGTATTTTTATTACCTGTGATCCAGATTTTTGTGGCCACCTGAGGACTCAGAGCTGCACAGTCAGCTTCCATGACAGCCAGATCTCTCAGAGAAAGGTCCAGCCTCTGGTCTTCATGCTTCTTTCTCATATCCACAGATGATTGGTATGTGGTGGTAGACATAGACTCCTTGTCACTGTCATCGTCCATCTTTCCCTCCACACATCCCTCATGTTCAGCCAACTTGTCCTCCCAAGGTGGAGTTTCATCACTTAACAGGACCAGTTTTTCAGTTGCCTTCTTGCTCCAGTTGGATTCTGCCCTCATGTTCACACAAGGGATGGATAAGCCGAGAGTTTGCTCTTCATATCGAATCTCCCCTAGAGGTGTTGTCTGCAGAGGCCGAGGGGAGAAGTGCACCTTCTTTAATCTAACGTTGATGAGGTTCTTCTTGGAGAAGATGTTGGAGACTGTTCCTTGGATTTGCCTCATTACCAGCTCGTTGTTTCTGGAGGTGACCAGCGCTTGCTTTAGTTGGGATGACACATTGCAGATCAGGTGGACCATGCTGTTAATCTCACAGACCCCATTATGTAGGGCGAGCTCGTTGTCTCTCTGGATTGAGGAGAGTTCATCCCTCAGCCTTTGGTGGTCTTCCTCCACCTGATTCAAGATGGACTGCTCCTGTTTAAGGATGGAAAGTAGTGTCTTCTCAAATGACTTGGACACGCGCTCATGGTCTTTTGCTTGTTGCTCTTTAATCTGTTCCAGTTCTTGGCAAGTTTGGGCAAGGTTTTCCAGTAGAGTGTTAAAGTCGCCCATGTCCATTCAGCGCTCTCTAGCTCCCTTAATGGAATAACAGCCTGAGCCTGCAGAAAGAAGAAAATCCAGTGAGAACTGCAATCTCTGACCACCCAGAAAACCCCGTCAAGCCCCTATGAATTATAACACCTAAAACCCACAAACGTGCCCCACTAATGACCTGGAGGCCAGAACATGAAGGAGATCATATCTGGAGTGGAGTTATCAACCTGAGGTTTCCTTTTTATTTCTGGGGAATGTGAAAATCATCATAAGCAAATGTCTCGACTGTCTTGTATGAAAGTTTTGGATGGTGTTTGATCGGTCTTCTCCATGATTTCTGACTGGAAGGGCTCCTCTATCTTTGGGTTGTAAGGAAATATCTGGACATTATGGTGTATCCTGATAATTTTTACACCATTATGTGCACAAGTCCCTCCGAATTCAACATATAGAATGGGCTTGGACTCGACCTCCCTAAACAGCAACAAGATGTAGCTGTTTGATTCCACCTAAGGAACGTCTGTATAAATCATTCACTTTAGAAGTTAATGGTGGGACTATTAGATGTTCTGCACAGCTCCATGCTGCAACCTCAAGCGGAGTGCATTAGATTACCTGGAGTGTGAGCTTTGTGCTTCAGTTTTCAGTCATTAGACATTGACTTATCAGCAGCACTCATGGTATAAACAGACATCAGAGACGTCATAGAATATACATGAGAATAAGACGAGGCTCAGAGACACAGGAGACAAGGACACAACCAAAAGACGAGACTCAGAGACACAGGAGACAAGGACACAACCAAAAGACGAGGCTGAGAGACACAGGAGACAAGGGCACAACCAAAAGACGAGACTCAGAGACACAGGATACAAGGGCACAACCAAAAGACGAGACTCAGAGACACAGGTGACAAGGACACAACCATAAGATGAGAATCCGAGACACAGGAGACAAGGACACAACCAAAAGACGAGACTCCGAGACACAGGATACAAGGGCACAACCAAAACACGAGACTCAGAGACACAGGAGACAAGGACACAACCAAAAGACGAGACTCAGACACAGGAGACAAGGACACAGCCAAAAGACGAGACTCCGAGACACAGGAGACAAGGACACAACCAAAAGACGAGACTCAGAGACACAGGTGACAAGGACACAACCAAAAGATGAGAATCCGAGACACAGGAGACAAGGACACAACCAAAAGACGAGGCTCAGAGACACAGGAGACAAGGACACATCCAAAAGACAAGACTCAGAGACACAGTCAACAAGGACACAACCAAAAGTCGAGACTCAGAGACACAGAAGACAAGGATTCAACCAAAAGACGAGACTCAGAGACACAGGAGACAAGGACACAACCAAAAGACAAGACTCAGAGACACAGGCAACAAGGACACAACCAAAAGTCGAGACTCAGAGACACAGAAGACAAGGATTCAACCAAAAGACGAGACTCAGAGACACAGGAGACAAGGACACAACCAAAAGACGAGACTCCAAGACACCGGAAACAAGGACACAACCAAAAGACGAGACTCAGAGACACAGGAGACAAGGACACAACCAAAAGACGAGACTCCAAGACACCGGAAACAAGGACACAACCAAAAGACGAGACTCAGAGACACAGGCAACAAGGACACAACCAAAAGACGAGACTCAGAGACACAGGAAACAAGGGCACAACCAAAAGACGAGACTCAGAGACACAGGAAACAAGGGCACAACCAAAAGACGAGACTCAGAGACACAGGAGACAAGGACACAACCAAAAGACGAGACTCAGAGACACAGGAGACAAGGACACAACCAAAAGACGAGACTCAGAGACACAGGTGACAAGGACACAACCAAAAGATGAGAATCCGAGACACAGGAGACAAGGACACAACCAAAAGACGAAGCTCAGAGACACAGGAGACAAGGACACAACCAAAAGACGAGACTCAGAGACACAGGAGACAAGGACACAACCAAAAGACGAGGCTCAGAGACACAGGAGACAAGGGCACAACCAAAAGACGAGACTCCGAAACACAGGAGACAAGGACACAACCAAAAGACGAGGCTCAGAGACACAGGAGACAAGGACACAACCAAAAGACGAGACTCAGAAGACAAGGATACAACCAAAAGACGAAATTCCGAGACACAGGAGACAAGGACACAACCAAAAGACGAGACTCAGAAGACAAGGATACAACCAAAAGACGAAATTCCGAGACACAGGAGACAAGGACACAACCAAAAGACGGAACACAGGAGACAAGGACACAACCAAAAGATGGAAGATTCCCTGGTAGTGTGGAAATAATTGAGACAGATGGCAAAACCTAGTATAAACCACTACAAATGTGAACTCAAATGTGGTGGTACCTCAGCACCAGACCCCTTATCACTGAACATTAAGGGAAGCTGAATTCTCAGCAATCATATAATCATCACCAGGGAAGGGGGGACCAGATCCTCACCAATAATCTGATCATTGGGCAGGATAGGTGAAGAAGCCAGATCCTCACCAATCATCTGGTCATTGGGGAGAGAAGCCAGATCCTCACCAATTATCTGATCATTGGGGGAGAAGCCAGATCCTCACCAATCATGTGATCATTGGGGGGAGAAGCCAGATCCTCACCAAACAACTGATTATTGGGTGGGTGGAAAAAAACAGGTCCACACCAATCATCTGATCACTGGACGGGGGATGAGAAGCCAGATCCCTGTATCATCAGTGTATGGCTCGCTTGTCATCAGTGTATGGTCCGTTTGTTATCGGTGTACAGTCCGTGTGTCATCGGTCTACGGTCTGTGTATCATCGGTGTACGGTCCGCGTGCCATCGGTGTACGGTCCGAGTGCCATCGGTGTACGGTCCGCGTGCCATCAGTGTACGGTCCGCGTGCCATCGGTGTACGGTCCGCGTGTCATCGGTGAATGAGGCCTAAGTGTGTGTAACCAGCAAGTGCATAAACTAGCGCATAAATTATTTTGTGTAGGCAAGAAACTCTGTACTTAATGTAAGGCCTCTTCACCCATGTGCACAAACACCGCATGAGTGGCACGTTGCGCTTTAACCATCTGTGTGTACGTGTAAGGGTGTATGGCTCGGCCTTCCTCACCTAGAATCCACGGTTGCTCTGAGTGCTTGTGGCGCGGTGTGAATTAATACTTGTGTTACAGCATATTATAGTTTCATTGTGTACTGTGGCCACCTAATGTCCGGGTTTTGAATAACTGGTTCCTGGTAGGTAGGGACAGGGTTAAAGGTTAGTTAGACACCATCTCTGGGGTGGAGTTCAGTGGATTATAAACAGGCAGTAGCCATACCTAGAGCCAGTGCGGAGGAGAGCCAAAGTAGAAAAGCTGCATCTGTGGGAGGTGTGGCGAGTTTATTGGTCCCAATTGAATTCGGCCGGGCCCTGTGGGTCAACCCCGGGCCCTGGAGATGCAGGAAAGAATCCGGCAAAGCTGCCCGTTGGCCACATGTCACCAGGTCAGCACTTTATGGAGCCCATGCCCGGCTTAGCAACTGCCACTCCCTGGCATCCCTATAGACATCTCCATTTCCAGAGAGCCGGGCGAAAAGGGCCCAATCCACATAGTGAAGGAGCTCCATCCCGCAGCTGGCCTAATGGTTTCCAGTATCGAAATCCCTGAGGGTGGACGGGACAGTACTGTGAGGACTATGTGACTTTACTGTGTACAGGGCCGCCATCAAGGCATGGGGTCTGGTGAGGAGGGGGGCCAAGCCAGGGCATGGGGTAATTACTTAGCTTTATTAAGCCCCGGGCCTGACTGGGTCCCCCCCTTCCCTGGGCCCCACTCACAGCTGCAGTAGAGGGACCAGACCTTGTCGCTTCTGCCATAACACTGGCTAATTTGCATGCAAAGCCTTCAGAGGCATTGCTGACAAATTAGCCATGTGCTGGAGGCAAGGTCAGTGTGGCAGAGCAGGGCGCTGGCGCATAATCCCATGGCCCAGCATTCAACTGTGTGATAAGGTCATCAGTCTGCGACCTCATCACACTGCTGCAGGCAACAAAGAGCCACTGAGATGACGAGGATGCGGCAGCCGGCGAGGTAAGGTAAGCAGTCGATGAGCTGAAGAAAGGAGCCGGACGATTGCATTGGGTGGGGGACCAGTTGACCACAGTCCCTGCCTTGCTTCAGATGGATATGTGTTGGAGAGCATATATCCAGCTGAAATGCATCGCTTCTCAGAGAGGATGCCCCGCAAAGGGAGCTAGGTAGGGTAAGTAAAATATTTTTGTTTATTTTTATTTTTGCGGCAGACAAATATTCCAGAAGGGGCCCTGGAAGGGGACATATATACCAGGAGAGGAACATATATACCATGAAGGGGACAGAAACCTGCATGGGGACATATATATAAGAATGTGCCCAGGAGGGGGATATATATACCAGTAGGGGCCCAGGATGGGACATATATACCAGGATGGGGACAAATAAACCAGGGTGGGGACATATATTCCAGGAGGGGTCCAGAAAGGGGACATACATACCAGGAGGAGGACATATATGCTATAAAGGAAACAAATAAACAAGGATGGGGACATATATACCAGAATGGGCCCAGGAGGGGGACATACATATCAGGAAGTGTCCAGGATGGTGACATATATATCAGAAAGAGGACATATACACCAGGAGGAAAACATATATACCAGGAGGAGGCCAGGATGGGGTTACATACCAAGAGGTGGACATATATATAAACTTTTTTTTTATTGATACAAAACATATAAGGTTGATAAAAACAAAGGTTAAAAACCTACCCTTTATTAACTTACTGTCATGTTACCTTTAAGCTGAGGCTCTACAGCCAGGTATTGTGTGTTTTGGGATTATATTATTTATCTGCAGACACTGCCTTGTTATATACTTATTGGGCATTCTCTTATCAGTGCCCTGATACTTCACTGGGGAGAAGTACAGGATTATTATGTCCATCCCCTTATTTCATCCCTTCTTTTCTCTTGATAATTGTGTTTTTCACCTTTGTTTTTGTCAGCTTTATATGTTTTGTATGAATAATGTTTCTACAGTTAGGTCCAGAAATCTTTGGACAGTGGCACAGTTTTGGCGAGTTGGGCTCTGAATGCCACCACATTGGATTTGAAATGAAACCTCTACAACAGAATTCAAGTGCAGATTGTAACGTTTAATTTGAAGGTTTGAACAAAAATATCTGATAGAAATTGTAGGAATTGTCACATTTCTTTACAAACACTCCACATTTTAGGAGGTCAAAAGTAATTGGACAAATAAACCAAACCCAAACAAAATATTTTTATTTTCAATATTTTGTTGCGAATCCTTTGGAGGCAATCACTGCCTTAAGTCTGGAACCCATGGACATCACCAAACGCTGGGTTTCCTCTCTCTTAATGCTTTGCCAGGCCTTTACAGCTGCAGCCTTCATGTCTTGCTTGTTTGTGGGTCTTTCCGTCTTAAGTCTGGATTTGAGCAAGTGAAATGCATGCTCAATTGGGTTAAGATCTGGTGATTGACTTGGCCATTGCAGAATGTTCCACTTTTTTGCACTCATGAACTCCTGGGTAGCTTTGGCTGTATGCTTGGGGTCATTGTCCATCTGTACTATGAAGCGCCGTCCGATCAACTTTGCGGCATTTGGCTGAATCTGGGCTGAAAGTATATCCCGGTACACTTCAGAATTCATCCGGCTACTCTTGTCTGCTGTTATGTCATCAATAAACACAAGTGACCCAGTGCCATTGAAAGCCATGCATGCCCATGCCATCACGTTGCCTCCACCATGTTTTACAGAGGATGTGGTGTGCCTTGGATCATGGGCCGTTCCCTTTCTTCTCCAGTCTTTTTTCTTCCCATCATTCTGGTACAGGTTGATCTTTGTCTCATCTGTCCATAGAATACTTTTCCAGAACTGAGCTGGCTTCATGAGGTGTTTTTCAGCAAATTTAACTCTGGCCTGTCTATTTTTGGAATTGATGAATGGTTTGCATCTAGATGTGAACCCTTTGTATTTACTTTCATGGAGTCTTCTCTTTACTGGTGACTTAGAGACAGATACACCTACTTCACTGAGAGTGTTCTGGACTTCAGTTGATGTTGTGAACGGGTTCTTCTTCACCAAAGAAAGTATGCGGCGATCATCCACCACTGTTGTCATCCGTGGACGCCCAGGCCTTTTTGAGTTCCCAAGCTCACCAGTCAATTCCTTTTTTCTCAGAATGTACCCGACTGTTGATTTTGCTACTCCAAGCATGTCTGCTATCTCTCTGATGGATTATTTCTTTTTTTTCAGCCTCAGGATGTTCTGCTTCACCTCAATTGAGAGTTCCTTAGACCGCATGTTGTCTGGTCACAGCAACAGCTTCCAAATGCAAAACCACACACCTGTAATCAACCCCAGACCTTTTAACTACTTCATTGATTACAGGTTAACGAGGGAGACGCCTTCAGAGTTAATTCCAGCCCTTAGAGTCCCTTGTCCAATTACTTTTGGTCCCTTGAAAAAGAGGAGGCTATGCATTACAGAGCTATGATTCCTAAACCCTTTCTCCGATTTGGATGTGAAAACTCTCATATTGCAGCTGGGAGTGTGCACTTTCAGCCCATATTATATATATAATTGTATTTCTGAAACCCAGCGTTTGGTGATGTCCATGGGTTCCAGACTTAAGGCAGTGATTGCCTCCAAAGGATTCGCAACAAAATATTGAAAATAAAAATATTTTGTTTGGGTTTGGTTTATTTGTCCAATTACTTTTGACCTCCTAAAATGTGGAGTGTTTGTAAAGAAATGTGACAATTCCTACAATTTCTATCAGATATTTTTGTTCAAACCTTCAAATTAAACGTTACAATCTGCACTTGAATTCTGTTGTAGAGATTTCATTTCAAATCCAATGTGGTGGCATGCAGAGCCCAACTCGCCAAAATTGTGTCACTGTCCAAATATTTCTGGACCTAACTGTATATACAGAAGCAGTGTGTGTGGATATTATATACAGGAGCAGTGTGTGGGGGGGGGGGATATTATATAGAGGGGCAGTGTGTGGGGGGGATATTATATAGAGGGGCAGTGTGTGTGGGGATATTATACACAGGGGCAGTTAGCGTGAATATTATACAGAGGGGCATTGTATGTTGGGGGATATTATACAGAGGGACAGTGTGCGTGTGGGGGGATATTATATACAGGAGCAGTGTGTGTGGGGGGATATTATACAGAGGGACAGTGTGTGTATGGGGGGTATATTATACAGAGGGGGAGTGTGTGGGTGGTAGTATGCAGAGGGGCAGCATATCTGAGGGATATTATACAAAGGGGCAGTGTGTATGGAGAGATATACAGAAGGGTAGTCTGTGTGGGGGGATATTATACAGAGTGGCAGTATGTGTGGGATATTATACATAGGGGCAGTGTGGGAGAGATATTATGGAGAGAGGCAGTGTAGACGGTGGATTATGGAGAGGGACGGTGTAGAGGATATAATATTAATCTTCTGAGGGAAATACTTTGGAAGGTTTGATCAGCGGGGCTTGGGCGGAGTCTCCACACATTTTGCCAGTATGGGGCCCTGAAATTCCTAACAGTAGCCCTAATTGTGTGGTCTCATGAAGTTAGGTGGGAGGATGAGAAACGCTGGAGTAACAGAGGGAACAGCGGCGCCGGGGAAGCATATCCAAAGTGAAAAGTAATGTGCACTGTGCTGCCATGTAACGTTACAGAAGTGTGCTGTAATATAGCGGCTCTGCCGCTATTACGTGATGCTACAAGTAAAGAAGTGTTTGTTGATATACTGGACGCCATGTCTGAACTGTGCTTGAGGAAATGTGACCAGCACTTATCCTCTGCATTGTGGAGAATGCCGGGGCGGGGAGTGACCCCACGGGGCTGAGCGGCAGTCGGGGTTCGCCCTCGCCCGTCACTATTACCATAAAAAAAGAAAAAACCTGCAGGTCTGCTGTAGGAAACTGAATCCATGATACTCTACAAATGGAAACCTGAAAAAAGCAGAAAGATACAAACACACAGCAATAAAACAAGACACGGACCCTCACTCACCGACCTATTAACAGAACAAACACCCAGGTCCGACATGGTGCTGCAGTAGCACCCCTGAGAATGGTCGCTACAGGGTATATCATTATATACATCATCATTTACACACACCACCATACAGCAGGGAGAAGCAGTCACTAGGAAAGGGTTAACCATGTTTCTACACACAGTTCTTGGCAGACCCCAGGTGGCCTCCACTAATTAGAACAAGAGTGGTTGCCATAGCAACTTGCAAAGGTGGGGGCATGGGCAGTGAGGAGTAGAAAACCAAGTTCAACTTTTAGGCTATGTGCGCACTTTGTGTAATTGCATGCGTCCTGCATCCCCTGCACAATCTATGGAGATTGTGCAGGAGACGTGCGCACGTGGCGTATTAGAGCGCAGTGCTTCGGCTGCTGCCCGAAGCGCGCGTTCTAAGAAGTGACATGTCACTTCTTTCGTGCGCTCTGCATGAAGTCCCTGCTCTGCCTATGGCAGGGGCTGGGAGGGGCTACATGCAGAGCGCATGAAATCAGCTTTTGTTTCTGCAGCGATTTGAAGCGCACGTGTGCTGTTCAAATCGCTGCAGAAATGTCTGCACTGACAGAACGCAACGTGCGCACATAGCCTTAGTCAGGGAGAACAGCTTGAACACAGGACAGAGCAGACGCACGGTGTGCAGCTCCCCGAGGGAGCGATGTCAGGCCCTCAGGGAGGCAGCACAGCCAAGTCAGGGCCAGTAACGCCTAGAGAGACGGGACACAGTGTGACCACCTGGTCAGTGCCTAGCAGGGGTTACATTTCTTAAAATTCAGCCAGACATGAAGATAGTTTGTTTATAGACGGGGGCTAAGCCCTCATTGTTCTACAAGAGTCTGGCTACATGATACAATCTAGGACCTGCGGATCCCATTGGCAAGCCATAACCTGGATTCTAACACTACATGGACTTCAGCATCGAATGCAAGGATTCGGCTGAGACATCAAGGACTACATAAGGAAGGAATCCAGCTTGGGACAATACGGTCACCTGACCACAGACTTTGCGGTCCTCATCCAGATTCCTAAATCTGGCGTTATTCCAGTCTCGGTGGGTGCCCGCCAAAAGCGGGGTGCTGCTGGATTGGAGTAAGTGGCCCTGGAACCTCTGAGACACGGACCTTCTAATCCCTGGTGAGCAGCGGAAGGGGGAGACTCTGTTGCCTGTTACATTTGTGTGTTTTGCTGGTTATGTGTTATGTGCCGTTAATTGTTTGGGGATCCAATAAAGTCTAATTATTGTGGTTCCCTCACCCTGTGTTGTCTGAGTAGTGTTACGCCCACGGTTAAGGAGGCCGACGTTCAGTTGGGATGAGCCCTGGGCCACGCTGTCTTTCTAAAGGTGGCCGGGCCAGCGGATGAGAGCACCTACTGACCCCTGTGTCTCCACAGGAGAGCACCCACTGACCCCCGTGTCTCCACAGGAGAGCACCCACTGACCCCCGTGTCTCCACAGGAGAGCACCCACTGACCCCCGTGTCTCCACAGGAGAGCACCCACTGACCCCCGTGTCTCCACAGGAGAGCACCCACTGACCCCCGTGTCTCCACAGGAGAGCACCCACTGACCCCCGTGTCTCCACAGGAGAGCACCCACTGACCCCCGTGTCTCCACAGGAGAGCACCCACTGACCCCCGTGTCTCCACAGGAGAGCACCCACTGACCCCCGTGTCTCCACAGGAGAGCACCCACTGACCCCCGTGTCTCCACAGGAGAGCACCCACTGACCCCCGTGTCTCCACAGGAGAGCACCCACTGACCCCCGTGTCTCCACAGGAAAGCACCCACTGACCCCCGTGTCTCCACAGGAGAGCACCCACTGACCCCCGTGTCTCCACAGGAGAGCACCCACTGACCCCCGTGTCTCCACAGGAGAGCACCCACTGACCCCCGTGTCTCCACAGGAGAGCACCCACTGACCCCCGTGTCTCCACAGGAGAGCACCCACTGAGCCCCGTGTCTCCACAGGAGAGCACCCACTGACCCCCGTGTCTCCACAGGAGAGCACCCACTGACCCCCATGTCTCCACAGGAGAGCACCCACTGACCCCCGTGTCTCCACAGGAGAGCACCCACTGACCCCCGTGTCTCCATAGGAGAGCACCCACTGACCCCCGTGTCTCCACAGGAGAGCACCCACTGACCACCGTGTCTCCACAGGAGAGCACCCACTGACCCCTGTGTATCCCCCCGTCCTCCTGTCACTCACCTGTATATACACCTGAGATCATGCAGAGCCCCCTGTGTATCCCCCAGTCCTCCTGTCACTCACCTGTACATACACCTGAGATCATGCAGAGCCCCCTGTGTATCCCCCAGTCCTCCTGTCACTCACCTGTACATACACCTGAGATTATGCAGAGCCCCCTGTGTATCCCCCAGTCCTCCTGTCACTCACCTGTACATACACCTGAGATCATGCAGAGCCCCCTGTGTATCCCCCAGTCCTCCTGTCACTCACCTGTACATACACCTGAGATCATGCAGAGCCCCCTGTGTATCCCCCAGTCCTCCTGTCACTCACCTGTACATACACCTGAGATTATGCAGAGCCCCCTGTGTATCCCCCAGTCCTCCTGTCACTCACCTGTACATACACCTGAGATCATGCAGAGCCCCCTGTGTATCCCCCAGTCCTCCTGTCACTCACCTGTACATACACCTGAGATCATGCAGAGCCCCCTGTGTATCCCCCAGTCCTCCTGTCACTCACCTGTACATACACCTGAGATCATGTAGAGCCCCCTGTGTATCCCCCATTCCTCCTGTCACTCACCTGTATATACACCTGAGATCATGTAGACCCTCCTGTGTATCCCCCAGTCCTCCTGTCACTCACCTGTACATACACCTGAGATCATGCAGAGCCTCCTGTGTATTCCCCAGTCCTCCTGTCACTCACCTGTATATACACCTGAGATCATGTAGACCCTCCTGTGTATCCCCCAGTCCTCCTGTCACTCACCTGTACATACACCTGATATCATGCAGAGCCCCCTGTGTATCCCCCAGTCCTCCTGTCACTCACCTGTACATACACCTGAGATCATGCAGAGCCTCCTGTGTATCCCCCAGTCCTCCTGTCACTCACCTGTACATACACCTGAGATCATGCAGAGCCCCCTGTGTATCCCCCAGTCCTCCTGTCACTCACCTGTACATACACCTGAGATCATGCAGAGCCCCCTGTGTATTCCCCAGTCCTCCTGTCACTCACCTGTATATACACCTGAGATCATGCAGAGCCTCCTGTGTATCCCCCAGTCCTCCTGTCACTCACCTGTACATACACCTGAGATCATGCAGAGCCCCCTGTGTATCCCCCAGTCCTCCTGTCACTCACCTGTACATACACCTGAGATCATGCAGAGCCCCCTGTGTATTCCCCAGTCCTCCTGTCACTCACCTGTATATACACCTGAGATCATGCAGAGCCTCCTGTGTATCCCCCAGTCCTCCTGTCACTCACCTGTACATACACCTGAGATCATGCAGAGCCCCCTGTGTATCCCCCAGTCCTCCTGTCACTCACCTGTATATACACCTGAGATCATGTAGAGCCCCCTGTGTATCCCCCAGTCCTCCTGTCACTCACCTGTATATACACCTGAGATCATGCAGAGCCCCCTGTGTATCCCCCAGTCCTCCTGTCACTCACCTGTACATACACCTGAGATTATGCAGAGCCCCCTGTGTATCCCCCAGTCCTCCTGTCACTCACCTGTACATACACCTGAGATCATGCAGAGCCTCCTGTGTATCCTCCAGTCCTCCTGTCACTCACCTGTACATACACCTGAGATCATGCAGAGCCCCCTGTGTATCCCCCAGTCCTCCTGTCACTCACCTGTATATACACCTGAGATCATGCGGAGCCCCCTGTCTATCCCCCAGTCCTCCTGTCACTCACCTGTACATACACCTGAGATCATGCAGAGCCCCCTGTGTATCCCCCAGTCCTCCTGTCACTCACCTGTACATACACCTGAGATCATGCAGAGCCCCCTGTGTATCCCCCAGTCCTCCTGTCACTCACCTGTACATACACCTGAGATCATGCAGAGCCCCCTGTGTATCCCCCAGTCCTCCTGTCACTCACCTGTACATACACCTGAGATCATGCAGAGCCCCCTGTGTATCCCCCAGTCCTCCTGTCACTCACCTGTACATACACCTGACATCATGTAGAGCCCCCTGTGTATCCCCCAGTCCTCCTGTCACTCACCTGTACATACAACTGAGATCATGCAGAGCCCCCTGTGTATCCCCCAGTCCTCCTGTCACTCACCTGTACATACACCTGAGATCATGCAGAGCCCCCTGTGTATCCCCCAGTCCTCCTGTCACTCACCTGTATATACACCTGAGATCATGTAGAGCCCCCTGTGTATCCCCCAGTCCTCCTGTCACTCACCTGTATATACACCTGAGATCATGCAGAGCCCCCTGTGTATCCCCCAGTCCTCCTGTCACTCACCTGTATATACACCTGAGATCATGCAGAGCCCCCTGTGTATCCCCCAGTCCTCCTGTCACTCACCTGTACATACACCTGAGATCATGCAGAGCCCCCTGTGTATCCCCCCGTCCTCCTGTCACTCACCTGTACATACAACTGAGATCATGCAGAGCCCCCTGTGTATCCCCCCGTCCTCCTGTCACTCACCTGTACATACAACTGAGATCATGCAGAGCCCCCTGTGTATCCCCCAGTCTTCCTGTCACTCACCTGTATATACAGCTGAGATCATGCAGAGCCCCCTGTGTATTCCCCAGTCCTCCTGTCACTCACCTGTATATACACCTGAGATCATGTAGAGCCTCCTGTGTATCCCCCAGTCCTCCTGTCACTCACCTGTACATACACCTGAGATCATGCAGAGCCCCTGTGTATCCCCCAGTCCTCCTGTCACTCACCTGTACATACACCTGAGATCATGCAGAGCTCCTCCAGTCCTCCTGTCACTCACCTGTACATACACCTGAGATCATGCAGAGCCCCTGTGTATCCCCCAGTCCTCCTGTCACTCACCTGTACATACACCTGAGATCATGCAGAGCCCCCTGTGTATCCCCCAGTCCTCCTGTCACTCACCTGTACATACAACTGAGATCATGCAGAGCCCCTGTGTATCCCCCAGTCCTCCTGTCACTCACCTGTACATACACCTGAGATCATGCAGAGCCCCCTGTGTATCCCCCAGTCGTCCTGACACTCACCTGTACATACACCTGAGATCATGCAGAGCCCCCTGTGTATCCCCCAGTCCTCCTGTCACTCACCTGTACATACACCTGAGATCATGCAGAGCCCCCTGTGTATCTCCCAGTCCTCCTGTCACTCACCTGTACATACACCTGAGATCATGCAGAGCCCCCTGTGTATCCCCCAGTCCTCCTGTCACTCACCTGTACATACACCTGAGATCATGCAGAGCCCCCTGTGTATCCTCCAGTCCTCCTGTCACTCACCTGTACATACACCTGAGATCATGCGGAGCCCCCTGTGTATCCCCCAGTCCTCCTATCACTCACCTGTATATACACCTGAGATCATGCGGAGCCCCCTGTGTATCCCCCAGTCCTCCTGTCACTCACCTGTACATACACCTGAGATCATGCAGAGCCCCTGTGTATCCCCCAGTCCTCCCGTCACTTACCTGTATATACACCTGAGATCATGCAGAGCCCCCTATGTATCCTCCAGTCCTCCTGTCACTCACCTGTACATACACCTCCTGAGATCATGCAGAGCCACCTGTGTATCCCCCAGTCCTCCTGTCACTCACCTGTACATACACCTGAGATCATGCAGAGCCCCCTATGTATCCTCCAGTCCTCCTGTCACTCACCTGTACATACACCTGAGATCATGCAGAGCCCCCTGTGTATCCCCCAGTCCACCTGTCACTCACCTGTATATACACCTGAGATCATGCAGAGCCCCCTGTGTATCCCCCAGTCCTCCTGTCACTCACCTGTACATACACCTGAGATCATGCAGAGCCCCCTGTGTATCCCCCAGTCCACCTGTCACTCACCTGTATATACACCTGAGATCATGCAGAGCCCCCTGTGTATCCCCCAGTCCTCCTGTCACTCACCTGTACATACACCTGAGATCATGCAGAGCCCCCTGTGTCTCCCCCAGTCCACCTGTCACTCACCTGTACATACACCTGAGATCATGCAGAGCCCCCTGTGTATCCCCCAGTCCACCTGTCACTCACCTGTATATACACCTGAGATCATGCAGAGCCCCCTGTGTATCCCCCAGTTCTCCTGTCACTCACTTGTATATACACCTGAGATCATGCAGAGCCCCCTGTGTATCCCCCAGTCCTCCTGTCACTCACCTGTACATACACCTGAGATCATGCAGAGCCCCCTGTGTATCCCCCAGTCCTCCTGTCACTTACCTGTACATACACCTGAGATCATGCAGAGCCCCCTGTGTATCCCCCAGTCCTCCTGTCACTCACCTGTACATACACCTGAGATCATGCAGAGCCCCCTGTGTATCCCCCAGTCCTCCTGTCACTCACCTGTACATACACCTGAGATCATGCAGAGCCTCCTGTGTATCCCCCAGTCCTCCTGTCACTCACCTGTACATACAACTGAGATCATGCAGAGCCCCTGTGTATCCCCCAGTCCTCCTGTCACTCACCTGTACATACACCTGAGATCATGCAGAGCCCCCTGTGTATCCCCCCCGTCCTCCTGACACTCACCTGTACATACACCTGAGATCATGCAGAGCCCCCTGTGTATCCCCCAGTCCTCCTGTCACTCACCTGTACATACACCTGAGATCATGCAGAGCCCCCTGTGTATCCCCCAGTCCTCCTGTCACTCACCTGTACATACACCTGAGATCATGCAAAGCCCCCTGTGTATCCCCCAGTCCTCCTGTCACTCACCTGTACATACACCTGAGATCATGCAGAGCCCCCTGTGTATCCCCCAGTCCTCCTGTCACTCACCTGTACATACACCTGAGATCATGCAAAGCCCCCTGTGTATCCCCCAGTCCTCCTGTCACTCACCTGTACATACACCTGAGATCATGCAGAGCCCCCTGTGTATCCCCCAGTCCTCCTGTCACTCACCTGTACATACACCTGAGATCATGCAGAGCCCCCTGTGTATCCTCCAGTCCTCCTGTCACTCACCTGTACATACACCTGAGATCATGCGGAGCCCCCTGTGTATCCCCCAGTCCTCCTATCACTCACCTGTATATACACCTGAGATCATGCGGAGCCCCCTGTGTATCCCCCAGTCCTCCTGTCACTCACCTGTACATACACCTGAGATCATGCAGAGCCCCTGTGTATCCCCCAGTCCTCCCGTCACTTACCTGTATATACACCTGAGATCATGCAGAGCCCCCTATGTATCCTCCAGTCCTCCTGTCACTCACCTGTACATACACCTCCTGAGATCATGCAGAGCCACCTGTGTATCCCCCAGTCCTCCTGTCACTCACCTGTACATACACCTGAGATCATGCAGAGCCCCCTGTGTATCCCCCAGTCCTCCTGTCACTCACCTGTACATACACCTGAGATCATGTAGAGCCTCCTATGTATCCTCCAGTCCTCCTGTCACTCACCTGTACATACACCTCCTGAGATCATGCAGAGCCACCTGTGTATCCCCCAGTCCTCCTGTCACTCACCTGTACATACACCTGAGATCATGCAGAGCCCCCTGTGTATCCCCCAGTCCTCCTGTCACTCACCTGTACATACACCTGAGATCATGTAGAGCCTCCTGTGTATCCCCCAGTCCTCCTGTCACTCACCTGTACATACACCTGAGATCATGCAGAGCCCCCTGTGTATCCCCCAGTCCACCTGTCACTCACCTGTATATACACCTGAGATCATGCAGAGCCACCTGTGTATCCCCCAGTCCTCCTGTCACTCACCTGTATATACACCTGAGATCATGCAAAGCCCCCTGTGTATCCTCCGGTTCTCCTGCCACTCACCTGTACATACACCTGAGATCATGCAGAGCCCCTGTGTATCCCCCAGTCCTCCTGTCACTCACCTGTACATACAACTGAGATCATGCAGAGCCCCCTGTGTATCCCCCCGTCCTCCTGTCACTCACCTGTACATACAACTGAGATCATGCAGAGCCCCCTGTGTATCCCCCAGTCTTCCTGTCACTCACCTGTATATACAGCTGAGATCATGCAGAGCCCCCTGTGTATTCCCCAGTCCTCCTGTCACTCACCTGTATATACACCTGAGATCATGTAGAGCCTCCTGTGTATCCCCCAGTCCTCCTGTCACTCACCTGTACATACACCTGAGATCATGCAGAGCCCCTGTGTATCCCCCAGTCCTCCTGTCACTCACCTGTACATACACCTGAGATCATGCAGAGCTCCTCCAGTCCTCCTGTCACTCACCTGTACATACACCTGAGATCATGCAGAGCCCCTGTGTATCCCCCAGTCCTCCTGTCACTCACCTGTACATACACCTGAGATCATGCAGAGCCCCCTGTGTATCCCCCAGTCCTCCTGTCACTCACCTGTACATACAACTGAGATCATGCAGAGCCCCTGTGTATCCCCCAGTCCTCCTGTCACTCACCTGTACATACACCTGAGATCATGCAGAGCCCCCTGTGTATCCCCCAGTCCTCCCGTCACTTACCTGTATATACACCTGAGATCATGCAGAGCCCCCTATGTATCCTCCAGTCCTCCTGTCACTCACCTGTACATACACCTCCTGAGATCATGCAGAGCCACCTGTGTATCCCCCAGTCCACCTGTCACTCACCTGTATATACACCTGAGATCATGCAGAGCCCCCTGTGTATCCCCCAGTCCTCCTGTCACTCACCTGTACATACACCTGAGATCATGCAGAGCCCCCTGTGTCTCCCCCAGTCCACCTGTCACTCACCTGTACATACACCTGAGATCATGCAGAGCCCCCTGTGTATCCCCCAGTCCACCTGTCACTCACCTGTATATACACCTGAGATCATGCAGAGCCCCCTGTGTATCCCCCAGTTCTCCTGTCACTCACTTGTATATACACCTGAGATCATGCAGAGCCCCCTGTGTATCCCCCAGTCCTCCTGTCACTCACCTGTACATACACCTGAGATCATGCAGAGCCCCCTGTGTATCCCCCAGTCCTCCTGTCACTCACCTGTACATACACCTGAGATCATGCAGAGCCCCCTGTGTATCCCCCAGTCCTCCTGTCACTCACCTGTACATACACCTGAGATCATGCAGAGCCCCCTGTGTATCCCCCAGTCCTCCTGTCACTCACCTGTACATACAACTGAGATCATGCAGAGCCCCTGTGTATCCCCCAGTCCTCCTGTCACTCACCTGTACATACACCTGAGATCATGCAGAGCCCCCTGTGTATCCCCCCCGTCCTCCTGACACTCACCTGTACATACACCTGAGATCATGCAGAGCCCCCTGTGTATCCCCCAGTCCTCCTGTCACTCACCTGTACATACACCTGAGATCATGCAGAGCCCCCTGTGTATCCCCCAGTCCTCCTGTCACTCACCTGTACATACACCTGAGATCATGCAAAGCCCCCTGTGTATCCCCCAGTCCTCCTGTCACTCACCTGTACATACACCTGAGATCATGCAGAGCCCCCTGTGTATCCCCCAGTCCTCCTGTCACTCACCTGTACATACACCTGAGATCATGCAGAGCCCCCTGTGTATCCTCCAGTCCTCCTGTCACTCACCTGTACATACACCTGAGATCATGCGGAGCCCCCTGTGTATCCCCCAGTCCTCCTATCACTCACCTGTATATACACCTGAGATCATGCGGAGCCCCCTGTGTATCCCCCAGTCCTCCTGTCACTCACCTGTACATACACCTGAGATCATGCAGAGCCCCTGTGTATCCCCCAGTCCTCCCGTCACTTACCTGTATATACACCTGAGATCATGCAGAGCCCCCTATGTATCCTCCAGTCCTCCTGTCACTCACCTGTACATACACCTCCTGAGATCATGCAGAGCCACCTGTGTATCCCCCAGTCCTCCTGTCACTCACCTGTACATACACCTGAGATCATGCAGAGCCCCCTGTGTATCCCCCAGTCCTCCTGTCACTCACCTGTACATACACCTGAGATCATGTAGAGCCTCCTATGTATCCTCCAGTCCTCCTGTCACTCACCTGTACATACACCTCCTGAGATCATGCAGAGCCACCTGTGTATCCCCCAGTCCTCCTGTCACTCACCTGTACATACACCTGAGATCATGCAGAGCCCCCTGTGTATCCCCCAGTCCTCCTGTCACTCACCTGTACATACACCTGAGATCATGTAGAGCCTCCTGTGTATCCCCCAGTCCTCCTGTCACTCACCTGTACATACAACTGAGATCATGCAGAGCCCCTGTGTATCCCCCAGTCCTCCTGTCACTCACCTGTACATACACCTGAGATCATGCAGAGCCCCCTGTGTATCCTCCAGTCCTCCTGTCACTCACCTGTACATACACCTGAGATCATGCAGAGCCCCCTGTGTATCCCCCAGTCCACCTGTCACTCACCTGTATATACACCTGAGATCATGCAGAGCCCCCTGTGTATCCCCCAGTCCTCCTGTCACTCACCTGTATATACACCTGAGATCATGCAAAGCCCCCTGTGTATCCTCCGGTTCTCCTGCCACTCACCTGTACATACACCTGAGATCATGCAGAGCCCCTGTGTATCCCCCAGTCCTCCTGTCACTCACCTGTACATACAACTGAGATCATGCAGAGCCCCCTGTGTATCCCCCCGTCCTCCTGTCACTCACCTGTACATACAACTGAGATCATGCAGAGCCCCCTGTGTATCCCCCAGTCTTCCTGTCACTCACCTGTATATACAGCTGAGATCATGCAGAGCCCCCTGTGTATTCCCCAGTCCTCCTGTCACTCACCTGTATATACACCTGAGATCATGTAGAGCCTCCTGTGTATCCCCCAGTCCTCCTGTCACTCACCTGTACATACACCTGAGATCATGCAGAGCCCCTGTGTATCCCCCAGTCCTCCTGTCACTCACCTGTACATACACCTGAGATCATGCAGAGCCCCCTGTGTATCCCCCAGTCCTCCTGTCACTCACCTGTACATACAACTGAGATCATGCAGAGCCCCTGTGTATCCCCCAGTCCTCCTGTCACTCACCTGTACATACACCTGAGATCATGCAGAGCCCCCTGTGTATCCCCCAGTCCTCCTGACACTCACCTGTACATACACCTGAGATCATGCAGAGCCCCCTGTGTATCCCCCAGTCCTCCTGTCACTCACCTGTACATACACCTGAGATCATGCAGAGCCCCCTGTGTATCTCCCAGTCCTCCTGTCACTCACCTGTACATACACCTGAGATCATGCAGAGCCCCCTGTGTATCCCCCAGTCCTCCTGTCACTCACCTGTACATACACCTGAGATCATGCAGAGCCCCCTGTGTATCCTCCAGTCCTCCTGTCACTCACCTGTACATACACCTGAGATCATGCGGAGCCCCCTGTGTATCCCCCAGTCCTCCTATCACTCACCTGTATATACACCTGAGATCATGCGGAGCCCCCTGTGTATCCCCCAGTCCTCCTGTCACTCACCTGTACATACACCTGAGATCATGCAGAGCCCCTGTGTATCCCCCAGTCCTCCCGTCACTTACCTGTATATACACCTGAGATCATGCAGAGCCCCCTATGTATCCTCCAGTCCTCCTGTCACTCACCTGTACATACACCTCCTGAGATCATGCAGAGCCACCTGTGTATCCCCCAGTCCTCCTGTCACTCACCTGTACATACACCTGAGATCATGCAGAGCCCCCTATGTATCCTCCAGTCCTCCTGTCACTCACCTGTACATACACCTGAGATCATGCAGAGCCCCCTGTGTATCCCCCAGTCCACCTGTCACTCACCTGTATATACACCTGAGATCATGCAGAGCCCCCTGTGTATCCCCCAGTCCTCCTGTCACTCACCTGTACATACACCTGAGATCATGCAGAGCCCCCTGTGTATCCCCCAGTCCACCTGTCACTCACCTGTATATACACCTGAGATCATGCAGAGCCCCCTGTGTATCCCCCAGTCCTCCTGTCACTCACCTGTACATACACCTGAGATCATGCAGAGCCCCCTGTGTCTCCCCCAGTCCACCTGTCACTCACCTGTACATACACCTGAGATCATGCAGAGCCCCCTGTGTATCCCCCAGTCCTCCTGTCACTCACCTGTACATACACCTGAGATCATGCAGAGCCCCCTGTGTATCCTCCAGTCCTCCTGTCACTCACCTGTACATACACCTGAGATCATGCGGAGCCCCCTGTGTATCCCCCAGTCCTCCTATCACTCACCTGTATATACACCTGAGATCATGCGGAGCCCCCTGTGTATCCCCCAGTCCTCCTGTCACTCACCTGTACATACACCTGAGATCATGCAGAGCCCCTGTGTATCCCCCAGTCCTCCCGTCACTTACCTGTATATACACCTGAGATCATGCAGAGCCCCCTATGTATCCTCCAGTCCTCCTGTCACTCACCTGTACATACACCTCCTGAGATCATGCAGAGCCACCTGTGTATCCCCCAGTCCTCCTGTCACTCACCTGTACATACACCTGAGATCATGCAGAGCCCCCTGTGTATCCCCCAGTCCTCCTGTCACTCACCTGTACATACACCTGAGATCATGTAGAGCCTCCTATGTATCCTCCAGTCCTCCTGTCACTCACCTGTACATACACCTCCTGAGATCATGCAGAGCCACCTGTGTATCCCCCAGTCCTCCTGTCACTCACCTGTACATACACCTGAGATCATGCAGAGCCCCCTGTGTATCCCCCAGTCCTCCTGTCACTCACCTGTACATACACCTGAGATCATGTAGAGCCTCCTGTGTATCCCCCAGTCCTCCTGTCACTCACCTGTACATACAACTGAGATCATGCAGAGCCCCTGTGTATCCCCCAGTCCTCCTGTCACTCACCTGTACATACACCTGAGATCATGCAGAGCCCCCTGTGTATCCTCCAGTCCTCCTGTCACTCACCTGTACATACACCTGAGATCATGCAGAGCCCCCTGTGTATCCCCCAGTCCACCTGTCACTCACCTGTATATACACCTGAGATCATGCAGAGCCCCCTGTGTATCCCCCAGTCCTCCTGTCACTCACCTGTATATACACCTGAGATCATGCAAAGCCCCCTGTGTATCTTCCGGTTCTCCTGCCACTCACCTGTACATACACCTGAGATCATGCAGAGCCCCTGTGTATCCCCCAGTCCTCCTGTCACTCACCTGTACATACAACTGAGATCATGCAGAGCCCCCTGTGTATCCCCCCGTCCTCCTGTCACTCACCTGTACATACAACTGAGATCATGCAGAGCCCCCTGTGTATCCCCCAGTCTTCCTGTCACTCACCTGTATATACAGCTGAGATCATGCAGAGCCCCCTGTGTATTCCCCAGTCCTCCTGTCACTCACCTGTATATACACCTGAGATCATGTAGAGCCTCCTGTGTATCCCCCAGTCCTCCTGTCACTCACCTGTACATACACCTGAGATCATGCAGAGCCCCTGTGTATCCCCCAGTCCTCCTGTCACTCACCTGTACATACACCTGAGATCATGCAGAGCTCCTCCAGTCCTCCTGTCACTCACCTGTACATACACCTGAGATCATGCAGAGCCCCTGTGTATCCCCCAGTCCTCCTGTCACTCACCTGTACATACACCTGAGATCATGCAGAGCCCCCTGTGTATCCCCCAGTCCTCCTGTCACTCACCTGTACATACAACTGAGATCATGCAGAGCCCCTGTGTATCCCCCAGTCCTCCTGTCACTCACCTGTACATACACCTGAGATCATGCAGAGCCCCCTGTGTATCCCCCAGTCCTCCTGACACTCACCTGTACATACACCTGAGATCATGCAGAGCCCCCTGTGTATCCCCCAGTCCTCCTGTCACTCACCTGTACATACACCTGAGATCATGCAGAGCCCCCTGTGTATCTCCCAGTCCTCCTGTCACTCACCTGTACATACACCTGAGATCATGCAGAGCCCCCTGTGTATCCCCCAGTCCTCCTGTCACTCACCTGTACATACACCTGAGATCATGCAGAGCCCCCTGTGTATCCTCCAGTCCTCCTGTCACTCACCTGTACATACACCTGAGATCATGCGGAGCCCCCTGTGTATCCCCCAGTCCTCCTATCACTCACCTGTATATACACCTGAGATCATGCGGAGCCCCCTGTGTATCCCCCAGTCCTCCTGTCACTCACCTGTACATACACCTGAGATCATGCAGAGCCCCTGTGTATCCCCCAGTCCTCCCGTCACTTACCTGTATATACACCTGAGATCATGCAGAGCCCCCTATGTATCCTCCAGTCCTCCTGTCACTCACCTGTACATACACCTCCTGAGATCATGCAGAGCCACCTGTGTATCCCCCAGTCCTCCTGTCACTCACCTGTACATACACCTGAGATCATGCAGAGCCCCCTATGTATCCTCCAGTCCTCCTGTCACTCACCTGTACATACACCTGAGATCATGCAGAGCCCCCTGTGTATCCCCCAGTCCACCTGTCACTCACCTGTATATACACCTGAGATCATGCAGAGCCCCCTGTGTATCCCCCAGTCCTCCTGTCACTCACCTGTACATACACCTGAGATCATGCAGAGCCCCCTGTGTATCCCCCAGTCCACCTGTCACTCACCTGTATATACACCTGAGATCATGCAGAGCCCCCTGTGTATCCCCCAGTCCTCCTGTCACTCACCTGTACATACACCTGAGATCATGCAGAGCCCCCTGTGTCTCCCCCAGTCCACCTGTCACTCACCTGTACATACACCTGAGATCATGCAGAGCCCCCTGTGTATCCCCCAGTCCACCTGTCACTCACCTGTATATACACCTGAGATCATGCAGAGCCCCCTGTGTATCCCCCAGTTCTCCTGTCACTCACTTGTATATACACCTGAGATCATGCAGAGCCCCCTGTGTATCCCCCAGTCCTCCTGTCACTCACCTGTACATACACCTGAGATCATGCAGAGCCCCCTGTGTATCCCCCAGTCCTCCTGTCACTTACCTGTACATACACCTGAGATCATGCAGAGCCCCCTGTGTATCCCCCAGTCCTCCTGTCACTCACCTGTACATACACCTGAGATCATGCAGAGCCCCCTGTGTATCCCCCAGTCCTCCTGTCACTCACCTGTACATACACCTGAGATCATGCAGAGCCCCCTGTGTATCCCCCAGTCCTCCTGTCACTCACCTGTACATACAACTGAGATCATGCAGAGCCCCTGTGTATCCCCCAGTCCTCCTGTCACTCACCTGTACATACACCTGAGATCATGCAGAGCCCCCTGTGTATCCCCCCCGTCCTCCTGTCACTCACCTGTACATACACCTGAGATCATGCAGAGCCCCCTGTGTATCCCCCAGTCCTCCTGTCACTCACCTGTACATACACCTGGAATCATGCAGAGCCCCCTGTGTATCCCCCAGTCCTCCTGTCACTCACCTGTATATACACCTGAGATCATGCAGAGCCCCCTATGTATCCCCCAGTCCTACCGTCACTCACCTGTATATACACCTGAGATCATGCAGAGCCTCCTGTGTATTCCCCAGTCCTCCTGTCACTCACCTGTATATACACCTGAGATCATGCAGAGCCCCCTGTGTATCCCCCAGTCCTCCTGTCACTCACCTGTACATACACCTGAGATCATGCAGAGCCCCCTGTGTATCCCCCAGTCCTCCTGTCACTCACCTGTACATACACAAGAGATCATGCAGAGCCCCCTGTGTATCCCCCAGTCCTCCTGTCACTCACCTGTATATACACCTGAGATCATGCAGAGCCCCCTGTGTATCCCCCCCGTCCTCCTGTCACCCACCTGTACATACACAAGAGATCATGCAGAGCCCCCTGTGTATCCCCCAGTCCTCCTGTCACTCACCTGTATATACACCTGAGGTCATGCAGAGGCCCCTGTGTATCCCCCCATCCTCCTGTCACTCACCTGTACATACACCTGAGATCATGCAGAGCCCCCTGTGTATCCCCCAGTCCTCCTGTCACTCACCTGTATATACACCTGAGGTCATGCAGAGCCCCCTGTGTATCCCCCCATCCTCCTGTCACCCACCTGTACATACACAAGAGATCATGCAGAGCCCCCTGTGTATCCCCCAGTCCTCCTGTCACTCACCTGTATATACACCTGAGATCATGCAGAGCCCCCTGTGTATCCCCCAGTCCTCCTGTCACTCACCTGTATATACACCTGAGGTCATGCAGAGCCCCCTGTGTATCCCCCCATCCTCCTGTCACCCACCTGTACATACACAAGAGATCATGCAGAGCCCCCTGTGTATCCCCCAGTCCTCCTGTCACTCACCTGTATATACACCTGAGATCATGCAGAGCCCCCTGTGTATCCCCCAGTCCTCCTGTCACTCACCTGTATATACACCTGAGATCATGTAGAGCCCCCTGTGTATCCCCCAGTCCTCCTGTCACTCACCTGTATATACACCTGAGGTCATGCAGAGCCCCCTGTGTATCCCCCAGTCCTCCTGTCACTCACCTGTACATAAACCTGAGATCATGCAGAGCCCCCCGTGTATCCCCCCGTCTCCATCAATCACCTGTTATCATGGTGGATTCCTCCCCTTGCGGTCTTCTCCTCTGTGTACAGCTCTGGTTACTAACAACAGCTCGCAGATCCTGTCTCCGGCTCGGGGTTTCGGGCAGGATGTGTGTCCAGCAGCAGATGGGAGGGAGGGACAGGTGCAATGTGTGATACCTGTGCTGCGGACAGGGGGAGGGGCGGGCGTCCTGCACAACTATTCAGTCCCCTGCACTATAATTATACCTAATTGCAGAGTTCTCCCCCCTATAGACTGACCGTCGTGCCGGGGGGTCTCTATACGGCCGGACATATGGGCCGGGGGTCTCTATACGGCCGGACATATGGGCCGGGGGGTCTCTATACGACCGGACATATGGGCCGGGGGTCTCTATACGGGCCGGACATATGGCCCGCGGTCTCTATACGGGCCGGACATATGGGCCGGGGGTCTCTATACGGGCCGGACATATGGGCCGGGGGTCTCTATACGGGCTGGACATATGGGCCGGGAGGTCTCTATACGGCCGGACATATGGGCCGGGGGTCTCTATACGGGCTGGACATATGGGCCGGGAGGTCTCTATACGGCCGGACATATGGGCCGGGGGTCTCTATACGGGCTGGACATGTGGGCCGGGGAGTCTCTATACGGGCCGGACATATGGGCCGGGGGTCTCTATACGGGCTGGACATATGGGCCGGGGAGTCTCTATACGGGCCGGACATATGGGCCGGGGGTCTCTATACGGGCTGGACATATGGGCCGGGGAGTCTCTATACGGGCCGGACATATGGGCCGGGGGTCTCTATACGGGCTGGACATATGGGCCGGGGAGTCTCTATACGGGCTGGACATATGGGCCGGGGGTGGACTGTGGGGGGCGCTGCGTATATACACCAGGAATTGGAAGATTTCTCCTATTTTCACAATTTATCTTAGAAATGCAGGAATTTTTACAAAGTGAAGTCGCCAATAGTAAAGCGATGAACTTTACACGGCATTTACAGTTTATCAAAAAAGTGAGTACACCCCTCACATTTGTGTAGATATTAGAATATATCTTCTCTTGGGGCAGCGCTGCAGATGTGACCCTGTGATACAATGTATCAGTGTAAATAACACAGCACAGCCTGCTGGCAGCAAAAGTGAGTACACCCCTAAGTGAGAATGGCCACATTGTGCCCTGGGTGTGAATATTTTGTGTGGTCGCCATTATTTTCCAATTTCTTACCTCCCTTGGGCCTGGAGGTCACTAGATCTTCTCAGGAGCCTCTGGATCCTCTTCATCCTCCATGACAACATCCCGGAGCTGGTGGATGTTACAGACCTTCCATGTGAGGAGGCCCCACAGATGCTCCATAGGGTTTAGGTCTGGAGACGCTCAGCCGGTCCAGCATCTTCACCCTCAGTGTCTGTAGTGAGGCAGTGGGGGTCTTGGAGGTGTTTGGGGTCATTATCATGGTGTAATATGAAGGGGGGATCCTGCTCTGCTTCAGTGTCACAGGACATGTTGGCATTCATGGTTCTCTCAAGGATTTGTAGCTCCAACAGCCGGCAGCACTCATGGCCCCAAACCATGACCCTCAACCAGCATGCCTGACTGTAGGCAGGACACACGTGTCTTTGTGCTCCTCACCTGGAGGCACCGCACACACTGACACCATCTGACACAAATAAGTTTATCTTGGTCCCATCAGACCCTAGGACGGTTCCAGTCATCCATGTGCTTAGTCTCTTGTCTCCAGCAAACGGTTTGTGGCTTTCTTGTGCATCCTCTTTATTAGTGGCTTCCTTCTGGGACAACAGCCACGCAGAGCAATTTACTGCAATGTGCGGCGCATAGTCTGAACACTGACAGGCGGACCCCCCCCACCCCTGTAACCTCTGCAGCGTGCAGCATATAGTCTGAGCAGTGACAGCCTTGTATACAAGCTGCGCGCTGACACTGCACATTGTATACAAGCCGCGCGCTGACACTGCACATTGTACACAAGCCGTGCGCTGACACTGCACATTGTACACAAGCCGCGCGCTGACACTGCACATTGTATACAAGCCGCGCGCTGACACTGCACATTGTACACAAGCCGCGCGCTGACACTTCACATTGTATACAAGCTGCGCTCTGACACTGCACATTGTATACAAGCTGCGCGCTGACACTCCACATTGTACACAAGCCGCGCGCTGACACTGCACATTGTACACAAGCCGCGCGCTGACACTGCACATTGTACACAAGCCGCGCGCTGACACTGCACATTGTACACAAGCCGCGCGCTGACACTGCACATTGTATACAAGCCGCGCGCTGACACTGCACATTGTATACAAGCCGCGCGCTGACACTGCACATTGTACACAAGCCGCGCGCTGACACTGCACATTGTACACAAGCCGCGCGCTGACACTGCACATTGTACACAAGCCGCGCGCTGACACTGCACATTGTACACAAGCCGCGCGCTGACACTGCACATTGTACACAAGCCGCGCGCTGACACTGCACATTGTACACAAGCCGCGCGCTGACACTGCACATTGTACACAAGCCGCGCGCTGACACTTCACATTGTATACAAGCTGCGCTCTGACACTGCACATTGTATACAAGCTGCGCGCTGACACTCCACATTGTACACAAGCCGCGCGCTGACACTGCACATTGTACACAAGCCGCGCGCTGACACTGCACATTGTACACAAGCCGCGCGCTGACACTGCACATTGTACACAAGCCGCGCGCTGACACTGCACATTGTATACAAGCCGCGCGCTGACACTGCACATTGTATACAAGCCGCGCGCTGACACTGCACATTGTACACAAGCCGCGCGCTGACACTGCACATTGTATACAAGCTGCGCGCTGACATTGCACATTGTATACAAGCTGCGCGCTGACACTGCACATTGTATACAAGCTGCGCGCTGACACTGCACATTGTATACAAGCTGCGCACTGACACTGCACATTGTATACAAGCTGCGCGCTGACACTGCACATTGTATACAAGCCGCGCTCTGACACTGCACATTGTATACAAGCCGCGCGCTGACACTGCACATTGTACACAAGCCGCGCGCTGACACTGCACATTGTACACAAGCCGCGCGCTGACACTGCACATTGTACACAAGCCGCGCGCTGACACTGCACATTGTATACAAGCCGCGCGCTGACACTGCACATTGTATACAAGCCGCGCGCTGACACTGCACATTGTACACAAGCCGCGCGCTGACACTGCACATTGTATACAAGCCGCGCGCTGACACTGCACATAGCGCGCGGCTTGTGTACAATGTGCAGTGTCAGCGCGCGGCTTGTATACAATGTGCAGTGTCAGCGCGCGGCTTGTGTACAGACACTGCACATTGTACACAAGCCGCGCGCTGACACTGCACATTGTACACAAGCCGCGCGCTGACACTGCACATTGTATACAAGCTGCGCGCTGACACTGCACATTGTATACAAGCCGCGCGCTGACACTGCACATTGTATACAAGCCGCGCGCTGACACTGCACATTGAACACAAGCCACGCGTTGACACTGCACATTGTACACAAGCCGCGCGCTGACACTGCACATTGTACACAAGCCGCGCGCTGACACTGCACATTGTATACAAGCCGCGCGCTGACACTGCACATTGTACACAAGCCGCGCGCTGACACTGCACATTGTATACAAGCTGCGCGCTGACATTGCACATTGTATACAAGCTGCGCGCTGACACTGCACATTGTATACAAGCTGCGCGCTGACACTGCACATTGTATGCAAGCTGCGCGCTGACACTGCACATTGTATACAAGCTGCGCGCTGACACTGCACATTGTATACAAGCTGCGCACTGACTCTGTACATTGTACAGGCTGCGCGCTGACACTGCACATTGTACACAAGCCGCGCGCTGACACTGCACATTGTATACAAGCTGCGGACTGACACTGCACATTGTATACAAGCTGCGCACTGACACTGCACATTGTACACAAGCCGCGCGCTGACACTACACATTGTACACAAGCCGCGCGCTGACACTGCACATTGTACACAAGCCGCGCGCTGACACTGCACATTGTATACAAGCTGCGGACTGACACTGCACATTGTATACAAGCTGCGCACTGACACTGCACATTGTACACAAGCCGCGCGCTGACACTACACATTGTACACAAGCCGCGCGCTGACACTGCACATTGTACACAAGCCGCGCGCTGACACTGCACATTGTACACAAGCCGCGCGCTGACACTGCACATTGTACACAAGCCGCGCGCTGACATTGCACATTGTACACAAGCCGCGCGCTGACACTGCACATTGTATACAAGCCGCGCGCTGACATTGCACATTGTATACAAGCTGCGCGCTGACATTGCACATTGTATACAAGCCGCGCTCTGACACTGCACATTGTATACAAGCTGCGCGCTGACACTGCACATTGTATACAAGCCGCGCTCTGACACTGCACATTGTATACAAGCCGCGCGCTGACACTGCACATTGTACACAAGCCGCGCGCTGACACTGCACATTGTACACAAGCCGCGCGCTGACACTGCACATTGTACACAAGCCGCGCGCTGACACTGCACATTGTATACAAGCCGCGCGCTGACACTGCACATTGTATACAAGCCGCGCGCTGACACTGCACATTGTACACAAGCCGCGCGCTGACATTGCACATTGTACACAAGCCGCGCGCTGACACTGCACATTGTATACAAGCCGCGCGCTGACATTGCACATTGTATACAAGCTGCGCGCTGACATTGCACATTGTATACAAGCCGCGCTCTGACACTGCACATTGTATACAAGCTGCGCGCTGACACTGCACATTGTATACAAGCCGCGCTCTGACACTGCACATTGTATACAAGCCGCGCGCTGACACTGCACATTGTACACAAGCCGCGCGCTGACACTGCACATTGTACACAAGCCGCGCGCTGACACTGCACATTGTACACAAGCCGCGCGCTGACACTGCACATTGTACACAAGCCGCGCGCTGACACTGCACATTGTATACAAGCCGCGCGCTGACACTGCACATTGTATACAAGCCGCGCGCTGACACTGCACATTGTACACAAGCCGCGCGCTGACACTGCACATTGTATACAAGCCGCGCGCTGACACTGCACATAGCGCGCGGCTTGTGTACAATGTGCAGTGTCAGCGCGCGGCTTGTATACAATGTGCAGTGTCAGCGCGCGGCTTGTGTACAGACACTGCACATTGTACACAAGCCGCGCGCTGACACTGCACATTGTACACAAGCCGCGCGCTGACACTGCACATTGTATACAAGCTGCGCGCTGACACTGCACATTGTATACAAGCCGCGCGCTGACACTGCACATTGTATACAAGCCGCGCGCTGACACTGCACATTGAACACAAGCCACGCGCTGACACTGCACATTGTACACAAGCCGCGCGCTGACACTGCACATTGTATACAAGCTGCGCGCTGACATTGCACATTGTATACAAGCTGCGCGCTGACACTGCACATTGTATACAAGCTGCGCGCTGACACTGCACATTGTATACAAGCTGCGCGCTGACACTGCACATTGTATACAAGCTGCGCGCTGACACTGCACATTGTATACAAGCTGCGCACTGACTCTGTACATTGTACAGGCTGCGCGCTGACACTGCACATTGTACACAAGCCGCGCGCTGACACTGCACATTGTATACAAGCTGCGGACTGACACTGCACATTGTATACAAGCTGCGCACTGACACTGCACATTGTACACAAGCCGCGCGCTGACACTACACATTGTACACAAGCCGCGCGCTGACACTGCACATTGTACACAAGCCGCACGCTGACACTGCACATTGTACACAAGCCGCGCGCTGACACTGCACATTGTATATAAGCTCCATACTGACCCTGCACATTGTATACAAGCTGCGCGCTGACACTGCACATTGTCTACAAGCTGCGCGCTGACACTGCACATTGTATACAAGCTGCGCGCTGACACTGCACATTGTATACAAGCTGCGCTCTGACATTGCACATTGTATACAAGCTGCGCGCTGACATTGCACATTGTATACAAGCTACGCACTGACACTGCACATTGTATACAAGCTGCGCGCTGACACTGCACATTGTATACAAGCTGCGCGCTGACACTGCACATTGTATACAAGCTGCGCACTGACTCTGTACATTGTACAAGCTGCGCGCTGACATTGCACATTGTATACAAGCTGCCCACTGACACTGCACATTGTATACAAGCTGCGCGCTGACACTGCACATTGTATACAAGCTGTGCACTGACACTGTACATTGTACAAGCTGCACGCTGACATTGCACATTGTTTACAAGCTGCGCGCTGACACTGCACATTGTATACAAGCTGCGCGCTGATACTGCACATTGTATAAAAGCTGCGCGCTGACATTGCACATTGTATACAAGCTGCGCGCTGACACTGCACATTGTATGCAAGCTGCGCGCTGACATTGCACATTGTACACAAGCCGCGCGCTGACACTGCACATTGTATACAAGCTCCATACTGACACTGCACATTGTATACAAGCTGCGCACTGACACTGCACATTGTACACAAGCCGCGCGCTGACACTGCACATTGCATACAAGCTGCGCGCTGACACTGCACATTGTATACAAGCTGCGCACTGACACTGCACATTGTATACAAGCTGCGCACTGACACTGTACATTGTATACAAGCTGCGCGCTGACACTGCACATTGTATACAAGCTGCGCACTGACACTGTACATTGTACAAGCTGCGCGCTGACACTGCACATTGTATACAAGCTGCGCGCTGACACTGCACATTGTATACAAGCTGCGCACTGACTCTGTACATTGTACAAGCTGCGCGCTGACATTGCACATTGTATACAAGCTGCCCACTGACACTGCACATTGTATACAAGCTGCGCGCTGACACTGCACATTGTATACAAGCTGCGCGCTGACACTGCACATTGTATACAAGCTGTGCACTGACTCTGTACATTGTACAAGCTGCGCGCTGACATTGCACATTGTACACAAGCCGCGCGCTGACACTGCACATTGTATACAAGCTGCGCACTGACACTGCACATTGTATACAAGCTCCATACTGACACTGCACATTGTATACAAGCTGCGCACTGACACTGCACATTGTACACAAGCCGCGCGCTGACACTGCACATTGCATACAAGCTGCGCGCTGACACTGCACATTGTATACAAGCTGCGCACTGACACTGCACATTGTATACAAGCTGCGCACTGACACTGTACATTGTATACAAGCTGCGCACTGACACTGCACATTGTATACAAGCTGCGCACTGACACTGTACATTGTAAAAGCTGCGCGCTGACACTGCACATTGTATACAAGCTGCGCGCTGACACTGCACATTGTATACAAGCTGCGCGCTGACTCTGTACATTGTACAAGCTGCGCGCTGACATTGCACATTGTATACAAGCTGCCCACTGACACTGCATATTGTATACAAGCTGCGCGCTGACACTGCACATTGTATACAAGCTGTGCACTGACACTGTACATTGTACAAGCTGCACGCTGACATTGCACATTGTATACAAGCTGCGCGCTGACACTGCACATTGTATACAAGCTGCGCGCTGACACTGCACATTGTATACAAGCCGCGCGCTGACACTGCACATTGTATAAAAGCTGCGCGCTGACATTGCACATTGTATACAAGCTGCGTGCTGACACTGCACTTTGTATGCAAGCTGCGCGCTGACATTGCACATTGTACACAAGCCGCGCGCTGACACTGCACATTGTATACAAGCTGCGCACTGACACTGCACATTGTATACAAGCTCCATACTGACACTGCACATTGTATACAAGCTGCGCACTGACACTGCACATTG
Organism: Anomaloglossus baeobatrachus; assembly: GCF_048569485.1. Taxonomy (NCBI): domain Eukaryota; kingdom Metazoa; phylum Chordata; class Amphibia; order Anura; family Aromobatidae; genus Anomaloglossus; species Anomaloglossus baeobatrachus. Next base: position 796,699,480 of record NC_134354.1, read on the forward strand.
TACACAAGCCGCGCGCTGACACTGCACATTGCATACAAGCTGCGCGCGGACACTGCACATTGTATACAAGCTGCGCACTGACACTGCACATTGTATATAAGCTCCATACTGACCCTGCACATTGTATACAAGCTGCGCGCTGACACTGCACATTGTATACAAGCTGCGCGCTGACACTGCACATTGTATACAAGCTGCGCGCTGACACTGCACATTGTATACAAGCTGCGCACTGACACTGTACATTGTACAAGCTGCGCGCTGACACTGCACATTGTATACAAGCTGCGCGCTGACACTGCACATTGTATACAAGCTGCGCACTGACACTGCACATTGTATACAAGCCGCGCGCTGACACTGCACATTGTATACAAGCCGCGCGCTGACACTGCACATTGTATACAAGCTGCGCACTGACACTGTACATTGTACAAGCTGCGCGCTGACATTGCACATTGTATACAAGCTGCGCGCTGACACTGCACATTGTATACAAGCTGCGCGCTGACACTGCACATTGTATACAAACTGCACACTGACACTGCACATTGTATACAAGCTGCGCGCTGACATTGCACATTGTATACAAGCTGCGCGCTGACACTGCACATTGTATAGAAGCTCCATACTGACACTGCACATTGTATACAAGCTGCGCACTGACACTGCACATTGTACACAAGCCGCGCGCTGACACTGCACATTGCATACAAGCTGCGCGCTGACACTGCACATTGTATACAAGCTGCGCACTGACACTGTACATTGTACAAGCTGCGCGCTGACATTGCACATTGTATACAAGCTGCCCACTGACATTGCACATTGTATACAAGCCGCGCGCTGACACTGCACATTGTACACAAGCCGCGCGCTGACACTGCACATTGTATACAAGCCGCGCGCTGACACTGCACATTGTACACAAGCCGCGCGCTGACACTGCACATTGTACACAAGTAGCGCGCTGACACTGCACATTGTACACAAGCCGCGCGCTGACACTGCACATTGTATACAAGCTGCGCACTGACACTGCACATTGTATACAAGCTGCGCACTGACACTGCACATTGTACACAAGCCGCGCACTGACACTGCACATTGTATACAAGCTGCGCACTGACACTGCACATTGTATACAAGCCGCGCGCTGACACTGCACATTGTACACAAGCCGCGCGCTGACACTGCACATTGTACACAAGCCGCGCACTGACACTGCACATTGTATACAAGCTGCGCACTGACACTGCACATTGTATATAAGCTCCATACTGACCCTGCACATTGTATACAAGCTGCGCGCTGACACTGCACATTGTCTACAAGCTGCGCGCTGACACTGCACATTGTATACAAGCTGCGCGCTGACACTGCACATTGTATACAAGCTGCGCGCTGACATTGCACATTGTATACAAGCTGCGCGCTGACATTGCACATTGTATACAAGCTGCGCGCTGACATTGCACATTGTATACAAGCTACGCACTGACACTGCACATTGTATACAAGCTGCGCGCTGACACTGCACATTGTATACAAGCTGCGCGCTGACACTGCACATTGTATACAAGCTGCGCACTGACACTGTACATTGTACAAGCTGCGCGCTGACACTGCACATTGTATACAAGCTGCGCGCTGACACTGCACATTGTATACAAGCTGCGCACTGACTCTGTACATTGTACAAGCTGCGCGCTGACATTGCACATTGTATACAAGCTGCCCACTGACACTGCACATTGTATACAAGCTGCGCGCTGACACTGCACATTGTATACAAGCTGCCCACTGACACTGCACATTGTATACAAGCTGCGCGCTGACATTGCACATTGTATACAAGCTGCCCACTGACATTGCACATTGTATACAAGCTGCCCACTGACACTGCACATTGTATACAAGCTGCGCGCTGACACTGCACATTGTATACAAGCTGCGCACTGACACTGTACATTGTACAAGCTGCGCGCTGACACTGCACATTGTATACAAGCTGCGCGCTGACACTGCACATTGTATACAAGCTGCGCACTGACACTGCACATTGTATACAAGCCGCGCGCTGACACTGCACATTGTATACAAGCCGCGCGCTGACACTGCACATTGTATACAAGCTGCGCACTGACACTGTACATTGTACAAGCTGCGCGCTGACATTGCACATTGTATACAAGCTGCGCGCTGACACTGCACATTGTATACAAGCTGCGCGCTGACACTGCACATTGTATACAAACTGCACACTGACACTGCACATTGTATACAAGCTGCGCGCTGACATTGCACATTGTATACAAGCTGCGCGCTGACACTGCACATTGTATAGAAGCTCCATACTGACACTGCACATTGTATACAAGCTGCGCACTGACACTGCACATTGTACACAAGCCGCGCGCTGACACTGCACATTGCATACAAGCTGCGCGCTGACACTGCACATTGTATACAAGCTGCGCACTGACACTGTACATTGTACAAGCTGCGCGCTGACATTGCACATTGTATACAAGCTGCCCACTGACATTGCACATTGTATACAAGCCGCGCGCTGACACTGCACATTGTACACAAGCCGCGCGCTGACACTGCACATTGTATACAAGCCGCGCGCTGACACTGCACATTGTACACAAGCCGCGCGCTGACACTGCACATTGTACACAAGTAGCGCGCTGACACTGCACATTGTACACAAGCCGCGCGCTGACACTGCACATTGTATACAAGCTGCGCACTGACACTGCACATTGTATACAAGCTGCGCACTGACACTGCACATTGTACACAAGCCGCGCACTGACACTGCACATTGTATACAAGCTGCGCACTGACACTGCACATTGTATACAAGCCGCGCGCTGACACTGCACATTGTACACAAGCCGCGCGCTGACACTGCACATTGTACACAAGCCGCGCACTGACACTGCACATTGTATACAAGCTGCGCACTGACACTGCACATTGTATATAAGCTCCATACTGACCCTGCACATTGTATACAAGCTGCGCGCTGACACTGCACATTGTCTACAAGCTGCGCGCTGACACTGCACATTGTATACAAGCTGCGCGCTGACACTGCACATTGTATACAAGCTGCGCGCTGACATTGCACATTGTATACAAGCTGCGCGCTGACATTGCACATTGTATACAAGCTGCGCGCTGACATTGCACATTGTATACAAGCTACGCACTGACACTGCACATTGTATACAAGCTGCGCGCTGACACTGCACATTGTATACAAGCTGCGCGCTGACACTGCACATTGTATACAAGCTGCGCACTGACACTGTACATTGTACAAGCTGCGCGCTGACACTGCACATTGTATACAAGCTGCGCGCTGACACTGCACATTGTATACAAGCTGCGCACTGACTCTGTACATTGTACAAGCTGCGCGCTGACATTGCACATTGTATACAAGCTGCCCACTGACACTGCACATTGTATACAAGCTGCGCGCTGACACTGCACATTGTATACAAGCTGCCCACTGACACTGCACATTGTATACAAGCTGCGCGCTGACATTGCACATTGTATACAAGCTGCCCACTGACATTGCACATTGTATACAAGCTGCCCACTGACACTGCACATTGTATACAAGCTGCGCGCTGACATTGCACATTGTATACAAGCTGCGCGCTGACACTGCACATTGTATACAAGCTGCCCACTGACACTGCACATTGTATACAAGCTGCGCGCTGACATTGCACATTGTATACAAGCTGCCCACTGACATTGCACATTGTATACAAGCTGCGCGCTGACACTGCACATTGTATACAAGCTGCGCGCTGATACTGCACATTGTATAAAAGCTGCGCGCTGACACTGCACATTGTATGCAAGCCGCGCGCTGACATTGCACATTGTACACAAGCCGCGCGCTGACACTGCACATTGTATACAAGCTGCGCACTGACACTGTACATTTTACAAGCTGCGCGCTGACATTGCACATTGTATACAAGCTGCCCACTGACATTGCACATTGTATACAAGCTGCGCGCTGACACTGCACATTGTATACAAGCTGCGCGCTGACACTGCACATTGTATACAAGCTGCCCGCTGACACTGCACATTGTATACAAGCTGCGCGCTGACACTGCACATTGTATACAAGCTGCGCGCTGACACTGCACATTGTATACAAGCTGCACACTGACACTGCACATTGTATACAAGCTGCACACTGACACTGCACAGTGTATACAAGCTGCACATTGACACTGCACAGTGTATACAAGCTGCACACTGACACTGCACATTGTAGCACAGGGTCAGATCTGCAGCGCTGCCCCAGGAGAAAATAGAAGAAAATATATAGAGCTGTGAGGGGTGTACTCACTTTTGTCATATTCTGGAACTACAAAACAATGTTTTCTTTTTGTATTTTGCGCCCTTCCTCCATGCCAGTGTTTGGGATGTGGGGCGTTTACTCAGGTGAATGCTGTTCTTCAATAGTTTACACTTTGAATAAGTCGTGGCCTTGTGGACCCTAATTCGTGGCTTGGCCTCAATACTGCTGCGCAGAGCCGGGACCTGGTGAAAGGAGCTGGGACCTGGTGACAGGTGCCGGGACCTGGTGAAAGGAGCCGGGACCTGGTGAAAGGAGCTGGGACCTGGTGACAGGCGACGGGACCTGGTGAAAGGAGCTGGGACCTGGTGAAAGGAGCCGGGACCTGGTGAAAGGAGCCGGGACCTGGTGAAAGGAGCTGGGACCTGGTGACAGGCGCCGGGACCTGGTGAAAGGAGCTGGGACCTGGTGAAAGGAGCCGGGACCTGGTGAAAGGAGCCGGGACTTGGTGAAAGGAGCTGGGACCTGGTGACAGGCGCCGGGACCTGGTGAAAGGAGCCGGGACCTGGTGAAAGGAGCTGGGACCTGGTGACAGGCGCCGGGACCTGGTGACAGGCGCCGGGACCTGGTGAAAGGAGCTGGGACCTGGTGACAGGCGCCGGGACCTGGTGAAAGGAGCTGGGACCTGGTGACAGGCGGCGGGACCTGGTGACAGGCGACGGGACCTGGTGAAAGGAGCTGGGACCTGTTGACAGGCGGCGGGACCTGGTGAAAGGAGCCGGGACCTGGTGAAAGGAGCCGGGACCTGGTGAAAGGAGCCGGGACCTGGTGACAGGTGCCGGGACCTGGTGAAAGGAGCCGGGACCTGGTGAAAGGAGCCGGGACCTGGTGAAAGGAGCTGGGACCTGGTGAAAGGAGCCGGGACCTGGTGAAAGGAGCCGGGACCTGGTGAAAGGAGCTGGGACCTGGTGACAGGCGCCGGGACCTGGTGACAGGCGACGGGACCTGGTGAAAGGAGCTGGGACCTGGTGAAAGGAGCTGGGACCTGGTGACAGGCGACGGGACCTGGTGAAAGGAGCCGGGACCTGGTGAAAGGAGCTGGGACCTGGTGACAGGCGCCGGGACCTGGTGAAAGGAGCTGGGACCTGGTGACAGGTGGCGGGACCTGGTGACAGGCGACGGGACCTGGTGAAAGGAGCTGGGACCTGGTGACAGGCGCCGGGACCTGGTGAAAGGAGCCGGGACCTGGTGAAAGGAGCCGGGACCTGGTGACAGGTGCCGGGACCTGGTGAAAGGAGCCGGGACCTGGTGAAAGGAGCCGGGACCTGGTGAAAGGAGCTGGGACCTGGTGACAGGCGCCGGGACCTGGTGACAGGCGACGGGACCTGGTGAAAGGAGCTGGGACCTGGTGAAAGGAGCTGGGAGCTGGTGACAGGCGACGGGACCTGGTGAAAGGAGCCGGGACCTGGTGAAAGGAGCTGGGACCTGGTGACAGGCGCCGGGACCTGGTGAAAGGAGCTGGGACCTGGTGACAGGCGGCGGGACCTGGTGACAGGCGACGGGACCTGGTGAAAGGAGCTGGGACCTGGTGACAGGCGCCGGGACCTGGTGAAAGGAGCCGGGACCTGGTGAAAGGAGCCGGGACCTGGTGACAGGTGCCGGGACCTGGTGAAAGGAGCCGGGACCTGGTGAAAGGAGCCGGGACCTGGTGACAGGCGCCGGGACCTGGTGACAGGCGACGGGACCTGGTGAAAGGAGCTGGGACCTGGTGACAGGCGCCGGGAACTGGTGAAAGGAGCCGGGACCTGCTGCGCAGAGCTGGGACCTGGTGACAGGCGCTGGGACCTGGTGACAGGCGACGGGACCTGGTGAAAGGAGCTGGGACCTGGTGACAGGAGCCGGGACCTGGTGAAAGGAGCCGGGACCTGCTGCGCAGAGCTGGGACCTGGTGACAGGAGCCGGGACCTGCTGCGCAGAGCTGGGACCTGGTGACAGGAGCCGGGACCTGGTGAAAGGAGCTGGGACCTGGTGAAAGGCGCCGGGACCTGGTGACAGGAGCCGGGACATGGTGAAAGGAGCCGGGACCTGGTGACAGGAGTCGGGACCTCGTGAAAGGAGCCGGGACCTGGTGACAGGAGCCGGGACCTGGTGACAGGCGCCGGGACCTGGTGACAGGCGCCGGGACCTGGTGACAGGCGCAGTCACCGCATCTGCACAGAGACGGCTCTTGTGCCAGCTGATTTGTTTTGTCTCCAGGAGATTGGTGCGAGGGAAGGATAAAGCTGAAAGGCCAAAACCTTCAAGATGATAAAAATCCATGCGTGTTTATCGTAGCGGCACTGAGCTTTTCTTTTTCTCTGCTCATATTTTCTGATTTTTCAGACTAATCCCACCCATGCTTATGCTTCTTAGCTCCTCCCCCAAGGAGCCGCCTGCAGCATTCAGAGCTGTAATCATTATTAAATGGCACAATGCAGAAATTAACACTTTCACATCAGAGGTGACGAAATTCTCAGACAGAAGAGTGTGTCCGGCCTGTACAGGAGGAGGCCACCACCAGGAGGACCACCACTAGGAGGACCCCCAGCTCAGATTGCAGTAGAATGGGCATACATCATGGCACAAAGCACGGATCAGCACAAATAGCAATGTCCTGCGGTGTAGATTTATTATTAATGTTTTGGGGAGACTCCGCCCGATCTCCTGGGTGACAGGTCACTGTGGGCTCAGGACTGGTGTGGACCCGGTGGAGTCAGGTCCAAGTAGATCGCCTTCAAGGAGATGGTGCTCACTCCATGAGGATGTCATACGACTCTGAGCCATGGACGACCAGGGCTGAAATCACAGAGAAAACAAAGGAATACAGTTACTCCCTGTTATCAGCCATTACTGGGGGAGGGGACTACAGGACAGGCAAGTACAGTCTATTACTCCCTGTTACCAGCCGTTACTGGGGGAGGAGACTGTAGGACAGGTGCCTACAATCTTTTACTCCCTGTTACCAGCCATTACTGGGGGAGGAGACTGTAGGACAGGTGAGTACAGTCTATTACTCCCTGTTACCAGCCATTACTGGGGGAGGAGACTGTAGGACAGGTGACTACATTCTATTACTCTCTGTTACCAGCCATTACTGGGGGAGGAGACTGTAGGACAGGTGACTACAATCTATTACTCTCTGTTACCAGCCAATACTGGGGGAGGAGACTGTAGGACAGGTGTATTATGAATACATTTGGACTAGGTTCCAGTTTGGGGCTCCCTCTTGTGGTCAGTGCTGGTAGTGAAGTTGGCTTGCTGAATAGAAACCAGACAGCTGGGGATGACTGGCAATCAGGTTGTTCTGACTGGGCCTATATGCCTGAGTAGTGTTCTCTTGTTCCTGGCCGGTGCTCAATGTTGCTTCTCCTGTGCTGAGGACATTCTGAAGCCAGCCCTGCCTTCTGTGTCTCCCAGAACTCCTTTTAGATAAGTTTGGTCTTTTTACCTCTGCTGCTGGTTTCCACCTTCTTGTTGTTTTTCTGTTTAGGTACTAAGGTTTGTTTCCTATTTTGCCTGTGTGAAGTTCTGGGTGGAGTTGGATCATTCCCTGCTGGGAATGTCTGTGTACCTTGCTCCATATTCTGCTATGTATGTTGTTTTGTCATGCTTGGTATTAATTTCAGCCCCCCCACTATATTAGTGTTTTGTTTGGATCCCAGTAACACCAGAGTCCTGATATAGTGGGGGCAGAGTCTGTGTGGGCTCAGTGTTTTTCTATATCAGGAGTGTTGGTATTTTCTAGGGTATTGCACGGCTGCAGACAGTGCTCTTTTTTGTTCTTTCCTATTTAGATAGTTTGGGCCTCATCTTTGCTGAATCTGTTCTCTACCTGTGTATTGTGTTTTCCTACATTACTGTTGTCTTTACATGTGGGGGGCTATCTATATCTTTGGGGACTTCTCCAAGGCAGATTAGCTTTTCTGCATTTCTCTCTGTAGGAATAATTAGTTCTCCGGCTGTGTCGAAGTGACCAGGTCATCGTAGGCACGTCCCACGGCTACTTCTAGTTGTGTGTTAGTGTGAGGTCTGCAGTCCGCTGGGATTCCAACCACTCTGGTAACATTCTGGGCTTCCTTGTTTTTGTCCTTTTTCTGATCCTCCTAAGTCACTGAATAACAGCACAGGAGACTACAATCTATTATGCCCTGTTATCAGCCAATACTGGGGGAGGGGACATTCTATTACTCCCAGTTATCAGCCATTACTGGAGGAAGAGACTGTAGGACAGGTGACTACAGTCTATTACTCCCTGTTATCAGCCATTACTGGGGACGGAGACTACAATCTATTACGCCCTGTTATCAGCCAATACTGGGGAGGGGACCACAGGACAGGCGACTACAATCTATTACTCCCAGTTATCAGCCATTACTCGAGAAGGAGACTGTAGGACAGGTGACTACAATCTATTACTCTCTGCGATCAGCAATTTTAAGTGACTGTCAGCACAGAATGTTAAAGCCAAGTCCTGGTGCTCGTCCATCATGGTGCAGTCGCACATGTTAGTAGTGGTTTTCTTCTATCTCTATCCTTCTTTGGCCCTATTAAGCCTGAGCTGTCAGTCAAAGAAGGGGAGGTTGAGTTTGAGAGAGGGGTAAAACAAGCAGGTGTGAAGGTGCACTGAAATGTGTGACCACGCCCGGGTCTGGACTGGCCCCCTGGCAATTCTGGCATATTCCAGCAGGACCGGTCCGGCCGTGGGCCGCATTGTCGGCTACGCTGATGACAGTATTGGTGTCCTCATGATGCTGTTACTGGTCACAGTTGTGATACAGCACAGACCCACCCCCCCCCCAGCTCCGTCACTTACTCTGGCAGGCCATGGGCTTCCCTTTTGTCTGTGAACTACTGGAGGCCGGCACCACGCAAGGGACATCAGCGGTGTGATAATGTCACGGCATCGCACCGCGAGTGTCCACTGCAAGACTGGATAGAAGAGGAGGCTGCGGAGGACGAGGAGTCTGGAGTAGGTCAGTATTAGGTTTTTTATTTTAGGTGGGCTGTGGGGGACATGATACTATAGGGGCCTGTCGGGGGGACCACCATACTATGTGGTGCTGTGGGGGAGACCATCATATTATATGGGGAGGTTTTATTATACTGTATATAGAGGATATAGTGATAGGAAATGAATATACTGAATGGAATAGATGAAGGAAATCTAATTTTAAGACATATTAAGGTGGAGAAAACGAATATCTGCTAATAATCACGTGTGGCATAGATCATTACCCACACACGATAATAATGACATTACTACAGAGGATAAAGTGACAACAGACTTCTATAGAAGTGATCACATTATTTAGCTGCCCTGTAAGTGGATAGGGTGTAATTCCTAGAGGACTGACCTGTACAGGCGAATCCGGCGCCCACACCCCAACACACGTTTCCACTGCTCTTCTTCAGGGCTTCAGCCGACTATAGGAAGGCCCAGCCGCCTCAATATGTCTTATAATTAGACATCCTTCATTTATTACATTTAGTGTATTGATTTCCTTTCACTATAGCCTTTGTCTTTCTTATATATATATATATAATTCAGTATAATATAATTATAAAGATTTTGCACTTTTTCATCAAAACAAAAAACGCTGTGACTTGACTTTTGATGGCCAGAAGCCACATGACTGTCTGTCACATATGAAACCCCCGTGACAGTACCCCCCTACGAGTGATCTCTGGACACTCAGGACCAGGCCTATTTGGATGGGCAGCATGGAATTAATGAACCAATTATGTGGCACTCACATCCGCTGTTGGGACCCACAGCCTCTCTCCCAGTACGTAACCCCTCCAGTGCACCAAGTATTGAAGGGAATGACGTAGAAAACAAGAGTCAACAATTTTAGCTATTTGAAACTCCAAATTACCATCAACCGGCGGCAAAGGGGATGGATCCAAAGGTTCCACATTGTTTTTGAGCAGTGCCCTGTGCAACACATTGTGGATCTTAAGAGCCTGAGGTAACTAGACGAAATGCTAATGGGTTAATGATGGTGGTTGTCCTATAGGAGCCAATAAACCAAGGCCCCAGCTTCCAGGAAGGAATCTTCCACTTTATGCTCCTGGTAGACAGCCACACATAGTCATTCACACTCAGGTCCAGACCTGGCAAGCGTTTTTTTGTCAGCCATACGTTTGTATCTGTCTCCCATCAGCTTCAAATTACTCTGAACCCCTTGCCATAAGAGAAGAGAGCGATGAGACAAAACGTTCCTCCTCAGGAACTCCCGAAGCCCCTCTACCACTAAAGGTACCAAATTTCAGATAAAAACCATATGCACCAAAGAATGGTGACTTGCCAGTAGAGTCCTGGTGATGATTATTTAAAGTAAATTTGGCCAATGATAAATAAGATGCCCAATCCTCCTGGTTATTGGAGACAAAGCACCTAAGGTAAGCTTCTAAATTTTGATTTATGTGCTCTGTCTGTGAGAATGGAAGTCAGAAGAGAAAGACAACTGCCCCCCAGTCGAGCACAAAACGCTTTTCAAAATTTGGAAACAAACTTGGTTCACCGATCTGAGACCACATGGGAAGGAACCCCGTGAAGCCTCATGATCTCATTGATGAACACCTGAGCCAGAGTCTTGGCATTTGGAAGTGCTGGCAATACGATGAAATGTGTCATCTTACTGAACCTATTCACAACCACCAAAACCACAGTCTCTCCTGAAGACAAAGGTAAGTCAGGAATGAAATCCATGGATAAATGCGTCCATGGTCTATTCAGGATAGCCAATGATAGGAGGGAACCCAATAGAATAAAATATATCTCAGCCACCAAAAACTACGAGACAGGAGGTCCATGGTTGCTTTACTACCTGGATGACCCTCAAGTACAGAATTGTGATGTTCCCCAATTAGTTTACAGCACATATTGAGTGGCACGAACAACTTCTCTTAAGGGCAAGAGGCCGGGGCGTCCCCCTGAGCTTCGAACACCTCCCCCTCCAGGTCTTGACACAAGGCCAAGACAATCACCCACTTCTGCAAAATGAGTACCGGGTTCACATGATCACTACCACCAGGGAATCTCCAGGATAATGCATCTGCTTTGATGTTCTTAATCCATGGACAGTAAGTGACAGTAAAATTAAATCTGGTAAAAGAATAAAAACCATCTAGCCTGCCTGGGATTGAAATGTTTGATAGAATCAAGATATTGCAGATTGTTATAGTCTGTGATCATGGTAAAGTGATGAACTGCCCCCTCCAGCCAATGGCACCATTCCTCGAAAACTAACTTATTGCCAAGAGCTCAGTTTTACTCAGATCATAGTTTCTCTTGGCCGGGGACAAATTATTTAAAAAGAAACCACAAGGACGTAATTTACCAGGAAATGAACCTTATGACAACACAGCCCCCACCCCCACCTCAGATGCACCAACCGCCACGATAAAAGGCTGTGAAACATCAAGCTGACTGAGTATTGGAGCTGTGGAAAAACATCCTTTTAAAGAGGTAAAAGCATGCTGGACAGTGTCTGACCATTTAGAGAAAACTGTCCCTTTTTTGTCATGTGTCTGAGAGGTTTCAAATTTACCGTTCAATTAAAGTTCTGAATAAATTTCCGATAAAAATTGGAAAACCCTAGAAAGTGCTGTAACGCTTTTTGGTTTTCCAGACGATCTCAGTGGAGTACAGCAAGGACCTTCTCAGGATCCATCCGAAAACCTGAAGACGACAACAGGTACCCAAAAATTGTATCTCTTGGACAGCGAAAACACACTTCTCCAGTGTGGCATACAGTTTCTTATCTCTTAAAATCTATAGTACCTGCTTTATATATATCTGATGTGTCACCATACCGGGTGAGTAGATGAAGATATCGTCCAAATAAACCACAAACCTGCCCACCAAATGGTGAAAAATATCATTCACAAAATGCTGGAAAATAGCAGGGGCATTAGTGAGACTAAATGGCATGACCAGACTTTCACAATGTCCCTCAGGTGCATTGAAAGCTGTCTTCCATTCATCCCCTTCTCGGATTCTAAGTAGATTGTAGGTTCCCTTAAGTCCAACTTGGAGAACCACTTATCTCCCACAATCTGGTTGAATAGATCCTGAATCAGAGCGAGAATATAAAGCTGGTGTCACACATAACGACGACGACAACGACGTCGCTGCTACGTCACCATTTTCTGTGACGTTGCAGCGACGTCCCGTCGCTGTCGCTGTGTGTGACATCCAGCAACGACCTGGCCCCTGCTGTGAGGTCGCCGGTCGTTGCTGAATGTCCAGCTTCATTTTTTGGTCGTCACTCTCCCGCTGTGACACACACATCGCTGTGTGTGACAGCGAGAGAGCGACGAAATGAAGCGATCAGGAGCCGGCACTGGCAGCTGCGGTAAGCTGTAACCAGCGTAAACATCGGGTAACCAAGGGAAGTCCTTTCCCTGGTTACCCGATGTTTACGCTGGTTACCAGCCTCCGCTCTTGCTGCCAGCGCCGGCTCCTGCACTGTGACATGTGGCTGCAGTATGCATCGGGTAATTAACCCGATGCATACTGTAGCAAGGAGAGCAAGGAGCCAGCGCTAAGCGCGGCTCCCTGCTCTCTGCACTGTGACATGTAGCTGCAGCACACATCGGGTTAATTAACCCGATGTGTGCTGCAGGAGAGCAAGGAGCCAGCACTAAGCGCGGCTCCCTGCTCTCTGCACATGTAGCACAGCGACCTTATGATCGCTGCTTCTGCTGTGTTTGACAGCTAAGCAGCGATCATAACAGCGACTTACAAGGTCGCTGTTACGTCACCGAAAATGGTGACGTAACAGCGACGTCGTTGTCGCTGTCGTTTAGTGTGACACCAGCTTAAGGGTCTCGGACGGTAAAATGATTAAATTCCTGGAGATCCAAACAAGGGCAGACACCACCATCTTTCTTCTTAACGAAGAAGAACCCTGCCACCACGGGTGAAGAGGAGGGTCTGATATGTGCCTTATCCAGACTCTCAACAATGTAATCTTTCATGGCTTGTCTCTGGGTCAGAAAAATTATACAGTCAGGACTAGGAAAGTTTTTGTCCAGTAAACAGATTAATGGGACAGTCATATACACGATGGGGAGGCAAATCCTTACACCCCCTCTCTGAAAATACAACCTCAAACCCAGACAAAAATGCAGATAAGGACTCCTTAGAGGCCGGAGAGAGGGAAGCGTTCAGACAATTATCAATACAGTAGTTTCCACACTCAACAATTTCCCTGGATTGCCAATCCACTACCGGATTATGTTTCACGAACCAGGGTAGACCCAGTATAAGGGGAGTGGGAAGGCCTTCCAGGACATAGCAGGGAATTACTTCATAATGTAGGGGTCCTACCCTCTGTTTTATACCATGAACCATCTGTGTCAGGCATCTCTGAGCAACTGGTGCTGAGTCAATGACATACTGTAGATGGCGATGGATTTAGCCAATATACTGCAGGTGAGCCCATGAGTCCTTACAAACAGCGTATCCACCATGCTGACTCCTGAACCACTGTCCACTGTCCACAAACTCTCTCAGTCCTGCTCTCTAGCACCACCTCTGCTGTCAGGATAAAGCGAGAATTACATGTGGAAGACAAACACACTCCCTGATTGTCCACCCTGACACCACCAAAAGTAAACTGAGTTCTGCTTAGGAATTGAAGGACAGACTTCAATAAAATGACCCCCTTTACCACAAAAAAACAACTTCTCTATTTGCGGATTTTAGTGGGAACATGCAAAGTAGTAGCTCCCCCTAGCTGCATGGGTTCCTCCACGGCCATAAGTGATGGAACTCTCACAGATTGCCGCCCCCCCCCCCCGACAATGGGGTACCACCCCAAGAAAGGGTCTCCAGGGAGAATGATCTAACCAGTCTAACTCAGAGATGTCTGTCCCTATGTATAGCCAAGGACATGGCAGCCTCCAAGGACTCAGGAGTTACATAAATCATTGAGGCATCTTTCAGTTTTTCTGAAACGCCTTGACAGGATTGGCTTCTGAGCGCCGGGTCATTCCATTTAGTGTCAGTTGTCCATCTATAAAATTCCAAACAATTAAGGCCGCTTTATACACAGCGACATCGCTAGCGATTGCACCCGCCACCATCGTGCGTGCGTCACGGGCAAATCGCTGCCCGTGGAGAAGAATATCGCTAGTACGCGTCACACGCACATACCTTCCTAATGACGTCGCTGTGGCCGGCGAACAAACTCTTGTTTAAGGGGCGGTTTGTACAATTTTTCCCGTTTTTCGGATCGCTAGCGGTCGCTCGTACATGTCACACGCAACGACGCCGCTAACGACGCCGGATGTACGTCACGAATTCCGTGACCCCAGCGATATCTCGTTAGCGATGTCGTTGCGTGTAAAGCGGCCTTAAGTCTCCGCTGACTGATCCCCCTGTTGGAGGCGACGCAGCCTAGACTCAGCGAAGGAGACAACAGGAGCCATGTGGCAACGAGAAAGCCCAGGATCCCCTGCAACAGAGCGATCACAATCCCCACTCGCTGCTCCTCATCTCAAGAGGAGTAAGTCCAAAGCCTAAAGTAGAATTTACAAGTCCATAAAGATAAAAAAAAATTGTCATTGCCCCTGCAAACCTGTCTGGGAGAGCAGTTTTGGGCTCCGGCTGAACCTGCCTATGTGGCGCCACCTTAATATATCAGGGTCCCCAGGGTACTGCAATCCTTACTAAGGGTGCAGGGCCTACCCCCCCCCGGTTCCAGGTTCCTATGAACCCAATCACACCTCACATCATGACCTGTCAGGCACACCAGTGGGTTGGTCTAGCTGGAATAGGGCCACCCACCTAGGGGTCAGGCAGACTGGTGGGAGGGAAAAAGAGAGGAGTTGAGTGAGAGCCCTCAAAGAGTGAGGAGCTGGCGTAGTAGCTCCCGGGGAGCTAGATTAAGGTTGGGTCGCAGACGGTGGTCCGGGACCACAGGAGTCAGGGACCGCTGGCAGTGACATTGGAAGGGTGCGACGTACATAGTCTAGGAGGACTGTCGGCATCAGAAACCCAAAAGAACTGACCGGTACTGAGCACGACGGGGTACAGGACCCTAGGTCAGGAGCAGTTCATCGTCCTGATAATTAACATGGGAGGGAGAGTCTCTTTATGAACTTCTCTAAGAGCTCAGAGGTTGAAGGCGACAGCACACCGCGTGGGATTGGGCTTTCCAGTAACTCGGCCCACTAAAATCCCAAGTGCCAGCCATCAAGAGCACAGCTACACTACAAATATAGTGAGCGAGGCCCTAACAGCTTCACGCCACGGGGCCACACAGAAAACTAACTTGAGCACGGAGGTGGCTCCGGATTACCAAGTGACACCGGTGGGAGCGGACACTGGACGGGCTCCCCGCAGTAACTGTGAGGCACAGAGACTTTGGTTTATCTTCAGTGTGAGTGTCTGCTTTATAATCCTCATCCTGCACCCCACTACCCACAGTGAGTATCCTGGTTACCCTGCGCTCCCGAACATCTCACCAAACAAACCCTGAGCCCAGGGCCTCCCCCACCTGCGGAGGGACCGACACCTTGCTGTCCCACACCCTCTGCCCCGGTACTCCTTCCAGCAGTGGCGGTACTCCCATTACGGCAACCCGTAGGTGGGGTCACGAACTTCTCCCCTGTAAATAATCCCCTTTCAAGGATTGGAGTGAGTGCAGAGCCCAGGTCCGGACCCCTCGAGCCACGACCACCCCGGATCCGAGCACCCTGGTCTGCGCCGGGGCGGCACACATCCCCGCAGAATCCCCAACATTAGGAGTCTGTGACCACTGCTGCCGCTGCACAACTAACTTGAGATCTGCAACCTCCAGGGACCCTGCAGCCACTGAGCCAAGGCAGCAACAGGATCCATTAAAGAAAAAAAAAAAGCCCCCCCCCAAAAAAAAATTCCCTAACGACAAGTGTCGCGGGCGGAGGAGGGGACGCCGCGCTCTCCCACTGCTCGGGTCCGGCTGCCGCTGCTGCTGCGGCCTGCTGCTGCTCGGTGACTCGAGCGATGGGCCGGATCCCGGGGACTCGAGCGGCGCTCCTCGCCCGTGAGTGAAAAGGGGTTGGTTTTTGGGATTGTTTATTGTCCGTGATGCCACCCACGGTTGTGGTGAGATTGGTAACACTACCGCTGCTCTGTATGGGGATCCCGGGAGCGGTGACAGGGAGCAGCAAAGTTGTTGGTTCTCCCCTCCGTGGGTAGGGGGGTAGTTGTCCCGGGGCCCAGTGATGAGGTGGGTGATGAGGGATGGCAGGGCCGGTGCAGGGCTTGGTGGGGTGCAGGGACGCGGGGGCAGCGCTGTGCCTCACGGCACTGTGGTACTCACTCAGCCTGAGACGGGGACACAGTTCTCGGTAAAACACACGGCTGGAAAGACGGTTCCCACGGACGGCTACTGTTGCTTTTCCCCAGTAGTTGACGGTGACGGTCCCTTTTCCTGCACCTAAGATGATGTTGGTAGCGATGGGTTCCCACTGGTAACCCGCTCCCCGGCTTGGATATGGGCCGGAGGAGCCCCTCTTTGCCCGCAGGCGCTGGCCCTGAGAAACTGGTGCCCTGGCGGTGGTGGTGTCTCTCTCTAACGGTTGGACTGTTGCCTTCAATCTGGACTTGGTTGTTGGGAGACCCAGAGGTCCCCTTCACTGACGGATTTGGCAAATTCACGGCGACTCCTAGCCTTGCCGGGATCCGAAAGGCCCCTGCCAATGGTGCTGGCTTCTCTTCGTATACCGCTCCGGTACCGCCGGGCCACCACCCGTCCACAGTCCTTTCGGCAACCTCCAAGCAGCCTCTCCTGCAGACGGTCACCGCCGTCTGCTAACCTTGCTGTTCTCAGTCCGGGGCACACACCCGGACCAACTTCAGGCTTTCCACTGTCACTTTCTCTTCCACCTTTACTCCTCTCTCTTGCTCCTTTTCCACTTCACTTCCACTTCACTCACTGTTCTGTCTACACTCCTTCACTTCCCTAGCTTGACTGCCTGGTTTTCCCGCCTCCAGGGCTGTGAACTCCTCGGTGGGCGGAGCCAACCGCCTGGCCCACCCCCTGGTGTGGACATCAGCCCCTGGAGGAAGGCAACAAGGATTTTTGTGTAGCTTTGGTGTACCTATCTGGGGTGTAGGGTGTGGTGGTGTCATGACCTGTGACCCCTGGCTTGCCCAGGGCGTCACATTCCCCCTTAGCAAAATGCAGACCGTCCGCAGGCTGCCCGTCCAACACCGGTTTTATTTTTCTGCAAAAGATAAAAAGATACACAAGACAAGTATAATAACTTCATCCCACAGCGGGAGGCACTTTTCTTAAACGTTACGTAACATTTTGACGGTTGCTGCTGCCGTTCTCTCCCACCCAAGTAACCTGGCCCTGATGCTGCCTCTAAGAAACAGGCAGCACCCCTTGACCCCAGTCCTGAACCAGTTACCCGAGCGGGATCTGTCCTTCCCCTCCAGAGGGTAGCCACCGGTTTCTGTGGTGGCTGGGCCCCAGCCTGCTCCACTGCGGGCCCTCCCTCCAACCTGCCTCTCCGGAGGCGGTAACGGTTGCTGCAACAAAACATACTTTATTTACATGCCACTAATGTTTGTGGTTGCCCTGCAAGTTCTCGGGCCTGTTCATAGAGAGTTCCCTATGCAACTTTTCAAACGGTCCCCACGGGGACAACGGTGCCGGCAACGGCCGGTTAAATCACGGTGCTGACAATCAGGTTACTGTTCGGTAATTATTCTCTTTCCATTTTCAAAACTTTCAACTTTTAAACACACTAGTGGTCCCAACGGGGACGGTGCAACGGTACTCCGCTGCCATCATTCCGACTCTTCTGTGTCTGCTGGGTCCCCTGCCACCAGCATATCAAACATGCAGTGACAGGCTTGCTGTGACATGGGTGCCCGGTATCCATTCTCACCATTACGCGGGGTGTAATAAACTACTGGTCCCCCCACATAGCGGAGACGCTCACTCGCCTCCTCGCCTTCAGGGGTTAGTTCAGCTCCCGAGCCGGAGTCGCTGGAGTCACCATCACTTGCATCTGCGTCAGGCGGGTTGCCGCCAGCTGCCGCAGCCTCCTGGCCTCCAGCATCCAGCACATCAGATCCCTCTGCAGTAGCATGGAGCAGCAGAGTAGGCGAGCTTATACTGAGGCGCCCCATAAGTAACGGCAAGGTTGATGCATAGGTCGAGACTAGGCCGGGCCCCTCAGCCGCAGCGGCCGGTCCTGGTAGGACATAGGGACGTGGGTCACCAGTCAACTCTGTTACATCTGTTCCCCTCCCGTACATCGGGGCAGTTGCAACCAGCATCTCCACCTCGTTGGTCCACTGCTCCATCATCCGGAAGATCTGATCCTGTTGGCGTTGGTGGAACGCAATCACCCGGGCCTTCATCCATGCTACGGTCCCGAGCTCGGGGCCTGGCGCAATCACTGCCGGGACTTCTGGCACATTTTTGTTAAGGGGCCGCGGTCCTAGCGGTTCCCCCGGGAACGATTCGGTGACGTCCTGAGTGTCTGCAGCCGGTTGGTCCGCCGGGGCGGATTGGCAGGGTATCGCTACCGGTTGGGCAGGTAGTGGGCCTAGTGGCGGAGCGGCAGCAGCTAACGCGGGTAGCGGGATGAGAGGCAGGGTGAGCGGAGGCAGGCCGGGCCCCTCAGCTTCAATGGCCGATCCCTCGGGAATACAGGGGCGTGGGTCTCTTACCCGCTCCTCCAAATCCTCTTCCACCTCGCGTCTCCGCATAGCAGCCACCACGTCCGCCATGTCGGTCTCCCACTCCTCCAGGAGGAGTTGCATGTGGGCCTGCAGACGGTTACTCAGCGGGACGGTCCGGTCCCTCAACCGCGTCGCCGTGCCGGGCGCGGGGGCTTCCTCGTCAGGAGTTGGGTTATGCATCTTGGTGACGAGGTCTTCCAGGAACCCAATCTCGCTGCAGAGTCCTGGCGTCCCTGCTTTTATAGCCGCGGCTACATGCGACCAGTCGCCATTTCGTCCCCCTTTAGCCTCTTTCCGGCTCCTCCTCTATCGGGGCGGGATTTTGGCCTTCGCGCCTCCATTACTCGAGGAGACACTCGAGCGGGAACTTTTCGCGCCAAAGATGGCGGCTTCTGAAATTTTCTGGCCGGACACCTCCGGCGGTAACAAGGCGCACCTCTACCAGACGGCAGAGCGGTAAGATCCTGTTCGTGACGCCAAGTTGTCGCGGGCGGAGGAGGGGACGCCGCACTCTCCCACTGCTCGGGTCCGGCTGCCGCTGCTGCTGCGGCCTGCTGCTGCTCGGTGGCTCGAGCGATGGGCCGGATCCCGGGGACTCGAGCGGCGCTCCTCGCCCGTGAGTGAAAAGGGGTTGGTTTTTGGGATTGTTTATTGTCCGTGACGCCACCCACGGTTGTGGTGATTGTATGGACACCACCGCTGCTCTGTATGGGGATCCCGGGAGCGGTGACAGGGAGCAGCAAAGTTGTTGGTTCTCCCATCCGTGGGTAGGGGGGTAGTTGTCCCGGGGCCCAGTGATGAGGTGGGTGATGAGGGATGGCGGGGCCGGTGCAGGGCTTGGTGGGGTGCAGGGACGCGGGGGCAGCGCTGTGCCTTGCGGCACTGTGGTACTCACTCAGCCTGAGACGGGGACACAGTTCTCGGTAAAACACACGGCTGGAAAGACGGTTCCCACGGACGGCTGCTGTTGCTTTTCCCCAGTAGTTGACAGTGACGGTCCCTTTTCCTGCACCTAAGATGATGTTGGTAGCGATGGGTTCCCACCGGTAACCCGCTCCCCGGCTTGGATATGGGCCGGAGGAGCTCCTCTTTGCCCGCAGGCGCTGGCCCTGAGAAACTGGTGCCTTGGCGGTGGCGGTGTCTCTCTCTAACGGTTGGACTGTTGCCTTCAATCGGGACTTGGTTGTTGGGAGACCCAGAGGTCCCCTTCACCAACGGATTTGGCAAATTCACGGCGACTCCTAGCCTTGCCGGGATCCGAAAGGCCCCTGCCAATGGTGCTGGCTTCTCTTCGTATACCGCTCCGGTACCTCCGGGCCACCACCCGTCCACGGTCCTTTCGGCAACCTCCAAGCAGCCTCTCCTGCAAACAGTCACCGCCGTCTGCTAACCTTGCTGTTCTCAGTCCGGGGCACACACCCGGACCAGCTTCAGGCTTTCCACTGTCACTTTCTCTTCCACCTTTACTCCTCTCTCTTGCTCCTCTACCACTTCACTTCCACTTCACTCACTGTTCTGTCTACACTCCTTCACTTCCCTAGCTTGACTGCCTGGTTTTCCCGCCTCCAGGGCTGTGAACTCCTCGGTGGGCGGAGCCAACTGCCTGGCTCCACCCCCTGGTGTGGACATCAGCCCCTGGAGGAAGGCAACAAGGATTTTTGTGTAGCTTTGGTGTACCTATCTGGGGTGTAGGGTGTGGTGGTGTCATGACCTGTGACCCCTGGCTTGCCCAGGGCGTCACACAAGTGTCATTTTTTTTTTGCTGCTGGTGATAATGTCACGCTTGATATGGGGAAGTATCAAGCGCATGGCGAAAGGGAATGGAAACCCTGTGTCTACTGAAAGGAAAGATGGTGACCCCTGACCAAACCTACTGCTGGTCCCTGGGGTCCCTCAACACCTTAGTTAGGCTCCACACCTATGCGCCAAGCTTGATACCTGACCCTAGGTATCCCTAGTGCTGGGCTCTAAATAGGAAACTAATGGGATGAGCTTTTCGTCAACCCCACTAAACACTATAGATGACACAAGGAGGACACACGGGGCAAATGCATGGACTACTTATCTACAGGATGACTGAGGTAGAAGTTCACCAGAGTTTTCAGCAATGATGCCACAGAGGAGTACAAGCCACCTGCTTGCAACATAGGCTTGAAGGAACTGAAAATATCTCCAGCATCAGTCCAAAGGAATGAAGGGGTATTTCAACACCAAGGGAATACTGATGGTCAGCAGCTGGGTGGAAGGCGAGCTCCTGCTGGGTCCAAAAGGGAGAGAGATGAATCCAGCAGGAAAGCAGCTACCTATACCAATGAATACTGACAGCAGGAACAATAGAAAGTCAGGAAGCATTTTGTGCAGGCAGACACTGTGACCTTCTATGGCCAGAAACCACATGACTGTCTGTCACACGTGACACACCCGTGACGTCTTCATGGGAGACTTGAATGCCAGAGTGGGCCACAGCAAACATGGAACCATTGTTGTAAACTTTGGACTTGGTGAACGTAACGAGGCTGGAGGAAGATTCGATGACTTTTATACAACAAATCAATTGTCCATCGTGATCACCTTAAAATCACAAAGAAAGACTATACACATGGACATCACCAAAGAATGAGATTGACTGCATATGTGTCCACCAAAGATGGAGGTTGTCTATCGTTACTTCAAAAACAAGGCCAGGAGCTGACTGTGGATCATGAACTTCTGACACCAACGATTAGAGTCAAGCTGCGCGAAAGGACGAGACAACAAGCGGTTACAGTCTCTATTTGACCAATATATCTGAAGTTATTTGGAATGGTCTGAACAACCGATTTATATCATTACACACGGATTATGGAAGCAAGGACACGTATACAGACAATTGTTACTGAAGAAGCCAGAAACATAATAATCAAGAGGCAGAAGAGACCCCCACAGCCATGGCTAATAGAAGAGACCCTAAAGATCATCAAAGAAAGACAAAAGCAAAAGGTAACAAGCAGGACGCAGATGTACCGACCCAGCGCCAGCAGCCGGGCCGCCGCTCGGATCCGGATCTGCGGTGGCTCAAGGGGTCTCCGGACCAGAGGGGGGTCGCGCGCACACTCAAACTAAAAGGGGGGTAATTACAGGGGATTTTGTGGTTAGAGTTCGTGACACCACCCACGGTGTGTGGTAAAGCGGGATACCACCGCTGCCGCTGGGAGCGCCCGGTGGCGGTGGAATGGCAGCCAGATATTTAACCCCTCCGTGGGTAGGGGGGAAGATATACCGGGGCTTGGTGATGGTGTGAGGGGAACACCGTTAGGGAGGAAAGGGTCACTGCGTTCTCACTCAGTCCAATAACGCTGACACCGACAACTTGTAAACTAGAATTCTTAGCACCGCTGTAGCAAGGAGTTAGTACGCTGGGATCCCGTGCCCGATGGTGTTGCCTGTTAGCCTGTGACCTTGAGCTTGGCACGTCTGTCTGTAGTTGGTCCCTCACAGCTTAAAACTGAACAGGTCCCGCTCACCCGTATGGCTAACGGAGTGAGCTTGCTCTCAGGGTTCACGCTTGGGATTTTGTGGAGTATATATTGGGAAAGTCCTATCCCCTCGTTGCGCTAGTACCCCGATTTTGGAGCGGGTGGAGGATGAATCTTGAAGTCTCACGCACGTCGGGTAAATTACCAGGACGCGTGAAGCTACTTCCTGGCCTAGGGTCCCCATGTACCCCATCATGCCCTGGCCCCTGCCCGGAGATGGCTCAAGGCCGCCGGCTGCCCTGCTCGGCAGTTCCGTGCCCCTTGAGGCGATCCCCTGCGACCGGGGTTCCAGCTCCTACTAGGTCCAGACCAACGTCTGCCACCTAGTAACTGAGGAGCCCAGCTCCCTGACCTCTCCACTCGAGAGTCACCACTCAACAACACTCTACTCCAACTGTCTCCTAACACTCCTGCACAGTTGTTCCGGCTCTTCCTCTATCCATGTCACGATCCCGGGAACAGCACGTTCCGGTGACCAGTCTCGCTCCACCACCTTGCCTCTGCGTTCTCCACGAACGTTATGACAGAGTCCTGGCATCCTTGCTTCTCTTCCGCTCTTGTTACATTCCGGCATGCCCCCTCGGTTTTCGCTTTGCACTCTTTCGTGCGCTGTGGCCCTCTGGGAACTTACGGTTCCGGCCTCACAAGCAAGACGAAGGGCGGGGCTTAGACTTTGCGCGCTTTCTCGGGGAAGACGACACTTTGGCACGAAAAGATGACGGAAAATGGCGGCATTGGCGAGAAGAGGAATCTTGACTTGCGGTTTTCAGCTCTAAGGCGCACATCACCCAGGTAAGTGGGTCCTGCTCGTATCCTGTTTGTGACGCCAGAGGTTTTGAGGTGTACTGCCCCAGCAACCGGGCTGCCGCTCGGATCCGGATCCGCGGTGGCTCGAGGGTCTCCGGACCCGAGAGGGGTCGCGCGGACACTCGCACTAAAAGGGGGGGGTACTTACAGGGGATTTTGTGGTTAGAGTTCGTGACGCCACCCACGGTATGTGGTAAAGCGGGATACCACCGCTGCCGCTGGGAGCGCCCAGTGGTGTTGGAATGGCAGCCAGATGTTTAACCCCTCGTTGGGTAGGGGGGGAAGATGCCCCGGGGCTTGGTGATTGTGAGAGGAGAGCACCGTTGGGGAGGAAAGGGTCACTGCGTACTCACTCAGTCCAAAAGCGCTGACACTGACAACTTGTAAACCAGAATTCTTAGCACCGCTGTAGCAAGGAGAGAGCATGCCGGGATCCCGTGCCCGATGGTGTTGCCTGTTAGCCTGTGACCTTGGCACCTCTGTCTGTAGTTGGTCCCTCTCAGCTTGAAACTGAACGGGTCCCGCTCACCCATATGGCTAACGGAGTGAGCTTGCTCTCAGGGTTCACGCTTGGGATTTTCTGGACTATATATTGGGAAAGTCCTATCCCCCTCGTTGCGCTAGTACCCAGATTTTGGAGCGGGTGGAGGATGAATCGTGAAGTCTTCGCACCCGTCGGGTAAATTACCAGGACGCGTGAAGCTACTTCCCGGCCTAGGGTCCACGTACACTGTCGTGCCCTGGCCCGTGCCCGGAGATGGCTCAAGGCCGCCGGCTGCCCTACTCGGCAGTTCCGTGCCCCTTGACGCGATCCCCTGCGACCGGGGTTCCAGCTCCTACCAGGCCCAGACCAACGTCTGCCACCTACGGTAGTAGCTGAGGACTGGAGCCCAGCTCCCTGACCTCTCCACTCGAGAGTCACCACTCAACAACACTCTACTCCAACTGTCTCCTAACACTCCTGACCTCCCCTTACCAACCCCCCAAATGTCCAGCCCTATTCCCTTCAGGCTGTCCCCTAGTGTGTCTGGTGGGTGTGGTGCAGAGTGTTTCTAGGATTTTGATTAGCTTGTTCTTAGCAACACCACAGACCAGGGATCCGCAACCAAGGAGGATTGGATATCATGCAGAAGGGCAGATTGCACAATACCCTGTGATGACCTGATAGGCCATGGCGTCACACAGACAACATCAGTAAAAGACTAAAGAGCCACTCCAGTAAACAAAGAACTATATTACCAAAAGATATGTACACAGAGAAAACGAATATCTGAAGGGCAAAACCAGGAGGCACCAAAAGATACGACGAAAGATTCAACCAAGTGTGGGAATGTGGAAAGACATGAACGGGAACAAACTAACTGAGCCAGAAGAGATCAATGAAAGATGGAAAGAATACATGAAGCATCTCTACGAGAACGACTCAGAGATATGAGAAGAAACTGAACCAGAAGAGATCACGGAAAGATAGAAAGAATACATGGAGCATCTCTACGAGAACGACTCAGAGATATGAGAAGAAACTGAACCAGAAGAGATCACGGAAAGGTAGAAAGAATACATGGAGCATCTCTACAAGAAGAACTCAGGGACAAGGGAAGAAACGGAGTCAGAAGAGACCATGGAAAGATGGAAAGAATACATGGAGCATCTCTACAAGAACAACTCAGGGACAAGGGAAGAAACGGAGTCAGAAGAGACCATGGAAAGATGGAAAGAATACATGGAGCATCTCTACAAGAACAACTCAGGGACAAGGGAAGAAACGGAGTCAGAAGAGACCATGGAAAGATGGAAAGAATACATGGAGCATCTCTACAAGAACAACTCAGGGACAAGGGAAGAAACGGAGTCAGAAGAGACCATGGAAAGATGTAGAGATGCTCCATGTATTCTTTCCAAGAACGACTCAGGGACAAGGGAAGAAACGGAGTCAGAAGAGACCATGGAAAGATGGAAAGAATACACGGAGCATCTCTACAAGAACAACTCAGGGACAAGGGAAGAAACGGAGTCAGAAGAGACCATGGAAAGATGTAGAGATGCTCCATGTATTCTTTCCAAGAACGACTCAGGGACAAGGGAAGAAACGGAGTCAGAAGAGACCATGGAAAGATGGAAAGAATACACGGAGCATCTCTACAAGAACAACTCAGGGATAAGGGAAGAAACGGAGTCAGAAGAGACCATGGAAAGATGGAAAGAATACACGGAGCATCTCTACAAGAACAACTCAGGGACAAGGGAAGAAACGGAGTCAGAAGAGACCACAGAAAGATGGAAAGAATACACGGAGCATCTCTACAAGAACAACTCAGGGACAAGGGAAGAAACGGAGTCAGAAGAGACCATGGAAAGATGGAAAGAATACATGGAGAATCTCTACAAGAACGACTCAGGGACAAGGGAAGAAACAGAGTCAGAAGAGACCATGGAAAGATGGAAAGAATACACGGAGCATCTCTACAAGAACAACTCAGGGACAAGGGAAGAAACGGAGTCAGAAGAGACCATGGAAAGATGGAAAGAATACATGGAGAATCTCTACAAGAACGACTCAGGGACAAGGGAAGAAACAGAGTCAGAAGAGACCATGGAAAGATGGAAAGAATACACGGAGCATCTCTACAAGGACAACTCAGGGACAAGGGAAGAAACGGAGTCAGAAGAGACCATGGAAAGATGGAAAGAATACATGGAGCATCTCTACAAGAACGACTCAGGAATACGGGAAGAAACTGAGCCAGAACAGACCACAGAAAGATGGAAAGAATACATGGAGCATCTCTACTAGAACAACTCAGGGATAAGGGAAGAAACGGAGCCAGAAGAGACCATGGAAAGATGGAAAGAATACATGGAGCATCTCTACAAGAACAACTCAGGGACAAGGGAAGAAACTGAGGCAGAAGAGACCACAGAAAGATGGAAAGAATACATGGAGCATCTCTACTAGAACAACTCAGGGACAAGGGAAGAAACTGAGGCAGAAGAGACCACAGAAAGATAGAAAGATGGAAAGAATACACGGAGCACCTCTACAAGAACAACTCAGGGATACGGGAAGAAACTGAGGCAGAAGAGACCATGGAAAGATGGAAAGAATACACGGAGCACCTCTACAAGAACAACTCAGGGATACGGGAAGAAACCGAGACTGGAAATGATAGCGAGCTAAACATCTTAAAGGATGAAGTCATTGCTGCTTTTATCAAAAAAAACAAAGCACATGGATCTGTGGCGCCCTGGACTAGCCAGGTCGTCAAGGTACTGCAACACACACCCCAACCCCGAGACAGGCACATCAGCCAGACACAAAACCCTTGTTGCCTCCCTCCAGGGGCTGATGTCCACACCAGGTGGGGTGGAGCCAGGTGGTTGGCCCCACCCACTGAGGAGTTCACAGTCCTGGAGGCGGGAAAAGGAAGTCAGATCAGTTAGGGAAGTGCAAGTGTGAGGAGTGAAGTAGTGGTGGAGGAGTAAACTGACAGTGTCCGGGTGTGTGGCCCGGGCACTAAGAGCAAGGTTGGCAGACGGTGGTGGCCGTCTGCAGGAGAGGCGAATCAACACGGAACCGTAGGACCGGGGTCGGGCGGTGGCCCACCGGTACCGAACCGGGGAGCGAAGTGAAGCCAGCACACACAGGCAGGGCCTGCGGACCCCGACCAGGCTTGGAGCCGCCAAAAGGGTCAAATCCGTTAGTGACCGGAACCCCAGGGGTTTCCTAGCAGCCAAGACCTGATAGAAGGCAACCGTCCGACCAGCAAAAGGAAATACAGCTACCGCCAAAGCTAGGATTCCAAGGGCCGGAACCTGCGGGCAAAAGGGCTCCTCCGGCACATATATACGCTGGGGAGCGGGTTACCGGTGGGAAGCCACCGGAGCCGAACAAACACTAAGGTGCAGGAAAAGGCAGCCATCACCAACTGTCCGGGAGAAGCCACAGCAGCCGGCTGCGGGAACCGTCCATCCAGCCGTTTGGTTTACCAGAGACTTTGCGTACATTTGTGGCTGAGTGAGTACAACCGTGCCATCCGACACCGCGCTGCGCAGTCCAGGCGACCCTGCACTTTGCCAACCCTGCCTCCCCATCACCTGACCGGGCCCCGGGACCACTAACCCCTACCCACGGAGGGGGAAAAAACAACATCCCAGCTGCTCCCTACCATCGCTCCCGGGATCCCCGTCACCAGCAGCGGTGGTGCCCAATCTCACCACAACCCGTGGGTGGCGTCACGGACTACATCCCCAAACCAAACCACCACTTTCACTCACGGGCGAGGAGCGCCGCTCGAGTCCCCGGATCCGGCCCACCGCTCGAGCCACCGAGCAGCAGCAGCAGCAGCGCCGGACCCGAGCGTTAGCGAGCACGCGCCCCGCCTCCCGCGACAGATCTGACAGTATTCCATTAGAGCTAATAACGTCTTCTGAAGCCACAGTTGAGGTCATCACACACCTGTGATAACTGGTGAATGGCCCAAGGACTGGACAAGATCGGTGTTTATTCCTCTTCTGAAAAAGGGTGATGCTACCTGGAAACTATCGGGCTATTTCACTCAGATCTCATGCCACACAAATACTACAGAAGATCCTACAAAGATGGCTACAGTCTATTGTGGCCAAGAACAGCCAGAGGGACAAGAGATGTAACTGCTCTCATTAGATGAATGATGGAAAAGGCCAAAGAATATAACAAGGAGATCGATTTCTGCTTCATCAATTACAGCAAAGCTTGTGACTGTGTTGACCACCAGAAACTTTGGAAACATGAAGGATAAGGATGTGCCGAGCCATCTGATCAGCCTCATCAGGAACCTTTACATCCACCAAGAAGTCACAGTCTGAACAGCGTGACCCGACCCGAACCAAGGTGACCCGACTTGGTTCAAAGCAGAGCGAGGCGTTAGACAAGGCGGCATCTGGACATCAATTCTCTACACTTTATATGCAGAAGCTATTGTCAGGAAGGCTGGACTTGCTGAAGAAGAAGAAGGAATCAAAATTGCTGGATGAATCATCAACAATCTTAAATACGCAGACGATACAACATAGATAGCAAGAAGTGCAGATGGAATGAAGGACTATTACGTAAGGTGGAAAGCTCAAGTATGGGACTCCTTGTGTTTTACTGCCTCAGGCCAGCAGACTCCTCTGTGGGCATGTCTTTCCACCTGACTCCGCCCACCTGGTGTGCCTGTCTGACTCTGAGGGAGGCAATCAGGTCTTTTGGTTGACTGATGGTACCTTACTGGGGTGGGGGTGCAAGTGGTGTGTGTAATGACCTGTGACCCCTGGGGTGTCCAGGGCGTCACATTCCCCCTTGGTTTAATGCAGACCATCCGCGGGCTGCCCGCCCATCACCGGTTTTATTTTCTGTAAAGATATAAACAGTTGTAAACATTCAAAAAGCATTTCTTTCATTTCTTCTCTTACGGGAGGCACATTACTTGAACTGTTGCAAACGGAACATTTTTATTAAACATACGAGAACGGGTCAATGTCCTTCCGCTTTCCCACCCAAGCAACCTGAACCTTGATGCTGCCCCTAAGAAATGGGCAGCACCCCTTTTCCCCAGTCCGGAAACAGGAACCTGGCCAGGCTACCCAAGCGGGAACGGGTATGGTGTTACGCACCCGGCAGTCATTCAGAGGCCCCACGTCCAAGGGGACCCCTGACCCGGAGGATGGTCACCGGTTCTGATGGTGACCGGACCCCAGCCTGTTCTGCTGCGGGTCCCTCCTCCAACCAGCCTCTCCGGAGACTGGCAGTTGCGGGAAGGGCAGTTGGGCAATATTTACAAGCCCAATAGTTATGGGGTGGCTTGCTAGTTCTCAGCCTTGTCTTAAGGAGAAAGGGGACAGCATCAGTCTCAACCGGGACGGGCACTTCAGTAGCCAACGGGCTACCACAAAACAAACTGTTGGTCCCAACGGGGACTGTCCTTTTTGAATCTGGTGAAAGCCTTTTTATTTCAAATCACCTCCCTCATACTCCTCCTTCAGCTAAACATCAGGGCTGTACGGTGGGGGAGGGGACTGGAACTGCTCCGGGACAATACGGCTTCGGCCACTGCGGACATCCAGGGCAAACCAGCCCATCTCCCCTCGATGCCGGGTGTACTGCACTAGGTCACCGGGTAGCAAGTCACGGTCCGGGTGACCATACGGGAGGTGTGCGTTCACATCCATATGGGAAAAGAACACCTCGGCCTCCAGGCCGGGGTCGTAGAGGAATCTCCATCCCTTGTCGCAGTTGAACCACCGGACTTGGCCCTGGTGCGTGGGGCCCCGCATCCAGTAGGTAATGCTGTGGAGACTCTCCTTCTCCCGGATGGTACAGGCGAGGACCTCCGCTATCCGCTTCTCATGGACCGCTACCCCCAGGCACGGTTGGTTTGGCGGCCGCTCCCAATAGGGGGCGTTTGCTTGCCCAGGGTCAGTATCAGTGGGGGTCTGGCCCAGCCGGAGCTCCCCAGTGGCGGCTACGACCGTCACTCTCCGAAGGGAGCCCCGCTGTGTCGCGGCCGGCTCTGCTGCCTTGCAGCCTCCTCCCCATGGAACCTCAGCTGAGGTCCGGGACCCAGGAGCGGCCAGCCTCACCTTTTGGGGCCTTCCTTTGGGTAGCATCTTCCTCTATCTTGGCCGGGCGGACTGCCGGGGCCAGAGCGATGGGTGCGGTTTCTTCCGGGATGATGGGGTCCGCTTCGGGGAGGGGCTTTGGTTCCTGGCGGCCTTCTCAGGGCAACCGGTCTGGTGCTTGGTGGTCTTTGGGCCGTCCACGGCCAGCCTCCACAGGTTGCTCCTCGCGGGCAACTATGACGGGCTCCGCCACCAAGGTCGGGGGTGGGGATTCGGGTGGAGCGGTAATGGTGACCACCATTATGGGTGATGGAGGGAGTGGTATGGTCGGCAGGAGCAGACCGGGTTCCTCAGCCGCAGCGGCCGGTCCCTCGGGGACATAGGGGGGTGGGTCGCCTTCCCACCTTTCCAGAACCACCATCCTCTCGCGTGCCCGCACGGCGGCCGCTATCCCCTCCATCTCCACCGCCCAGTGCTCAAGTAAGAAGTGCACCTGCGTCTGGAAGTGGCAGGACATCTCCGCGGTCCGGGCTTCCACCCACGTCGCCGTTCCGGGCGCGGGCTTCAGGGCTTCGGGCTGCTCGGACGGGGTAGACATGGCGCTGCACCTTCGGGGTCCAGGAACAAGATGGGTGCAGAATCCTGGCGTCCCTGCTTCTTATCCCCGGGATCACATGAGGCCAGCTCCTTGCCCGCCCCCCGTTGTTTTTTCTACAGCACTTCTCTCTTTGGGGGCGGGGCTTCGCTTTCGCGCCTTCACTGCTCGGGGAAGACGACTCGAGCGGGAAACTTTTGCGCCCAAGATGGCGGATCTTCAGATTTTTCAGTGGGACGCCGCTGATGGGAACCACAAGGCGCACTTCTACCGGTAAGTAGACTGGTTCTATCCTGTTCGTGACGCCAGAAGAGTCGATGTGCACCGCCCCGCGGCCTCGGCTTCGACCGCCGAGCCGCTCGGGTCCGGGCTCGCGTATCGGTGGCTCGAGCACCTCCTGACCCGGGGGGTCACGTCGCTCTGAAAGGGTGTAGTGGCGGTGCACGCAGGGGTTGTGGGGTGGTTGTGTTGTAATGTTCGTGACGCCACCCACGGGTTGTGGTGATGGTGGACACCACCGCTGCGGTGAAGGTGCGGGGACTCCCGGGAGCGGTGTAGTGGCGCAGCTAGGTGTTGACCCCTCCGTGGGTAGGGGATGTTGGTCCCGGGTCCCGATTGGCGAGGTCTGGACCTCAGGGGTTCATTCCCACCTAAGTCCCGATTGAAGGCAACAGCCCAATCCATCCGGATAGGAGCCACCGCCAGAGGCCAGAGATCGAAGGGGCCAGCATCTGCGGGCAAACGGGTTCCTACGACACATATACGACGGGGAGCGGGCTACCAGTGCCCAGGCACAGTAGCCAAGATCACACACAGGTGCATGAGAAAGGCAGACATTACCAACCTATCTGGAGAAACTACACCCAGCTGCGGACCCCGTTCGTCACCCCGTTTGGTTTACCAGCGCCTCCAGTGTCTTGTATCAGAGTAAGTACACCAGTGCCCTCAGGCACCGCACAGCGCTGCGCTGCACCGCCACACTGCGCCCTGCACCCCGGCCCCTCGCTAATCAAGTCCCGGGACCAACATCCCCTACCCACGGAGGGGTCAACACCTAGCTGCGCCACTACACCGCTCCCGGGAGTCCCCCGCACCTTCACCGCAGCGGTGGTGTCCACCATCACCACAACCCGTGGGTGGCGTCACGAACTTTACAACACAACCACCCCACAACCCCTGCGTGCACCGCCACTACACCCTTCCAGAGCGACGTGACCCCTGGGTCAGGAGGCGCACGAGCCATTGACACGCGAGCCCGGACCCGAACGGCTCGGCGGTCGCAGCCGAGGCCGCAGGGCGGTACACTCCTACTCAATACAAAGAAGACACAAATACTGACTACTGCCAGCTACCATCGGGACACACGTGAGATGGATGGTGATGATGAACTGGAAGTTGTAAAGGACTTCAACCTCCTTGGGTCAATGATCAAAGATGCAGCGATGACACTAAGGCGGGCTTTGCACACTACGACATCGCAGGCCGATGCTGCGATGCCGAGTGCGATAGTGCCCGCCCCCGTCGCAGCAGCGATATGTGGTGATAGCTGGCGTAGCGAAAGTTATCGCTACGCCAGCTTCACACACACACTCACCTGCCATGCGACGTCCCTGTGGCCGGCGACCCGCCTCCTTGTTAAGGGGGCGGGTCGTGCGGCGTCACTGCGACGTCACACGGCAGGCGGCCAATCAGAGCGGAGGGGCGGAGATGAGCAGGATGTAAACATCCTGCCCACCTCCTTCCTTCCGCATATCCTACGGAAGCCGCAGTGAGGCCGGTAGGAGACGTTCCTCGCTCCTGCGACTTCACACACAGCGATGTGTGCTGCCGCAGGAGCGAGGAACAACATCGGACCGTCGCGTCAGCGTAATTATGGATTACGCCGACGCTGTACAGATGATACGATTACGACGCTTTTGCGCTCGTTAATCGTATCATCCAGCCTTTACACACTGCGATGTCGCATGCGATGCCGGAAGTGCGTCATTTTCAATTTGACCCCACCGACATCGCACCTGCGATGTCGCAGTGTGCAAAGTGCCCCTAAGTCAATGGGAGAATAGCTATGGACAACTCAGCAATGAAGTCACTGGACAAGGTCCTCAAATCCAGCAACATTCTACTGCTGACGGAGACACAACTTGTACATAGTCTGGTCTTTTCTGTAGTCACATATGGATGATGAAACCTGGATGATAAAGAAAGAAGAGAGAAGATGAATCAACACCTTCAAATGTGGTGCTAGAGAAGGATGTTATCAATACCACGGATAGAAAGAAGAACAAACAAATCGATTCTGGAACAAATCAGGCCAGACATGTAACTCGAACCAAGGATCACCGAGCAATGACTCATCTACACATCATACGAAGAGAGGAATCACTGGAGAAGGACATCATGGTCAGAAATATAGAAGGAACAAGGCAAAGATGAAGACAAGTAACCCAATGTCTTGATATTATCAAGAAAACTGCAGAGAAAACCCTAGTGGACCTATCTGGGCAGAGAAGACCTTGATGGACCTATCTAGGCAGAGAAGACCTTGGTGGACCTATTTACGCAGAGAAGACTCTGGTAGACCTATATAGGCAGAGAAGACCTTGGTGGACCTATCTATGCAGAGAAGACTCTGGTGGACCTATCTAGACAGAGAAGACCCTGGTGGACCTATCTAGGCAGAGAAGACCCTGGTGGAACTATGTAGGCAGAGAAGACCCTGGTGGACCTATCTACGCAGAGAAGACTCTGGTAGACCTATATAGGCAGAGAAGAGCTTGCTGGACCTATCTACGCAGAGAAGACTCTGGTGGACCTATCTAGGCAGAGAAGACTCTGGTGGACCTATCTAGGCAGAGAAGACTCTGGTGGACCTATCTAGGCAGAGAAGACCCTGGTGGACCTACCTAGGCAGAGAAAACCCTGGTGGACCTATCAAGGCAGAGAAGACCCTGGTGGACCTACCTAGGCAGAGAAAACCCTGGTGGACCTATCAAGGCAGAGAAGACCCTGGTGGACCTACCTAGGCAGAGAAGACCCTGGTGGACCTACCTAGGCAGAGAAAACCCTGGTGGACCTATCAAGGCAGAGAAGACCCTGGTGGACCTATCTAGGCAGAGAAGACCCTGGTGGACTTATGTAGGCTGCACAAGATCGATCTTCCTACAGAGCTTAATTCATCAAGTCATTATGGCTCGAGATAGAGCTAAAGGTCGTTGAAATAAAAAAAAAAAGTGCTGCAATACATAGCCTTCCCCGTTTCTTAAAAAGTTGGGAGATTTCCCTTATTTCACTGTGACATG
Source organism: Anomaloglossus baeobatrachus (assembly GCF_048569485.1). Taxonomy (NCBI): domain Eukaryota; kingdom Metazoa; phylum Chordata; class Amphibia; order Anura; family Aromobatidae; genus Anomaloglossus; species Anomaloglossus baeobatrachus. Next base: position 796,733,357 of record NC_134354.1, read on the forward strand.
ATAGGACTTTTGCTATGGGGCACCTGGTATTTCTATGTACGCCCCTGCTCAGGAGCGTGATTACAGTACAGAGGCGCTGAGGGTCATTAATATAAGGAGGCACAATGGGGAATCATTATAATACAAGAGAAGCAAGGAGCAATTATTACTATAAGAAACAAGGGGGTGTATTTAATTATTGTAAGGGTCAAAGGGGAATATTAAAAAAGGAGGCACAGTGTCACGGTCGTCTCTCTTGGAGGTTAGTGACAGGCTCAGGTTCGGAGTCTCTTTTGTGCCATCTGAGACTATACACATTAAATGTGTTTTTCCTTTTGGCATACACGGGGTTAATGTCAGGTTTCCTTGCCAGTAGAAAGCTCATTACCTCTGCTCAGGGGTATCCCCTTATAACCACTCCCAACATGGACAAATACCCTCTGCCCCCAACAGAGGGCGCTGGGTGTTCAGAATCCTTTCTGGAGTGGGAAGGAGGTGGCTGCTGTTGTTTGGTGTGGAAGTAACCCCATGGTTTAGTCACCTTCTTATTTACCTCCTGTGCGCATTTTGTGGTCCCGCTGGTGTTTGTTTTTGGGATGTGTGAGGTTTTGTTTTCTCCCTTGTCTGTGTTATTTGGCGGTGGGGTTTTGTGACTACTGTCCTGGCCCGTCCCCTGGGTGGCGGGTGTACAGGGTGTTACATCAGTGCTTTGGACAGGAGAAAGGGAAGACACTGGTGGCTCAGACATCACTACCATCAAGTGTACCTCTGGGTTGAGGGAAAGCTTAAGGTGCACTTAGTCTGAGGGCCAGTGCAGGAGTTATCATCCAGTCACCCCCTGGTGTCCAGCGTGACACACAGGGGAATTATTATAAGGCAGCACAGGGGGACATTATTACTGTTTTTTGTGTAACAGCAAGGAGGTGTAGGGGAGCATTATTACTATGAGGAAGTACAGAGAAAACATTAATACTGTGTAGGGTCACAGAGGGGGCACTGTTATTGTGCGGGGCGCAGCAGGAGGCTACTATTACTGTACGGGGCACAGTGGGGGCGTTATTACTGTACGGGGTACAGTGGGGGCGTTATTACTGTACGGGGCACAGTGGGGGCGTTATTACTGTACGGGGCACAGAGGGGGCGTTATTACTGTACGGGGCACAGAGGGGGCGTTATTACTGTACGGGGCACAGAGGGGGCGTTATTACTGTACGGGGCACAGAGGGGGCGTTTTTACTGTACGGGGCACAGTGGGGGCGTTTTTACTATACGGGGCACAGCGAGGGCGTTTTTACTGTACGGGGCACAGAGGGGGCGTTATTACTGTACGGGGCACAGAGGGGGCGTTATTACTGTACGGGGCACAGAGGGGGCGTTATTACTGTACGGGGCACAGAGGGGGCGTTATTACTGTACGGGGCACAGAGGGGGCGTTATTACTGTACGGGGCACAGAGGGGGCGTTATTACTGTACGGGGCACAGAGGGGGCGTTTTTACTGTATGGGGCACAGAGGGGGCGTTATTACTGTACGGGGCACAGTGGGGGTGTTTTTACTGTATGGGGCACAGTGTGGGCGTTATTACTGTACGGGGCACAGTGTGGGCGTTTTTACTGTACGGGGCACAGAGGGGGCGTTTTTACTGTACGGGGCACAGTGGGGGCATTTTTACTATACGGGGCACAGCGAGGGCGTTTTTACTGTATGGGGCACAGAGGGGGCGTTTTTACTGTACGGGGCACAGAGGGGGCGTTTTTACTGTATGGGGCACAGAGGGGGCGTTATTACTGTACGGGGCACAGTGGGGGCGTTTTTACTGTATGGGGCACAGAGGGGGCGTTTTTACTGTATGGGGCACAGAGGGGGCGTTTTTACTGTACGGGGCACAGAGGGGGCGTTTTTACTGTATGGGGCACAGTGTGGGCGTTATTACTGTACGGGGCACAGAGGGGGCGCTATAGCACTGTATGGATTGCGCACAGGTTGGGGACGTCTGTTTGTTACACTTTACGGACACCATTTCTGGATGGAAGCGGAGGTGATGGTGACCGGGCGGTTGTGATTAATAAACCTGCGGTAACGTGCTGACTAGCCGTGCATGGCCGCGCTCAATACAGGCGAGCTTAGCACAGCCGAGTACGTTTAATCAGAATGTGGCCGGCGGGGTGGAGGTCACACATGCGTGGTCACACGTCATCTCCCGCCCAATGCTGACAGCGCTGTCTAAAGTCAGAGCCTGGACAATCCCTTTAACCATCACTATGGTGGTGTTTTCACTGCTGTATTTTCCGGTAATGTTTGGTTATGGAGTTTGGGTACGTGTCTGTTATATTGCAATATTATTATTGCAGTATTATTATTCAATCTTATATGGCGGTATTATTGGTAATATTGCTGTTGTAGTATATCTTGACTGTGAAATTAGTAATAGAGACCCCCTATCTCGGGTGCGGGGGTGGAGGCAGCAGGGGCCTGTGACCTTTCATGTGGCATGGCTGAATTTCAGGGCCACTCTTTGCTGGGCCCCGCCATGATGCACGAGCGCCTGTGCTTGGTGTGAACAGTCCTTCTGTGGTGACACAGTGGAGCGTTGCTGACAGTGACTGCTGGCACCCCCTGGTGGAGGTGTGGGGAGAATTCAAATCCCGCCATGTCCTCCTCACATACCGTGACCTGAGTTCTGGCAGGACCTCTGCTTTTCCAGGAGTGGGTGCGGGTGATGTGTCAGGAGGCAGTGGTCGATGTAATTAGGGTGGCAGTGCAGGGTGTCACAGGCCGGGCACAGCTGGATGAGCCACACAGGGCACGACTCCGGCTGACGCTCCTTCAGCCAGCAAATCCGCTGTAAGGGCTCAATGGGAGATTTCCTGATAACGAAGCAAAAGACCATCAGTGATACAAGGAGCAACCACCTCCCTACCAGACCATCAACCATCACCCTGCCAGACCATCAGCAACCACCTCACCCTGCCAGACCATCAGCAACCGTCACCCTGCCAGACCATCAGCAACCATCACCCTGCCAGACAATCAGCAACCACCCTACCCTGCTAGACCATCAGCAACCGTCACCCTGCCAGACCATCAACCATCACCCTGCAAGACCATCAGCAACCACCTCACCCTGCCAGACCATCAGCAACCGTCACCCTGCCAGACCACAGCAACCATCACCCTGCCAGACCATCAGCAACCATCACCCTGCCAGACCATCAGCAACCACCTCACCCTGCCAGACCATCAGCAACCGTCGCCCTGCCAAACCATCAGCAACCATCACCCTGCCAGACCATCAGCAACCATCACCCTGCCAGACCATCAGCAACCATCACCCTGCAAGACCATCAGCAACCACCCCACCCTGCCAGATCATCAGCAACCATCACCCTGCCAAACCATCATAACCCCTTACTCTACCAGACCATCAGCACCCCTCACCCTGACAAACCATCATCACCCATAACCCTGCCGGATCATCAGCATCCCTCACATTGCTGGACAAACGGCACCGCTCACCCTGCCAGACCATGAGCAACCATCACCCTGTCAGCCAATCAGCACCTCTCACCCCTGAACCCCTCACAGCACCCAACAACCTGTGCTACCTTACCCAGGCAGCCCCGTAAGCATCCCTTACCTCACCCCGGCAGCCCCGTAAGCATCCCTTACCTCACCCCGGCAGCTCCGACAGCATGCGTTACCTCACCCCGGCATCCCAGACAGCATGCGTTACCTCACTCTGACAGCCCCGACAGCATGCGTTACCTCACTCTGGCAGCCCCAACTTCATCTGTTACCTCTCAAGAGCATGCGTTACCTCACCCCGGCAGCCCCGACAGCATGCGTTACCTCACCCCGGCAGCCCCGACAGCATGCGTTACCTCACCCCGGCAGCCCCGACAGCATGCGTTACCTCACCCCGGCAGCCCCGACAGCATGCGTTACCTCACCCCGGCAGCCCCGACAGCACCCGTTACCCCACTCCGGCAGCATCTGCTACTTTACCTCGGCAGCCCCAAGCTTCAGTCTCTCTGTGACTAAGAGACATCATCCCAGACCTACTCATAGCTCCTTACAGTGTATCAGTGACATTTCTGCTCACAGCTGACGGCTCGTTACAGTGTATCGGTGACGTTTCTGTTCACAGCTGACGCCTTGTTACAGTGTATCAGTGATGTTTCTGCTCACAGCTGATGGCTCGTTACAGTGCATCGGTGACGTTTCTGCTCACAGCTTACGGCTCGTTACAGTGCATCGGTGACGTTTCTGCTCACAGCTGATGCCTTGTTACAGTGTATTGGTGACGTTTCTGCTCACAGCTGACGCATTGTTACAGTGTATCGGTGATGTTTCTGCTCACAGATGACGGCTCGTTACAGTGTATCGGTGATGTTTCTGCTCACAGATGACGGCTCATTACAGTGTATCAGTGACGTTTCTGCTCACAGCTGACGCCTTGTTACAGTGTATCGGCAACGTTTCTGCTCACAGATGACGGCTTGTTACAGTGTATCAGTGACGTTTCTGCTCACAGCTGATGGCTCGTTATTGTGTATCGGTGACGTTTCTGCTCACAGAAGACGCCTTGTTACAGTGTATTGGTGACGTTTCTGCTCACAGATGACGCCTTGTTACAGTGTATCAGTGATGTTTCTGCTCACAGCTGATGGCTCGTTACAGTGCATCGGTGACGTTTCTGCTCACAGCTGACGGCTCGTTAGTGTATCGGTGATGTTTCTGCTCACAGCTGACGCCTTGTTACAGTGCATCGGTGACGTTTCTGCTCACAGCTGACGCCTTGTTACAGTGTATCGGTGACGTTTCTGCTCACAGCTGACGCCTTGTTACAGTGTATTGGTGACGTTTCTGCTCACAGCTGACGCATTGTTACAGTGTATTGGTGACGTTTCTGCTCATAGCTGACGCATTGTTACAGTGTATCGGTGATGTTTCTGCTCACAGATGACGGCTCGTTACAGTGTATCGGTGACGTTTCTGCTCACAGCTGACGCCTTGTTACAGTGTATCGGTGACGTTTCTGCTCACAGCTGATGGCTCGTTATTGTGTATCGGTGACGTTTCTGCTCACAGCTGACGCCTCGTTACAGTGCATCGGTGACGTTTCTGCTCACAGCTGACGCATTGTTACAGTGTATCGGTGACATTTCTGCTCACAGATGACGCCTCGTTACAGTGTATCGGTGACTTTTCTGCTCACAGATGACGCCTCGTTACAGTGTATCGGTGATGTTTCTGCTCACAGCTGACGCCTCGTTACAGTGTATCGGTGACGTTTCTGCTCACAGTTGACGCCTTGTTACAGTGTATAGGTGATGTTTCTGCTCACAGCTGACGCCTTGTTACAGTGTATCGGTTACGTTTCTGCTCACAGCTGACGCCTTGTTACAGTGTATCGGTGACGTTTCTGCTCACAGCTGACGCCTCGTTACAGTGTATCGGTGACGTTTCTGCTCACAGCTGACGCCTCGTTACAGTGTATCGGTGACGTTTCTGCTCACAGCTGACGCCTCGTTACAGTGTATCGGTGACGTTTCTGTTCACAGCTGATGGCTCGTTATTGTGTATCGGTGACGTTTCTGCTCACAGCTGACGGCTCTTTACAGTGTATCGGTGACGTTTCTGCTCACAGCTGACGGCTCTTTACAGTGTATCGGTGACGTTTCTGCTCACAGCTGACGGCTCTTTACAGTGTATCGGTGACGTTTCTGCTCACAGCTGACGCCTTGTTACAGTGTATCGGTGACGTTTCTGCTCACAGTTGATGGCTCGTTACAGTGTATCGGTGACGTTTCTGCTCACAGCTGATGGCTCGTTATTGTGTATCGGTGACGTTTCTGCTCACAGCTGACGGCTCTTTACAGTGTATCGGTGATGTTTCTGCTCACAGCTGACGCCTTGTTACAGTGTATCGGTGACGTTTCTGCTCACAGCTGATGGCTCGTTACAGTGTATCGGTGAGTGATCGGCTTAGTTCTACCTGGGATTTCAGCACCCTGAAGCTTCCCGTGTGGCCCCGCAGACCCCTGTGTGTGGCCCCGCAGACCCCTGTGTGTGGCCCCGCAGACCCCTGTGTGTGGCCCCGCAGACCCCTGTGTGTGGCCCCGCAGACCCCTGTGTGTGGCCCCGCAGACCCCTGTGTGTGGCCCCCAGGTCTGGGTGGCTTTGTGCACAATATAAACCCTCCCCGTTGTCATGGCTACCCGCGGCCTGACGTTCACACGCACCTCATGGATCCACTCAGCGAGGCGACCAGTTCTCCCAGAAAGGTGGTCCTGGGCTCGGTGGTCCTGGGCTCGGTGGTCCTGGGCTCGGTGGTCCTGGGCTCATGGTGCGGTGTGGGCCCTGTCTGCTCCTTCGGGGCCCCGGGCTCCTCTTCTGCTGTAAAGCACGAGAAGCAGCCACAACATCGGGCGGCCCCAGACTCCGCGCCATCGCCCTCCTCCTTCTTCAGCCCGCTCATCTGTGGACGTCCCACACAAGACACGGCGGGCAAGATGGAGCCAAACGGACCGCCTGAGACCAGCGCTGAGGGGAGAAGAGGCCCTAGCAACCAATCAGCTTCCACCATTCCAGGGCCGGGTACTAGAGGAAAACTATGATCTGATTGGCTGTTTGAAAGCTGCAATCTTATTGGCTGCAGACGCTGGCTACTCCCCCATGTGGAGAATGAACCAGCTTTACTTCAGAGCCAAATGAAAGCCGCCATCTGATTGGTTGCTAGGGAAAGTTCCTCAGAGGTGCAGTCGTCGGGGCAGGAGACACAGGCACCACTGACAGGCACAGCCGCCAGAGACAGGCACCACTGACAGGCACAGCCGCCAGAGACACAGGCACCACTGACAGGCACAGCCGCCAGAGACAGGCACCACTGACAGGCACAGCCGCCAGAGACAGGCACCACTGACAGGCACAGCCGCCGGAGACACAGTCACCACTGACAGGCACAGCCGCCAGACACAGCCACCACTGACAGGCACAGCCGCCAGAGACAGGCACCACTGACAGGCACAGCCGCCAGAGACAGGCACCACTGACAGGCACAGCCGCCGGAGACACAGTCACCACTGACAGGCACAGCCGCCAGACACAGCCACCACTGACAGGCACAGCCGCCAGAGACAGGCACCACTGACAGGCACAGCCGCCGGAGACACAGGCACCACTGACAGGCACAGCCGCCGGAGACACAGGCACCACTGACAGGCACAGCCGCCGGAGACACAGGCACCACTGACAGGCACAGCCGCCGGAGACACAGGCACCACTGACAGGCACAGCCGCCGGAGACACAGGCACCACTGACAGGCACAGCCGCCAGAGACACAGGCACCACTGACAGGCACAGCCGCCAGACACACAGGCACCACTGACAGGCACAGCCGCCAGAGACACAGGCACCACTGTCAGGCACAGCCGCCAGACACAGCCACCACTGACAGGCACAGCCGCCAGAGACACAGGCACCACTGACAGGCACAGCCGCCAGAGACAGGCACCACTGACAGGCACAGCCGCCAGAGAAACAGGCACCACTGACAGGCACAGCCGCCGGAGACACAGGCACCACTGACAGGCACAGCCGCCAGAGACAGGCACCACTGACAGGCACAGCCGCCGGAGACACAGTCACCACTGACAGGCACAGCCGCCAGACACAGCCACCACTGACAGGCACAGCCGCCAGAGACAGGCACCACTGACAGGCACAGCCGCCGGAGACACAGGCACCACTGACAGGCACAGCCGCCGGAGACACAGGCACCACTGACAGGCACAGCCGCCGGAGACACAGGCACCACTGACAGGCACAGCCGCCGGAGACACAGGCACCACTGACAGGCACAGCCGCCGGAGACACAGGCACCACTGACAGGCACAGCCGCCAGAGACACAGGCACCACTGACAGGCACAGCCGCCAGAGACACAGGCACCACTGTCAGGCACAGCCGCCAGACACAGCCACCACTGACAGGCACAGCCGCCAGAGACACAGGCACCACTGACAGGCACAGCCGCCAGAGACAGGCACCACTGACAGGCACAGCCGCCAGAGAAACAGGCACCACTGACAGGCACAGCCGCCGGAGACACAGGCACCACTGACAGGCACAGCCGCCAGAAAAACAGGCACCACTGACAGGCACAGCCGCCAGAGACACAGGCACCACTGACAGGCACAGCCGCCGGAGACACAGGCACCACTGACAGGCACAGCCACCGGAGACACAGGCACCACTGACAGGCACAGCCGCCGGAGACACAGGCACCGCTGACAGGCACAGCCACCAGACACAGCCACCACTGACAGGCACCACTGACAGGCACAGCCGCCAGAGACACAGGCACCACTGACAGGCACAGCCGCCGGAGAAACAGGCACCACTGACAGGCACAGCCGCCAGAGAAACAGGCACCACTGACAGGCACAGCCGCCGGAGAAACAGGCACCACTGACAGGCACAGCCGCCAGAGAAACAGGCACCACTGACAGGCACAGCCGCCGGAGAAACAGGCACCACTGACAGGCACAGCCGCCGGAGAAACAGGCACCACTGACAGGCACAGCCGCCGGAGAAACAGGCACCACTGACAGGCACAGCCGCCGGAGACACAGGCACCACTGACAGGCACAGCCGCCAGAGACACAGGCACCACTGACAGGCACAGCCGCCAGACACAGCCACCACTGACAGGCACAGCCGCCAGAGACACAGCCACCACTGACAGGCACAGCCGCCAGAGACACAGGCACCACTGACAGGCACAGCCGCCGGAGGCACAGCCGCCAGAGACAGGCACCACTGACAGGCACAGCCGCCGGAGACACAGGCACCACTGACAGGCACAGCCGCCGGAGACACAGGCACCACTGACAGGCACAGCCGCCAGAGACACAGGCACCACTGACAGGCACAGCCGCCAGAGACACAGGCACCACTGACAGGCACAGCCACCAGAAACACAGGCACCACTGACAGGCACAGCCGCCAGAGACACAGGCACCACTGACAGGCACAGCCGCCAGACACAGCCACCACTGACAGGCACAGCCGCCAGAGACACAGGCACCACTGACAGGCACAGCCGCCAGAGACAGGCACCACTGATAGGCACAGCCGCCAGAGAAACAGGCACCACTGACAGGCACAGCCGCCGGAGACACAGGCACCACTGACAGGCACAGCCGCCGGAGACACAGGCACCACTGACAGGCACAGCCGCCGGAGACACAGGCACCACTGACAGGCACAGCCGCCGGAGACACAGGCACCACTGACAGGCACAGCCGCCAGAGACACAGGCACCACTGACAGGCACAGCCGCCAGAGACACAGGCACCACTGACAGGCACAGCCGCCAGAGAAACAGGCACCACTGACAGGCACAGCCACCAGAAACACAGGCACCACTGACAGGCACAGCCGCCAGAGACACAGGCACCACTGACAGGCACAGCCGCCAGACACAGCCACCACTGACAGGCACAGCCGCCAGAGACACAGGCACCACTGACAGGCACAGCCGCCAGAGACAGGCACCACTGACAGGCACAGCCGCCAGAGACACAGGCACCACTGACAGGCACAGCCGCCAGACACAGCCACCACTGACAGGCACAGCCGCCAGAGACACAGCCACCACTGACAGGCACAGCCGCCAGACACAGCCACCACTGACAGGCACAGCCGCCAGACACAGCCACCACTGACAGGCACAGCCGCCAGACACAGCCACCACTGACAGGCACAGCCGCCAGAGACACAGGCACCACTGACAGGCACAGCCGCCGGAGAAACAGGCACCACTGACAGGCACAGCCGCCGGAGAAACAGGCACCACTGACAGGCACAGCCGCCGGAGAAACAGGCACCACTGACAGGCATAGCCGCCGGAGACACAGGCACCACTGACAGGCACAGCCGCCAGAGACACAGGCACCACTGACCGGCACAGCCGCCAGAGAAACAGGCACCACTGACAGGCACAGCCGCCAGACACAGGCACCACTGACAGGCACAGCCGCCAGACACAGGCACCACTGACAGGCACAGCCGCCAGACACAGGCACCACTGACAGGCACAGCCGCCAGACACAGGCACCACTGACAGGCACAGCCGCCAGACACAGGCACAGCCGCCAGAGACAGGCACCACTGACAGGCACAGCCGCCAGAGACAGGCACCACTGACAGGCACAGCCGCCAGAGACAGGCACCACTGACAGGCACAGCCGCCAGAGAAACAGGCACCACTGACAGGCACAGCCGCCAGAGAAACAGGCACCACTGACAGGCACAGCCGCCAGAGAAACAGGCACCACTGACAGGCACAGCCGCCAGAGAAACAGGCACCACTGACAGGCACAGCCGCCAGAGAAACAGGCACCACTGACAGGCACAGCCGCCAGAGAAACAGGCACAGCCGCCAGACACAGGCACCACTGACAGGCACAGCCGCCAGACACAGGCACCACTGACAGGCACAGCCGCCAGACACAGGCACCACTGACAGGCACAGCCGCCAGACACAGGCACCACTGACAGGCACAGCCGCCAGACACAGGCACCACTGACAGGCACAGCCGCCAGACACAGGCACCACTGACAGGCACTGCCGCCAGAGACACAGGCACAGCCGCCAGAGACAGGCACCACTGACAGGCACAGCCGCCGGAGAAACAGGCACCACTGACAGGCACAGCCGCCAGAGACAGGCACCACTGACAGGCACAGCCGCCAGAGACAGGCACCACTGACAGGCACAGCCGCCAGAGAAACAGGCACCACTGACAGGCACAGCCGCCAGAGAAACAGGCACCACTGACAGGCACAGCCGCCAGAGAAACAGGCACCACTGACAGGCACAGCCGCCAGACACAGCCACCACTGACAGGCACAGCCGCCGGAGACACAGCCACCACTGACAGGCACAGCCGCCGGAGACACAGGCACCACTGACAGGCACAGCCGCCAGAGAAACAGGCACCACTGACAGGCACAGCCGCCAGAGACACAGGCACCACTGACAGGCACAGCCGCCAGAGAAACAGGCACCACTGACAGGCACAGCCGCCGGAGACACAGGAACCACTGACAGGCACAGCCGCCAGACACAGGCACCACTGACAGGCACTGCCGCCAGAGACACGGGCACCACTGACAGGCACAGCCACCAGAGACACAGGCACCACTGACAGGCACAACCGCCAGAGACACAGGCACAACTGACAGGCACAGCCGCCAGAGACACAGGCACCACTGACAGGCACTGCCGCCAGAGACACGGGCACCACTGACAGGCACAGCCACCAGAGACACAGGCACCACTGACAGGCACAACCGCCAGAGACACAGGCACAACTGACAGGCACAGCCGCCAGAGAAACAGGCACCACTGACAGGCACAGCCGCCAGAGAAACAGGCACCACTGACAGGCACAGCCGCCAGAGAAACAGGCACCACTGACAGGCACAGCCGCCGGAGACACAGGAACCACTGACAGGCACAGCCGCTAGACACAGGCACCACTGACAGGCACTGCCGCCAGAGACACGGGCACCACTGACAGGCACAGCCACCAGAGACACAGGCACCACTGACAGGCACAACCGCCAGAGACACAGGCACAACTGACAGGCACAGCCGCCAGAGACACAGGCACCACTGACAGGCACAGCCGCCAGAGACACAGGCACCACTGACAGGCACAGCCGCCAGAGACACAGGCACCACTGACAGGCACAGCCGCCAGAGACAGGCACCACTGACAGGCACAGCCGCCAGAGACACAGGCACCACTGACAGGCACAGCCGCCAGAGACACAGGCACCGCTGACAGGCACAGCCGCCAGAGACACAGGCACAGCCGCCAGAGACAGGCACCACTGACAGGCACAGCCGCCGGAGAAACAGGCACCACTGACAGGCACTGCCGCCAGAGACACAGGCACCATTGACAGGCACAGCCGCCAGAGACAGGCACCACTGACAGGCACAGCCGCCAGAGACAGGCACCACTGACAGGCACAGCCGCCAGAGAAACAGGCACCACTGACAGGCACAGCCGCCAGAGAAACAGGCACCACTGACGGGCACAGCCGCCAGACACAGCCACCACTGACAGGCACAGCCGCCAGAGACACAGGCACCACTGATAGGCACAGCCGCCAGAGACACAGGCACCACTGACAGGCACAGCCGCCAGAGACACAGGCACCACTGACAGGCACAGCCGCCAGAGACAGGCACCACTGACAGGCACAGCCGCCAGAGACACAGGCACCACTGACAGGCACAGCCGCCAGAGACACAGGCACCGCTGACAGGCACAGCCGCCAGAGACACAGGCACCACTGACAGGCACAGCCGCCGGAGACACAGCCACCACTGACAGGCACAGCCGCCAGAGACACGGGCACCACTGACAGGCACAGCCGCCGGAGACACAGCCACCACTGACAGGCACAGCCGCCAGAGACACGGGCACCACTGACAGGCACAGCCGCCAGAGGAACAGGCACCACTGACAGGCACAGCCGCCAGAGACACAGGCACCACTGACAGGCACAGCCGCCAGAGACACAGGCACCACTGACAGGCACAGCCGCCAGAGACACAGGCACCACTGACAGGCACAGCCGCCAGAGACACAGGCACCACTGACAGGCACAGCCTGCGGAGAGAAAGGCACCATTGATGGGCGCAGACCCCGAGCACACAGGGATTATTCCCAGGCGCAGCCGTCGGAGACACGGGCACACAGGAACCATTTGACACGTTTATTAGACATCAGGACCGCACTAAAGATTGGCGACAAATCGGCAGCGTAACCTCCCCCGAGTGACGGCCACAGGGGGTGACACACTGATCCCTGGCAGTACACAGCAGGCAGCTAGGATGCCACCGCCATCTGGTATAGGGGGGAGAGGAGCCTGATACAGACAGGTGACGCCGGCCGGACGGATCCGAAAACAGAAATTCCCTTTTATCCCTCACAGCAAAAATAATTAAAACAAAGAAACGTGCAGCGAGATGAGCGCAGCCGTGACCCAACATGGCGCCCGGCCTCTAATGTAGCAGCCGCTGGGCGCAGATCGCGCCGTTCTGATTTCTATTTGGCAACACAAAGATATAAAATCAACAAAAAACAAAATGTGCAAAACAGCAAGAGTGTCCGAGCGAGCGCCCACAGAGCGTCCGAGCGAGCGCCCACAGAGCGTCTGAGCGAGCGCCCACAGAGCGTCCGAGCGAGCGCCCACAGAGCTTCAGAGCGAGCGCCCACAGAGCGTCCGAGCGAGCGCCCACAGAGCGTCCGAACGAGCGCCCACAGAGCGTCCGAACGAGCGCCCACAGAGCGTCCGAGCGAGCGCCCACAGAGCGTCCGAGCGAGCGCCCACAGAGCGTCCGAGCGAGCGCCCACAGAGCGTCCGAGCGAGCGCCCACAGAGCTTCAGAGCGAGCGCCCACAGAGCGTCCGAGCGAGCGCCCACAGAGCGTCCGAACGAGCGCCCACAGAGCGTCCGAACGAGCGCCCACAGAGCGTCCGAGCGAGCGCCCACAGAGCGTCCGAGCGAGCGCCCACAGAGCGTCCGAGCGAGCGCCCACAGAGCGTCCGAGCGAGCGCCCACAGAGCGTCCGAGCGAGCGCCCACAGAGCGTCCGAGCGAGCGCCCACAGAGCGTCCGAGCGAGCGCCCACAGAGCTTCAGAGCGAGCGCCCACAGAGCGTCTGAGCGAGCGCCCACAGAGCGTCCGAACGAGCGCCCACAGAGCGTCCGAACGAGCGCCCACAGAGCGTCCGAGCGAGCGCCCACAGAGCGTCCGAGCGAGCGCCCACAGAGCTTCAGAGCGAGCGCCCACAGAGCGTCCGAGCGAGCGCCCACAGAGCGTCCGAACGAGCGCCCACAGAGCGTCCGAACGAGCGCCCACAGAGCGTCCGAGCGAGCGCCCACAGAGCGTCCGAGCGAGCGCCCACAGAGCGTCCGAGCGAGCGCCCACAGAGCGTCCGAGCGAGCGCCCACAGAGCGTCCGAGCGAGCGCCCACAGAGCTTCAGAGCGAGCGCCCACAGAGCGTCCGAGCGAGCGCCCACAGAGCGTCCGAACGAGCGCCCACAGAGCGTCCGAACGAGCGCCCACAGAGCGTCCGAGCGAGCGCCCACAGAGCGTCCGAGCGAGCGCCCACAGAGCGTCCGAGCGAGCGCCCACAGAGCGTCCGAGCGAGCGCCCACAGAGCGTCCGAGCGAGCGCCCACAGAGCGTCCGAGCGAGCGCCCACAGAGCGTCCGAGCGAGCGCCCACAGAGCTTCAGAGCGAGCGCCCACAGAGCGTCTGAGCGAGCGCCCACAGAGCGTCCGAACGAGCGCCCACAGAGCGTCCGAACGAGCGCCCACAGAGCGTCTGAGCGAGCGCCCACAGAGCGTCAGAGCGAGCGCCCACAGAGCGTCCGAACGAGCACCCACAGAGTGTCCAAGCGAGCACACCGCCGAGGAGCGTCCACAGAGCATTTGAGAGAGCACACCAGTAGCGAGCATCTGACAGAGCACACCGCCGGCGAGAGTCCAAAGAGCATTCGAAAGAGCACACTGCCGGGGAGCGTCCACTGCCGGTAGACGCACAGTGCCGCCGACACCTCGTATACACAGGAGGCAATGTAAACAACAATCGTAAGTCAGCCCAGGATTGTACAGATCTCAGGATTTCATCAATTATCAGAACTTCAGGATTGTAGAATTATTGAGATTAAATTGGCCCCAGATTGTACAGATCAGGGTTGCACAGACCTTGGGTTTGTACAATCGAATATCACGCTTGTCTCGGGCGACGTTATTGAATTGATTCAAAGATAAAATATGAAAAGAAGCAAAATAAAAAAAATAAAATCTTTCATTAAAAGTCCTGGTGATCCGCTCCACACCCTGCAGAGCGAGGCTGTGAAGTCACGGTGAGCCGCTCCGCACCCTGCAGAGCGAGGCTGTGCAGTCACAGTGAGCCGCTCCGCACCCTGCAGAGCGAGGCTGTGAAGTCATGGTGATCCGCTCCGCACCCTGCAGAGCGAGGCTGTGAAGTCACGGTGATCCGCTCCGCACCCTGCAGAGCGAGGCTGTGCAGTCACAGTGATCCGCTCCGCACCCTGCAGAGCGAGGCTGTGCAGTCACAGTGATCCGCTCCGCACCCTGCAGAGCGAGGCTGTGAAGTCATGGTGATCCGCTCCGCACCCTGCAGAGCGAGGCTGTGAAGTCACGGTGATCCGCTCCGCACCCTGCAGAGCAAGGCTGTGAAGTCACGGTGATCCGCTCCGCACCCTGCAGAGCGAGGCTGTGAAGTCACGGTGATCCGCTCCGCACCCTGCAGAGCGAGGCTGTGAAGTCACGGTGAGCCGCTCCACACCCCGCAGAGCGAGGCAGTGAAGTCACGGTGAGCCGCTCCGCACCCCGCAGAGCGAGGCAGTGAAGTCACGGTGATCCGCTCCGCACCCTGCAGAGCGAGGCTGTGAAGTCACGGTGAGCCGCTCCGCACCCCGCAGAGCGAGGCAGTGAAGTCACGGTGATCCGCTCCGCACCCTGCAGAGCGAGGCAGTGAAGTCACGGTGAGCCGCTCCGCACCCTGCAGAGCGAGGCTGTGAAGTCACGGTGAGCCGCTCCGCACCCTGCAGAGCGAGGCTGTGAAGTCACGGTGAGCCGCTCCGCACCCCGCAGAGCGAGGCTGTGAAGTCACGGTGAGCCGCTCCGCACCCTGCAGAGCGAGGCTGTGAAGTCGCACACTGCACATTGTATCTTATCCTCCAGTCACCCCCAGAGCTGCATGCACAGCTGTAAATGTACATAACCCCATTCACCTCCAGAGCTGCGCTCACTATTCTGATTTGTATTTGGAAATAAGTGACTGTGTCGACATGAGACTTGTAAAGAAACATTATCCTTCCCCGGGAAAGGTTACATGCAGAGACCGAACCAGCAGGGGGCAGAACTGAGGAGCGGACACCTAAGGCTACTTTCACACATTCGGCTTGAGCCCTGCGGCTCAATCCGGCTGTGCAAGCTATGCAACGGATGCGGTGAAAACACCGCATCCTTTGCATAAGTTTTTCCCTTGCGGCCCGCCCGGTTTTTGCCGCTTGCGGCATGCTACTGAGCATGCGCAGTGGCAAAAACCGCATGCGGCGGCCGGATGCGGTATTTGCCGCATCGCGCCGCATCCGGCCGCCATAGGCATGCATTGAGAGATGCGCCGCATCGGCCGAATGCGGCGCGATGCGGTTTTTTTTGCCGCACGAAAAAACGTGGCAGGCAACGTTCCATCCGGCCGCCGCATCGGCTAAATCTGCCGCATGCGGCAAAAACCGGATGGAACGCAAGGCAATGCGGCACTAATTAAAGTCTATGCAGGAAAATCGCAACCGGCCGCAAAAAAAAAACGGTTGCGATTTTCCTGCAAAGTGCCGGATTGTGCCGCAGAAGAAAAACCGGAGGTGTGAAAGTACCCTAACTCTACTCCCGGGACAAGTGCAGTGCAGCCACCGACCCACAGCTCAGCAGTTCTGGAGGTGAACGGTGTACAAGCCGTAAATGGTAAACAACGTTACAGTTGCCCTGGATGTGAGCGGAGCGCGGACACGACGTTACAGCCGCCCTGGATGTGAGCGGAGCGCGGACACGACGTTACAGCCGCCCTGGATGTGAGCGGAGCGCGGACACGACGTTACAGCCTCCCTGGATGTGAGCGGAGCGCGGACACGACGTTACTGCCGCCCTGGATGTGAGCGGAGCGCGGACACGATGTTACAGCCGCCCTGGATGTGAGCGGAACGCAAGACATGACATGACAGCGATCCTGCTCTCATAGGTTAAGGTGTAGGCGCCACAGTGACCGTCAGTCACAGAGCGCTCAGCGGGTGACAGTCTGTAACCACCTGTTTTGGATCAGGTGCAGCTGTGGTGAAATCTTCGCTGTAGTTCCTGTGGTGAGCAGCAGATGGCAGGACAGTGGCTGGTTTCTTATGGCACAGTCATTATAACTCCAGAATGACACAGTACAACACACGGCGAGGAGCCGGAGCCAGCGCGGGAGCCGACGCAGGGGCCGGAGCCAGCGCAGGGGCCGGAGCCAGCGCGGGAGCCGACGCAGGGGCCGGAGCCAGCGCGGGAGCCGACGCAGGGGCCGGAGCCAGCGCGGGAGCCGACGCAGGGGCCGGAGCCAGCGCGGGAGCCGACGCAGGGGCCGGAGCCAGCGCGGGAGCCGACGCAGGGGCCGGAGCCAGCGCGGGAGCCGACGCAGGGGCCGGAGCCAGCGCGGGAGCCGACGCAGGGGCCGGAGCCAGCGCGGGAGCCGACGCAGGGGCCGGAGCCAGCACGGGAGCCGACGCAGGGGCCGGAGCCAGCACGGGAGCCGACGCAGGGGCCGGAGCCAGCACGGGAGCCGACGCAGGGGCCGGAGCCAGCACGGGAGCCGACGCAGGGGCCGGAGCCAGCGCGGGAGCCGACGCAGGGGCCGGAGCCAGCGCAGGGGCCGGAGCCAGCGCGGGAGCCGACGCAGGGGCCGGAGCCAGCGCGGGAGCCGACGCAGGGGCCGGAGCCAGCGCGGGAGCCGACGCAGGGGCCGGAGCCAGCGCGGGAGCCGACGCAGGGGCCGGAGCCAGCGCGGGAGCCGGCGCAGGGGCCGGAGCCAGCGCGGGAGCCGGCGCAGGGGCCGGAGCCAGCGCGGGAGCCGGCGCAGGGGCCGGAGCCAGCGCGGGAGCCGACGCAGGGGCCGGAGCCAGCGCGGGAGCCGACGCAGGGGCCGGAGCCAGCGCGGGAGCCGACGCAGGGGCCGGAGCCAGCGCGGGAGCCGACGCAGGGGCCGGAGCCAGCGCGGGAGCCGACGCAGGAGCCGGAGCCAGCGCGGGAGCCGACGCAGGAGCCGGAGCCAGCGCGGGAGCCGACGCAGGAGCCGGAGCCAGCGCGGGAGCCGACGCAGGGGCCGGAGCCAGCACGGGAGCCGACGCAGGGGCCGGAGCCAGTACGGGAGCCGACGCAGGGGCCGGAGCCAGCACGGGAGCCGACGCAGCGGCTGGAGCCGATTCAGACTGTCTACCCTGCTCAGGCCACGACGGCCCGTATCATCAGTGCGGTATTCGGCAGCGTGTATATAAATATGGGTATATACACATGTACAGACAGCTATGTACACAGACACCTCCAATAATAAGTTAAAAATTGCGGCGGGTGGTTGTGACGCAGCCGATGGTGAATTTGGTCCACGATGACAACTATCCCCTGATAATGGATCCCACCACCCCTGGTCCAGGTTGGTGGAGCGGCAGTCACCGGGCTGACGGGCAGCGCGTCAGGTAGTCCACCACCACAGTGTCCAGCAGTGACCTCCACAGAGAAGACCGCTCACTCCTCAGTGTCCGGGGGCAGGTAGGGCGAGGTCACCGCGTGCTCCTGGGTGATGGCCGCCAGCTCCTTCATGAACTCTGTGAAGATAACCGCGCAGTAGACCGCGTTCTTCACCCGCAGCGCCTCGTTCTGTTTCTCTGCTGACGTTTTAAAGATGGACGTCCCCGAGAGGGCATGAAGGACCTGACCGTCCCGGACGTGCTGGAAAGCCATCTGCGCCGCTTGCCGTGCCCGCGTGGGGCTGTTGGTGTGGCGCAGGATCAGCTCTCCAATGGACGGCTTCCGGCTTTTCACTGCAGAAGACAAAAGAAGTCAGGAAGATGGAAAGACAAAGAACCCCCAGAGCTGCAAGCAGAATAATACCATTTCATCATGTCTGAGCCTCCAGAGCTGCAGTCACTAGTCTGCTGTTACAACATGTCTTAGCAGAATAGTGACTGCAGCTCTGGAGGTGACTGGAGGCTGTTACATCGTGCCTTATTCTCCAGTCACCTCCAGAGCTGCATTCACTATTCTGCTGTTACATCATGTCTTATCCTCCAGTCACCTCCAGAGCTGCACTCACTATTCTGCTGTTACATCATGTCTTATCCTCCAGTCACCTCCAGAGCTGCACTCACTATTCTGCTGTTATATCATGTCTTATCCTCCAGTCACCTCCAGAGCTGCACTCACTATTCTGCTGTTACATCATGATTTATCCTCCAGAGCTGCACTATTCTGCTGTAGGAGATGGTTCCTACTAAGCATTGTATTGAAGTGTAAGGCTGCTTTCACACCTCCGGTTTCTGCAATGCGGCACACTCCGGCACTTTGCAGGAAAATCGCAACTGGTTTTTTTTGCTGCCGGTTGCGATTTTCCTGCATAGACTTTAATTAGTGCCGCATTGTGCCGCATGGCCTTGCGTTCCATCCGGTTTTTGCCGCATGCGGCAGATTTAGCCGATGCCGCGGCCGGATGGAACGTTGCCTGGCACGTTTTTTCGTGCGGCAAAAAAAAACGCATCGCGCTGCATTCGGCCGATGCGGCGCATTTTTCAATGCATGCCTATGGCGGCCGGATGCGGCGCGATGCGGCAATAACCGCATCCGGCCGCCGCATGCGGTTTTTGCCACTGCGCATGCTCAGTAGCATGCCGCAAGCGGCAAAAACCGGACTGGCCGCAAAGGAAAAACTTATGCAAAGGATGCGGTGTTTTCACCGCATCCGTTGCATAGCTTGCACAGCCGGATTGAGCCGCAGAGCTCAAACCGGATGTGTGAAAGCAGCCTAAGCTGTGCGTGTCACACATGTATTATTTGTGTTGGGATAGATGGAAGCTTTGTCAGTGCAGGGAGAGTGTTATCTGCAGGGGCTGGCAGCACAGAAATGCATACTTTTGGTAACTAAGGCAACAATCCCCCTGTTACAGGTGTGAAATGGACTAGCCGATGCCTCCCCTCCTAGATGGGGATGGTTTAACCCAAAAAGAAAAGTGCGGGAAAGTGTCTGAGGAGACAGAGCCGCGCGAGGAGACGACGGAGACGTGCGAGGAGACGGAGCCGGAGACGTGTGAGGAGACAGAGCAGCGCGGGGAGACGGGGCCGCGCGGGGAGACGGGGCCGCGCGGGGAGACGGGGCCGCGCGGGGAGCCGGAGCCGTGTGAGGAGACGGGGCCGTGTGAGGCAGCAGTGAGAGAAGTGCTTGTGCCTCAGGTGCGGAGAGAAAAACCGGACGCTGCCTGAGGAGAATGCCTTCAGCTCTGAGAGCGGGAGAGATATGGTGCCGACAGTTCAGCGAGCCGGACCGTGAGAAAACCCAGAGTATTGCTCAGCTGGTACCCGACCCAGGAGAAGACGTCACCCGGATGAGCCCAGCTGCCCCGTGACCCAAGAGAAGAAAAGCCAGAGGGCGCACCAACGGGCTTCATACCCCAAGAGAGGGCCGGCTCCCCAAGAGAGGGCCGGCTCCCCAAGAGAGGGCCGGCTCCCCAAGAGAGGGCCGGCTCCCCAAGAGAGGGCCGGCTCCCCGGATGGTACCGTGCACCGGAGCGCACTGTTTTAGTGCAGGCCTCCGTAGTTGGAGTGCGGCGTTCGCATGGTCCCATTAGTGGAGGCCAGGTAGGTTATAGCACAGACTAGTGAAGTATAAGGATATATTGTCTGCAGTGCTTTGTGCTGTTATTCATTGTGATAGTTGAGGCCACAGTTGTAGTTCCCTCCAGCTAAACAGCTCAATTGTGTATTACCCCCCACCGTTGCCCCACAGCCTTTACATGTTATTGACCCGCAAAATATACTCCATTTTGTCTTGACTCGTCTGGTACGGTAACTTGCTCTGCACCACGGTGGTCCCTCGCTCATCACTTCACTGCAGTCACTATTCTGCTGTTACATCAGGTCTTTTCCTCCAGTCACCTCCAGAGCTGCAGTCACTATTCTGCTGTTACATCATGTCTTTTCCTCCAGTCACCTCCAGAGCTGCAGTCACTATTCTGCTGTTACATCATGTCTTTTCCTCCAGTCACCTCCAGAGCTGCAGTCACTATTCTGCTGTTACATCATGTCTTTTCCTCCAGTCACCTCCAGAGCTGCAGTCACTATTCTGCTGTTTTACAGTGTCAGCGCTTGTACCGTTATGGTCAGACGTGGCAGTCAGTGACCTCACCCAATGTGTCGGAGCGGCGCAGGGCAGGCACAGATCCCTGCCCCTCGCCCCAGTCCAGTTTTCCCCGGGCGATGAGGAACTTTTTGGCTTTGAGGAGGAGGATGGGAAAGTCGTCCTGCACAGCCGCGAATGCTTCTATTTTATTCTTCACGGTTCCCAGAACCTGTAAGTGATGAAAGCATGAGTGACGGAACCTCAGAGACCCCCGCGGAGCCGGCGTGACCCTCCATCATCTCACCTGCACCAAGGATTTGACACTGGGCTGGAACACCATGTTGGTGTTGAGCAGGAAGGAGCGCAGCAGTAACTGCGGGTGACAGGCCAGCTGCGCCACCATGCCGGTCAGCAGGAAGTTGACGTACAGGGAGTTGGTCAGCATGTTTTCCAACTTGGCGAAGAGGATGGCAATGAACGGACCTGCGGCATAAAGTCATCATAAAGGGTTACAGCCAGCACCAGACGACACAACGGAAGCAACCAAGACTGGCACACTGCTAACCCACAGCAGTAAGCATGAGTGGGTGGGCACAGGGACGTCATGCGGGAATGAGGGGTAGGCACAGCCAGCCTCATACAGGGGGAGGGTCAGGCACAGCCAGCCTCATACATGGGGAGGGGCAGGCACAGCCAGCCTCATACATGGGGAGGGGCAGGCAGGGACCAGCCTCATACATGGGGAGGGGCAGGCACAGCCAGCCTCATACAGGGGGAGGGGAGGGGCAGGCGCGGGCCAGCCTCATACACGGGGAGGGGCAGGCGCAGGCCAGCCTCATACATGGGGAGGGGCAGGCGCAGGCCAGCCTCATACATGGGGAGGGGCAGGCGCAGGCCAGCCTCATACAGGGGGAGGGGCAGGCAGGGACCAGCCTCATACAGGGGGAGGGGCAGGCGTGGGCCAGCCTCATACAGGGAGAGGGGCAGGCGTGGGCCAGCCTTATACAGGGGGAGGGGCAGGCGTGGGCCAGCCTCATACATGGGGAGAGGCAGGCAGGGACCAGCCTCATACAGGGCGAGGGGACGGCACGGACAAGCCTCATACAGGGCGAGGGGCAGGCACAGCCAGCCTCATACAGGGGGAGGGTCAGGCACAGCCAGCCTCATACAGGGGGAGGGTCAGGCACAGCCAGCCTCATACAGGGGGAGGGTCAGGCACAGCCAGCCTCATACATGGGGAGGGGCAGGCACAGCCAGCCTCATACATGGGGAGGGGCAGGCAGGGACCAGCCTCATACAGGGGGAGGGGCAGGCACAGCCAGCCTCATACAGGGGGAGGGGAAGGCACAGCCAGCCTCATACATGGGGAGGGGAAGGCACAGCCAGCCTCATACAGGGGGAGGGGCAGGCGCGGGCCAGCCTCATACACGGGGAGGGGCAGGCGCAGGCCAGCCTCATACATGGGGAGGGGCAGGCGCAGGCCAGCCTCATACATGGGGAGGGGCAGGCGCGGGCCAGCCTCATACACGGGGAGGGGCAGGCCAGCCTCATACAGGGGGAGGGGCAGGCACGGGCCAGCCTCATACAGGGCGAGGGGCAGGCGCGGACAAGCCTCATACAGGGCGAGGGGCAGGCGCGGACAAGCCTCATACAGGGCGAGGGGCAGGCGCGGACAAGCCTCATACAGGGCGAGGGGCAGGCGCGGACAAGCCTCATACAGGGCGAGGGGCAGGCGCGGACAAGCCTCATACAGGGCGAGGGGCAGGCGCGGACAAGCCTCATACAGGGCGAGGGGCAGGCGCGGACAAGCCTCATACAGGGCGAGGGGCAGGCGCGGACAAGCCTCATACAGGGCGAGGGGCAGGCGCGGACAAGCCTCATACAGGGCGAGGGGCAGGCGCGGACAAGCCTCATACAGGGCGAGGGGCAGGCGCGGACAAGCCTCATACAGGGCGAGGGGCAGGCGCGGACAAGCCTCATACAGGGCGAGGGGCAGGCGCGGACAAGCCTCATACAGGGCGAGGGGCAGGCGCGGACAAGCCTCATACAGGGCGAGGGGCAGGCGCGGACAAGCCTCATACAGGGCGAGGGGCAGGCGCGGACAAGCCTCATACAGGGCGAGGGGCAGGCGCGGACAAGCCTCATACAGGGCGAGGGGCAGGCGCGGACAAGCCTCATACAGGGCGAGGGGCAGGCGCGGACAAGCCTCATACAGGGCGAGGGGCAGGCGCGGACAAGCCTCATACAGGGCGAGGGGCAGGCGCGGACAAGCCTCATACAGGGTGAGGGGCAGGCGCTGGCCAGCCTCATACAGGGCGAGGGGCAGGCGCTGGCCAGCCTCATACATGGGGAGGGGCAGGCGCTGGCCAGCCTCATACATGGGGAGGGGCAGGCGCTGGCCAGCCTCATACATGGGGAGGGACAGGCAGGGACCAGCCTCATACACAGAGAGGGGCAGGCACTGGCCAGCCTCATACATGGGGAGGGGCAGGCGCTGGCCAGCCTCATACATGGGGAGGGACAGGCAGGGACCAGCCTCATACACAGAGAGGGGCAGGCACTGGCCAGCCTCATACATGGGGAGGGGCAGGCACAGCCAGCCTCATACATGGGAAAGGGCAGGCAGGGATCAGCCTCATACATGGGGAGGGGCAGGCAGGGATCAGCCTCATACAGGGGGAGGGGCAAGCACAGCCAGCCTCATACAGGGGGAGGGGCAGGCAGGGATCAGCCTCATACAGGGGGAGGGGCAGGCAGGGATCAGCCTCATACAGGGGGAGGGGCAGGCAGGGATCAGCCTCATACAGGGGGAGGGGCAAGCACAGCCAGCCTCATACAGGGGGAGGGGAAGGCACAGCCAGCCTCATACAGGGGGAGGGGAAGGCACAGCCAGCCTCATACAGGGGGAGGGGAAGGCACAGCCAGCCTCATACAGGGGGAGGGGAAGGCACAGCCAGCCTTAGACAGGGAGAGGGGCAGGCGCGGACCAGCCTCATACAGGGCGAGGGGTGTACGACAGGCACAGGCTGCCATGATACAGGGTGAAGGGCGGACAACAGGCACAGGCTGCCATGATACAGGGTGAAGGGCGGACAACAGGCACAGGCTGCCATGATACAGCGTGAGGGACGGACGACAGGCAGAGGCTGTCATGATACAGGGTGTGGGGTGGATGACAGGCACAGGCTGCCATGATACAGGGTGAGGGGCGGACGACAGGCAGAGGCTGCCATGATACAGGGTGTTGGGTGGATGACAGGCACAGGCTGCCATGATACAGGGTGAGGGACGGACGACAGGCAGAGGCTGTCATGATACAGGGTGTGGGGTGGATGACAGGCAGAGGCTGTCATGATACAGGGTGTGGGGTGGATGACAGGCACAGGCTGCCATGATACAGGGTGTGGGGTGGATGACAGGCAGAGGCTGTCATGATACAGGGTGTGGGGTGGATGACAGGCACAGGCTGCCATGATACAGGGTGTTGGGTGGATGACAGGCAGAGGCTGTCATGATACAGGGTGTGGGGTGGATGACAGGCACAGGCTGCCATTATACAGGGTGTGGGGTGGATGACAGGCACAGGCTGCCATGATACAGGGTGAGGGGTGGACGACAGGCACAGGCTGCCATGATACAGGGTGAGGGGTGGACGACAGGCAGAGGCTGCCATGATACAGTTTGTGGGGTGGATGACAGGCACAGGCTGCCATGATACAGGGTGTGGGGTGGATGACAGGCACAGGCTGCCATGATACAGGGTGTGGGGTGGATGACAGGCACAGGCTGCCATGATACAGGGTGTGGGGTGGATGACAGGCACAGGCTGCCATGATACAGGGTGAGGGGCGGACGACAGGCAGAGGCTGCCATGATACAGGGTGAGGGGCGGACGACAGGCAGAGGCTGCCATGATACAGGGTGAGGGGCGGACGACAGGCAGAGGCTGCCATGATACAGGGTGTGGGGTGGATGACAGGCACAGGCTGTCATGATACAGGGTGTGGGGTGGATGACAGGCACAGGCTGTCATGATACAGGGTGTGGGGTGGATGACAGGCAGAGGCTGCCATGATACAGGGTGTGGGGTGGATGACAGGCACAGGCTGTCATGATACAGGGTGTGGGGTGGATGACAGGCAGAGGCTGCCATGATACAGGGTGTGGGGTGGATGACAGGCACAGGCTGCCATGATACAGGGTGTGGGGTGGATGACAGGCACAGGCTGTCATGATACAGGGTGTGGGGTGGATGACAGGCACAGGCTGCCATGATACAGGGTGAGGGGTGGACGACAGGCACAGGCTGCCATGATACAGGGTGTGGGGCGGACGACAGGCACAGGCTGCCATGATACAGGGTGTGGGGTGGATGACAGGCACAGGCTGTCATGATACAGGGTGTGGGGTGGATGACAGGCACAGGCTGCCATGATACAGGGTGTGGGGTGGATGACAGGCAGAGGCTGCCATGATACAGGGTGTGGGGTGGATGACAGGCACAGGCTGCCATGATACAGGGTGTGGGGTGGATGACAGGCACAGGCTGCCATGATACAGGGTGTGGGGTGGATGACAGGCACAGGCTGCCATGATACAGGGTGAGGGGTGGATGACAGGCACAGGCTGCCATGATACAGGGTGAGAGACGGACGACAGGCAGAGGCTGCCATGATACAGGGTGAGGGGCGGACGACAGGCAGAGGCTGCCATGATACAGGGTGTGGGGTGGATGACAGGCACAGGCTGTCATGATACAGGGTGTGGGGTGGATGACAGGCACAGGCTGTCATGATACAGGGTGTGGGGTGGATGACAGGCAGAGGCTGCCATGATACAGGGTGTGGGGTGGATGACAGGCACAGGCTGCCATGATACAGGGTGTGGGGTGGATGACAGGCACAGGCTGTCATGATACAGGGTGTGGGGTGGATGACAGGCACAGGCTGCCATGATACAGGGTGAGGGGTGGATGACAGGCACAGGCTGCCATGATACAGGGTGTGGGGCGGACGACAGGCACAGGCTGCCATGATACAGGGTGTGGGGTGGATGACAGGCACAGGCTGTCATGATACAGGGTGTGGGGTGGATGACAGGCACAGGCTGCCATGATACAGGGTGTGGGGTGGATGACAGGCACAGGCTGTCATGATACAGGGTGTGGGGTGGATGACAGGCAGAGGCTGCCATGATACAGGGTGTTGGGTGGATGACAGGCAGAGGCTGCCATGATACAGGGTGTGGGGTGGATGACAGGCACAGGCTGCCATGATACAGGGTGAGGGGTGGACGACAGGCAGAGGCTGCCATGATACAGGGTGTGGGGTGGATGACAGGCACAGGCTGTCATGATACAGGGTGTGGGGTGGATGACAGGCACAGGCTGCCATGATACAGGGTGTGGGGTGGATGACAGGCACAGGCTGCCATGATACAGGGTGTGGGGTGGATGACAGGCACAGGCTACCATGATACAGGGTGTGGGGTGGATGACAGGCACAGGCTGTCATGATACAGGGTGTGGGGTGGATGACAGGCACAGGCTGTCATGATACAGGGTGTGGGGTGGATGACAGGCACAGGCTGTCATGATACAGGGTGTGGGGTGGATGACAGGCACAGGCTGCCATGATACAGGGTGTGGGGTGGATGACAGGCACAGGCTGCCATGATACAGGGTGTGGGGTGGATGACAGGCACAGGCTGCCATGATACAGGGTGTGGGGTGGATGACAGGCACAGGCTGCCATGATACAGGGTGTGGGGTGGATGACAGGCACAGGCTGCCATGATACAGGGTGAGGGGTGGATGACAGGCACAGGCTGCCATGATACAGGGTGTGGGGTGGATGACAGGCACAGGCTGCCATGATACAGGGTGTGGGGTGGATGACAGGCACAGGCTGCCATGATACAGGGTGAGGGGTGGATGACAGGCACAGGCTGCCATGATACAGGGTGAGAGACGGACGACAGGCAGAGGCTGCCATGATACAGGGTGAGGGGTGGATGACAGGCACAGGCTGCCATGATACAGGGTGTGGGGTGGACGACAGGCACAGGCTACCATGATACAGGGTGTGGGGTGGACGACAGGCACAGGCTGCCATGATACAGGGTGAGGGGTGGATGACAGGCACAGGCTGCCATGATACAGGGTGAGAGACGGACGACAGGCAGAGGCTGCCATGATACAGGGTGAGGGGTGGATGACAGGCACAGGCTGCCATGATACAGGGTGTGGGGTGGATGACAGGCACAGGCTACCATGATACAGGGTGTGGGGTGGACGACAGGCACAGGCTGCCATGATACAGGGTGAGGGGTGGATGACAGGCACAGGCTGCCATGATACAGGGTGTGGGGTGGATGATAGGCACAGGCTGCCATGATACAGGGTGAGGGGTGGATGACAGGCACAGGCTGCCATGATACAGGGTGTGGGGTGGATGACAGGCACAGGCTGCCATGATACAGGGTGTGGGGTGGATGACAGGCACAGGCTGCCATGATACAGGGTGTGGGGTGGATGACAGGCAGAGGCTGTCATGATACAGGGTGTGGGGTGGATGACAGGCAGAGGCTGCCATGATACAGGGTGTGGGGTGGATGACAGGCAGAGGCTGTCATGATACAGGGTGTGGGGTGGATGACAGGCACAGGCTGCCATGATACAGGGTGTGGGGTGGATGACAGGCAGAGGCTGTCATGATACAGGGTGTGGGGTGGATGACAGGCAGAGGCTGCCATGATACAGGGTGAGGGGTGGACGACAGGCACAGGCTGCCATGATACAGGGTGTGGGGTGGATGACAGGCAGAGGCTGTCATGATACAGGGTGTGGGGTGGATGACAGGCACAGGCTGCCATGATACAGGGTGTGGGGTGGATGACAGGCAGAGGCTGTCATGATACAGGGTGAGAGACGGACGACAGGCAGAGGCTGTCATGATACAGGGTGTGGGGTGGATGACAGGCACAGGCTGCCATGATACAGGGTGTGGGGTGGATGACAGGCACAGGCTGCCATGATACAGGGTGAGGGGTGGATGACAGGCACAGGCTGCCATGATACAGGGTGTGGGGTGGATGACAGGCACAGGCTGCCATGATACAGGGTGTGGGGTGGATGACAGGCACAGGCTGCCATGATACAGGGTGTGGGGTG
Organism: Anomaloglossus baeobatrachus; assembly: GCF_048569485.1. Lineage (NCBI taxonomy): Eukaryota > Metazoa > Chordata > Amphibia > Anura > Aromobatidae > Anomaloglossus > Anomaloglossus baeobatrachus. Next base: position 796,761,483 of record NC_134354.1, read on the forward strand.
GATGACAGGCACAGGCTGCCATGATACAGGGTGTGGGGTGGATGACAGGCACAGGCTGCCATGATACGGGGAATGAAATGGTGGTTATCATGGACACCCACCTGTGTATGGTTGACCTCCATTCTGTGCCCGCAGGGGGCTGCTCAGGAAGAGGGTCAGCGAATCGGAGCTTTTTTTTGAGTTGCTCACTTCTCGGTGGTCCTCGCCATCCAGCTCGTCCTCTGGGGGGATGGTCATGTGCCCGTCCGCTGACTCCTCCTGCACGGCCACCACTCGCATGCTGTCCTCCATCTCCTTTAGCTCTGCCCCCAGCACCTCGATGCTCACATGGGCCCCATTGGTCTCGGCCGGGGTCCGGTCCAGCAGCTCGTCGATCAGACTGTCCACAGAATCTGTCACATCCCACTGAGTGGCCGCCCAGCGTTGGGTCTCCCCTCGATTTGGCACTTTCTCTGTGGCTCTTTGCTCCACGACCTCGGCTCTGCCCATTGCTCCATCTTCCCTCTTCACTTTTTTAACCTCAAAATCATCAGTTCGCCCCAGATGCCTGGCCCCCCGCTGAGTGGTGCCCAATTGTCCCTCCTCAGACATAGCCCCATTCATAAGGGCAGGTGGCGGTGCCCCATCACGAGAGGACTCTAAGTGCCCGCCGTCACGGGCCGCAGTGCGGTGCCCGCCCTCCTCCTCCTGCAGGCTGCGTTTCTTAGTCCGCGGGGTTATGCTGTGCCGCCGCGCCTCCCTGTCCTGGCTCCTGGAGGATGAGGGAGGGGGAGAGAAATAATCGGGGGACACTATAACCTCCTCAGGTGTGGGGGGCGAGACACTGCGGGGGCTGGGCTCCTCACCATCATAGGGGGCAGACCAGACACGACAGGCCCGAGTGCAGCGGTCAATCCCGGCCCGAGCCTCCTGCAAATATTCCAGGTAATTCCCATCCAACTCAGACACTTCATCACATGAGACGGAGCCATGACGCGGGCTGCTGGGGTCCTGAGGGGAGAAGACCGGGGAGCGGTGCGAGGGGCTGTCCGGTGTAGACTGGCGCATGAAGAAGCCCATCCTGGAGGGAGTGGAGGGGCGGGGAACAGTGTGGACGGAGGACGTGTCAATGCTCGGGCTGCCCTGAGCTGCACAAAACCGGAGAAGAGAGGTCACCAACATGCAGATCACCCCAAAACATCACAGGGGAGCACTAACCGCTCCCTCGTACACAGGCGGGCGCCACTATACTAGATGTTTTCTTCTACATCGGAGCAGTATTATAGTAGTTATATTCTTGTATATAGGGGCAGTATTATAGTAGTTATATTCTTGTACATAGGGGGCAGTATTATAGTAGTTATATTCTTGTATATAGGGGCAGTATTATAGTAGTTATATTCTTGTATATAGGGGCAGTATTATAGTAGTTATATTCTTGTACATGGGGCAGTATTATAGTAGTTATATTCTTGTACATAGGGGAAGTATTATAGTAGTTATATTCTTGTATATAGGGGCAGTATTATAGTAGTTATATTCTTGTACATAGGAGCAGTATTATAGTAGTTATATTCTTGTATATAGGGGCAGTATTATAGTAGTTATATTCTTGTACATAGGGGGCAGTATTATAGTAGTTATATTCTTGTACATAGGGGCAGTATTATAGTAGTTATATTCTTGTACATAGGGGGCAGTATTATAGTAGTTATATTCTTGTATATAGGAGCAGTATTATAGTAGTTATATTCTTGTATATAGGGGCAGTATTATAGTAGTTATATTCTTGTACATAGGAGCAGTATTATAGTAGTTATATTCTTGTATATAGGGGCAGTATTATAGTAGTTATATTCTTGTACATAGGGGGCAGTATTATAGTAGTTATATTCTTGTACATAGGGGCAGTATTATAGTAGTTATATTCTTGTACATAGGGGGCAGTATTATAGCAGTTATATTCTTGTATATAGGGGCAGTATTATAGTAGTTATATTCCTGTACATAGGGGGCAGTATTATAGTAGTTATATTCTTGTATATAGGGGGCAGTATTATAGTAGTTATATTCTTGTATATAGGGACAGTATTATAGTAGTTATATTCTTGTACATAGGAGCAGTATTATAGCAGTTATATTCTTGTACATAGGGGTAGTGTTATAGTAGTTATATTCTTGTATATAGGGGCAGTATTATAGTAGTTATATTCTTGTATATAGGGGGCAGTATTATAGCAGTTATATTCTTGTACATAGGGGCAGTGTTATAGTAGTTATATTCTTGTATATAGGGACAGTATTATAGTAGTTATATTCTTGTATATAGGGGAAGTATTATAGTAGTTATATTCTTGTACATAGGGGCAGTATTATAGTAGTTATATTCTTGTACATAGAGGCAGTATTATAGTAATTATATTCCTGTACATAGGGGGCAGTATTATAGTAATTATATTCCTGTACATAGGAGCAGTATTATAGTAGTTATATTCTTGTACATAGGGGCAGTATTATAGTAGTTATATTCTTGTACATAGGGGCAGTATTATAGTATTTATATTCTTGTATATAGGGGCAGTATTATAGTAGTAATATTCTTGTACATAGGGGCGGTATTATAGTAGTCTTATTCGCCCTTTCCTCACCTTTCGTCCAGGTGGCGTGCTCTTCTTCTCTATCCTGGGACAAGCTCTCTTTTCGGCAACATTTTGGGATGAAGGACAGGAACTTATCTGCAGTCTTTGAGTACAAGTCCAGATCCTTCACTGCTCTTCTCTGGCTCAGCATCACATGATTACAGGGGATGAGATACCTGAGTGGAGACAAGGAATAATCAGCAGAATAGTGAGTGCAGCTCTGGAGGTGATTGCAGTAGTAAGCATTATGTGGGGACAGGAGAATCAGGTCAGGTGAATTAGATGCGTTTCTGGGCTGTTCTCCCCCCGGAGTTCTCGCCCCCCCCCCCCCTCCCCCCCCCGAGTCCTCGGCCCCCCGGACATCCCCTACCTCAGCACCAGCTGCAGCAGGACATCCTCGCAGTTCAGGTTGAGCAGAGTGCGGAACAGAGTCAGGGACACCATGCAGAGCTGCAGGACAAGACGGCAGAGGAACGTGAGCGGTCACACGACTACAACAGATCCCCCCGCTCTCCCTGCCCTGGGGCAGCCATGGCTGACATCCGGCCCGGATTACTTCCTAAAACTTCACAGCTGAGGGTTTGTTACAATTCAGTCTGGAGATCCGGGTGTAGCAGTAAACACAGCGCAGATCCGTCTCCTGTGCTGACAGATGAGACTGTAACGATCCCTCAGCTGTGAGGCGTCCGGTGGTCGCCCCTCACCCGGGAGTTGCTGGCGATGCGGCTGATCAGGGTGTGCAGGATGGTGGCGCTGTCGTGCCGGTGCAGGAGGATGAATCTCAGGAAGGTTTTCAGCAGCGCCGTCTCGCTGATGCTGCGCAGGAAGAGCTCCAGGTACGCGGTGCTGGCAATCATCTCCTCAATGGAGGTCTGCAGAGGAAGGGCAGGATTTACCGGGGTCTGGGAGCAGGCGCCATTATCCAGTGTTATCGCCAGACCCCGTACACTCACCTTGTGCAGCGCAGGACCCATCACCGGCACCAGGAAGCCATTGTGCAGATACTCCACCAGCTGGTTCTGGACCAGAGGATGAGCCACCTGCGGGCAGAGGAAGGGCTCAGGTGCGGAGGGAGAGGGCTCGGGGACGGAGGGAGAGGGCTCGGGGACGGAGGGAGGTCTCGGGCAAGGAGGGAGGTCTCGGGCAAGGAGGGAGGTCTCGGGCAAGGAGGGAGGTCTCGGGCAAGGAGGGAGGGCCCAGGCGCAGAGAGAGGGCCCAGGCGCAGAGAGAGGGCCCAGGCGCAGAGAGAGGGCCCAGGCGCAGAGAGAGGGCCCAGGCGCAGAGAGAGGGCCCAGGCGCAGAGAGAGGGCCCAGGCGCAGAGAGAGGGCTCAGGCGCCGAGAGAGGGCGCAAAGGGGAGGCTGGGTGTGCAGAGGACACTTACCTGAGTGACGGCATTACAGAACTCCAGGGAATTCATGAACAGGACGAGGGATGAGACCCCGATCCAGTCCTCCCGCCGCAGGAAGTGCCAGTCGTCCCCGCGCACTTCTATCTTACGGGGCAGAGAAGAGTACAGAGCGCTCAGCCCGGTGGCCAGGATCTAAAGGAGAAGGGAAGATGAAGGCTCATGTAAACGGAGGCTGGAGAGACCCAGAGTCCAGACCTCCATGTCATCATTCACTATATAACGCTGAACGCGTCCTCAACATAGCAGCGCGCACACGTGTCATGGTGAGGGAGGGGAGAGGCGAGGAACCGCCCACACTACTGGGCGGGATCCCTGTGGAGGCTGGGCGGGGTCCCTGTGGAGGCTGGGCGGGGTCCCTGTGGAGGCTGGGCGGGGTCCCTGTGGAGGCTGGGCGGGGTCCCTGTGGAGGCTGGGCGGGGTCCCTGTGGAGGCTGGGCGGTGCTGTTTGTATAAAGAGATATTCACAGACACAGTGTCTTCAAGAAAATGGTGCAGAGATGGCGGTGTGCACATACGCTTAATCTGGCCCCATTTTACACAGATTGGAAGGGTGGTGCGGGTGTTACACGTTTCCTCCAGCGGGGGGCAGTGGTGGTGCCAGTGTTACATAGTCTCCAGTCCTCCAGCGGGGGGCGGTGGTGGTGCGGGTGTTACACGCGTACTCCAGCGGGGGGCGGTGGTGGTGCCGGTGTTACACACGTACTCCAGCGGGGGGCGGTGGTGGTGCCGGTGTTACACACGTACTCCAGCGGGGGGCGGCGGTGGTGCCGGTGTTACACACGTCCTCCAGCGGGGGGCGGCGGTGGAGCCGATGTTACACGCGTCCTCCAGTGGGGGGCGGCGGTGGTGCTGGTGTTACACACGTCCTCCAGCGGGGGGCGGCGGTGGTGCCGGTGTTACACACGTCCTCCAGTGGAGGGCGGCGGTGGTGCCGGTGTTACACGCGTCCTCCAGTGGGGGGCGGCGGTGGTGCTGGTGTTACACACGTCCTCCAGCGGGGGGCGGCGGTGGTGCCGGTGTTACACGCGTCCTCCAGTGGGGGGCGGCGGTGGTGCCGGTGTTACACGCGTCCTCCAGTGGGGGGCGGTGGTGGTGCTGGTGTTACACACGTCCTCCAGCGGGGAGCGGTGGTGGTGCCGGTGTTACACGCGTCCTCCAGCGGGGGGCGGTGGTGGTGCCGGTGTTACACGCGTCCTCCAGCGGGGGGCGGTGGTGGAGCCGATGTTACACGCGTCCTCCAGTGGGGGGCGGCGGTGGTGCCGGTGTTACATGCATCCTCCAGCGGGGGGCGGTGGTGGAGCCAGTGTTACACGTGTCCTCCAGCGGGGGGGCGGTGGTGGTGCCGGTGTTACATGCATCCTCCAGCGGGGGGCGGTGGTGCGGTTTGTGCAGCTGTCTGGTGTCCGGTTACGCGGTGACTCAGGGTCGGGAGCAGCAGAGGACGGGGAGCGGCTGCATTCCTGGCGGAGGAGGAGACGCCTCCACTTGTAACTGCCAGTGTGGCAGCCGCAGGAGAGCCGGGCACAGCATTAACCCCAGCACTACCGGAGTGCCCCCCCAGCCCCCCACCCAGAGCACAATCCCAGCAGCCGGGCATAAAAACAGGACACGGGCACAACTGAAGAGGTGCTGCAGCAGTCGCCGGGGAGGTCACACAGTGAGGGGCCGCAGCCACCGGGGATCACACAGTGAGGGGCCGCAGCCACCGGGGGTCACACAGTGAGGGGCCGCAGCAGCCGGTGGGGTCACACAGTGAGTGGCCGCAGCCGCCGCCGGGGAGGTCACACAGTGAGGGGCCGCAGCAGCCGCCGGGGAGGTCACACAGTGAGGGGCCGCAGCAGCCGCCGGGGAGGTCACACAGTGAGGGGCCGCAGCAGCCGCCGGGGAGGTCACACAGTGAGGGGCCGCAGCAGCCGCCGGGGAGGTCACACAGTGAGAGGCCGCAGCAGCCGCCGGGGAGGTCACACAGTGAGGGGCCGCAGCAGCCGCTGGGGAGGTCACACAGTGAGGGGCCGCAGCCGCCGCCGGGGAGGTCACACAGTGAGGGGCCGCAGCAGCCGCTGGGGAGGTCACACAGTGAGGGGCCGCAGCAGCCGCCGGGGAGGTCACACAGTGAGGGGCCGCAGCAGCCGCCGGGGAGGTCACACAGTGAGGGGCCGCAGCAGCCGCCGGGGAGGTCACACAGTGAGGGGCCGAAGCAGCCGCCGGGGAGGTCACACAGTGAGGGGCCGCAGCAGCCGCCAGGGAGGTCACACAGTGGGGGCCGCAGCCGCCGGGGAGATCACACAGTGAGGGTCCGCAGCCGCCGGTGGGGTCACACAGTGGGGGCCGCAGCCGCCGGGGATCACACAGTGGGGGCCGCTGCAGATATAGAAGGGTAAACACTTACGGGGCAGAAGAAGGAGTTGTCGGTGATGTATCTGGCCATGGTGGGGTTGTCGGAGGACATGGCCATGATGAGCAGCAGAGCGTCGCGGGCCTGCTGGCCGATCAGCCCCTCGTGGTGGATGAAGGGCACCAGCAGCGAGAAGATCAGGAGGTTGGCGGCTCCATCCTGCCCGGCGGGGTCCTGGAAGAACAGCTCCAGGGTGGAGGGCTCCCGCGCCAGCGACACGCACAGCTGGTTCAGCAGCAGCACCAGATTATTCTCCAGCACCGGCGAGGCGGGCCCCGGGGAGAAGGAGCCCAGGAGGGCCACCAGGGGCCGCAGCACCGGCTGGTACCGCAGGAGAGGCTGGCGGGACTGGCTGATCAGCATCTCATACAGCTTCAGCTGCTCCACCTGAGAGAGAGGAAGGGGTTACACAGGGCGCCGCCGATCCCACCCGCCAGAGACCCCCACCCGCCAGAGACCCCCACCTGTGATATAACCAACAATCACCGGTCAGGGCCCCCCCATATCGCACACTCCCGGCAGTAACAGGTCGAGGCCCCCCATATCTCAGCTCCCAGCAATCACAGGTTGGGGCCCCACATATCTCATGTGTCCGGCAATCACATGTCGGGGCCCCCCCATATCTCATGTGTCCGGCAGTCACATGTCGGGGCCCCTACATCTCTCACACTCCCGGCAGTCTCAGGTCGGGGGCCCCCCATCTCTCACACTCCCGGCAGTCTCAGGTCGGGGCCCCCCCATCTCTCACACTCCCGGCAATCTCAGGTCGGGGCCCCCCCATCTCTCACACTCCCTGCAGTCACATGTCTGGGCCCCTACATCTCTCAGCTCCCGGCAGTCTCAGGTCGGGGCCCCTACATCTCTCAGCTCCCGGCAGTCTCAGGTCGGGGCCCCTACATCTCTCAGCTCCCGGCAGTCTCAGGTCGGGGCCCCTACATCTCTCAGCTCCCGGCAGTCTCAGGTCGGGGCCCCCCATCTCTCATGCTCCCGGCAGTCACAGGTCGGAGCCCCCCATCTCTCATGCTCCCGGCAGTCACAGGTCGGAGCCCCCCCATCTCGCAGTTCCCGGCAGTCGCAGGTCGGGGCCCCCCTATAGAGGTGACATTGGGGTCTGCACTCGCCTTCTTGTCCTCGGTGAAGTCCCTCTGGAGATGCCACCTCAGCAGCCTCTCCAGGACGCCCTCCGAGGCCACATAGGCCAGGATGGGCCCGGGGCCCTCCTCCTCCCGGGGGCGCTCTTCTGCCAGCAGGCTCAGCATCTGGTAGGTGTTATTCCGTACGCAGCTCATGTCGTCCGGGGTCACGTGATCGGCGGATCCAGGACGCTCCAAGATCCGGAGAACCTGCCAAAAGATGAAAGTGTGGGGACCCCGGAGGTGCGCAGCATCGCGTGCAGGACCGCACCCCACCACAGAGCATCGCATGCAGGACCGCACCCCACCACAGCCTCCAAATAAACAGCGCCCCCACCTCTAATCTGCATATTACAGTGCACCAGAGACCCCCAAATCTCTCCTGACCCCAATATCCCATCTCCACAATTACTAATCATTGCTCCAACGTAAGAAGCCACGCACCACTCTGTGCCCGCAGCTCCACCGCAGATCAGTGCGTCTCCATGGTAACAGACAACATGCACCCGGCGTAGTCTGATCCTACAGCCGCCCTCACTTTTTATCTACCAACCGGTAGAAACGCACAGCGACGGGAGGACGACGCACGACGACGGCTCGAGGAGGACGACGCACGACGACGGCTCGAGGGGGACGACGCACGACGACGGCTCGAGGGGGACGACGCACGACGACGGCTCGAGGGGGACGACGCACGACGACGGCTCGAGGGGGACGACGCACGACGACGGCTCGAGGGGGACGACGCACGACGACGGCTCGAGGGGGACGACGCACGACGACGGCTCGAGGGGGACGACGCACGACGACGGCTCGAGGGGGACGACGCACGACGACGGCTCGAGGGGGACGACGCACGACGACGGCTCGAGGGGGACGACGCACGACGACGGCTCGAGGGGGACGACGCACGATGACGGCTCGAGGGGGGCGACGCACGACGACGGCTCGAGGGGGGCGACGCACGACGACGGCTCGAGGGGGGCGACGCACGACGACGCTCGAGGGGGACGACGCACGACGGCTCGAGGGGGACGACGCACGACGGCAGGAGGAGGACGACAGCGGGGGACCCTCGTGTCTCACATTAGTCCGGCCGTGATCGGGGACTCTCCCCCACGCTGCGCTCACATCTCACCTGGGACCAGTGGTTCTTGAACACCATCAGGCAGGTCTCGGGGTCGGCGGTGACCTGCGGCTGCAGGCTGGCATTACGCCCAGACTTACTGCCCGACCCCCGGGGGTTCAGTTTACTGAGCCAGCTCATTGTAGTGGATGAGAGTCTGGGGGGTCACTGGATGTGGGGGTGTCCAGACCCCATTAGTAGAGGAAATAATGAGGCACCGCTCATCCCGTCTGTAGAGTCGGAGGATCCATCATGAGCTGCAGAGAGAAGACACGATGAGGACCAGATGGCCCAAAAGAATCCAGGTCAGAAATACCCACCCAACAATACAGTCAGGGCCCGGAGTCCCCCCCAACAATACAGTCCGGGCCCAGAGTACCCCCCCTGAACAATACAGTCCGGGCCAGGAGTACCCCCCCCAACAATACAGTCCGGGCCCGGAGTCCCCCCCCCCAACAATACAGTCCGGGCCCAGAGTACTCCCCCGACAATACAGTCCGGGCCCAGAGTACCCCCCATGAACAATACAATCCTGGCACAGAGTACCCCCCTGAACAATACAGTCTGGGCCAAGAGTAACCACCCCAACAATGTAGTCCGGGCCAGGAGTAACCACCCCCATGCCCCGAACAATACACTCCGGGAAAGCAGTACCCTCCCCCCAACAATACAGTCTGGATCTGGACTACCCCGCCAAAAATATATAGAAGCTAAACAAAAAAAAAAAAACACACAGTCAAGATCAGGAGTACCCCCCACAATACAGTCCAAGCAAGCAGTCCCCCCCACCCCACAATACAGTCAAGGCCAGTAGTACCCCACACCCCACAATACAGTCCCCCACCAATACAGTCCAGGCCAGTAGTACCCCACACCCCACAATACAGTCCCCCACCAATACAGTCCAGGCCAGTAGTACCCCACAATACAGTCCCCCACCAATACAGTCCAGGATAGTAGTACCCCCACCCCACAATACAGTCCCCCACCAATACAGTCCAAGCCAGTAGTACCCCCCAACAACACAGTCCAGGCTAGTTGTCCCCCACCCCACTTTAAAAAATAAAGTCTCTGCTAGCAGTCCCCCCCAAACAATGAAGACCTCACCAGTAGCTCCCCAAACAATAAATTCCATCTCCACTATGACAGTCGCTCCCATGCAAGACCCCCCAACCTGCAAGACTCTACCTATTCGCCCCCTCACACTCCCAGCCTGCAACCCATTAACCCCCTCACCCCCCCAACCTGCAAGACTCCATCCATTAGCCCCCATCACCCCCCAACCTGCAAGACTCCACCCATTAGCCCCCCTCACCCCCCCAACCTGCAAGACTCCACCCATTAGCCCCCATCACCCCTCAACCTGCAAGACTCCACCCATTAGCCCCCCTCACCCCCCCAACCTGCAAGACTCCACCCATTGTCCCCCTCAACCCCCCAACCTGCAGAACTCCACCCATTAGCCCCCCCTCACACCCCAACCTGCAAGACTCCACCCATTACCTCCCTCACACCCCAACCTGCAAGACTCCACTCATTAGCCCCCCTCCCACCCCAACCTGCAAGACTCCCCCCATTAGCCCCCCCTCACACCCCAACCTGCAGAACTCCACCCATTAGCCCCCCTCACACCCCAACCTGCAAGACTCCACCCATTAGCCCCCATCACCCCTCAACCTGCAAGAATCCACCCATTAGCCCCCCTCACCCCCCCAACCTGCAAGACTCCACCCATTAGCCCCCATCACCTCTCAACCTGCAAGACTCCACCCATTAGCCCCCCTCACCCCCCCAACCTGCAAGACTCCACCCATTAGCCCCCATCACCCCCCAACCTGCAAGACTCCACCCATTGTGCCCCTCAACCCCCCAACCTGCAGAACTCCACCCATTAGCCCCCCTCACACCCCAACCTGCAAGACTCCACCCATTACCTCCCTCACACCCTAACCTGCAAGACTCCACTCATTAGCCCCCCTCCCACCCCAACCTGCAAGACTCCCCCCATTAGCCCCCCCTCACACCCCAACCTGCAGAACTCCACCCATTAGCCTCCCCTCACAGCCCAACCTGCAAGACTCCACCCATTAGCCCCCCTCACTCCCCAACCTGCAAGACTCCCCCCATTAGCCCCCTCACCTGCAAGACTCCACCCATTAGCCCCCTTCACACCCCAGCCTGCAAGACTCCACCCATTAGCCCCCCTCACACCCCAACCTGCAAGACTCCACCCATTAGCCCCCCTCACACCCCAACCTGCAAGACTCCACCAATTAAACGCCCTCACACTCCAGCCTGCAAGACTCCACCCATTAGCTCCCTCACCCCCCCAACCTGCAAGACTCCACCCATTAGCCCCCCCTAACCCCCCCAACCTGCAAGACTCCACCCATTAGCCCCCTACACCCCCCACAGGCCCGGCTGGTTGCTGCTGCTGACGTGTCCCCTTCTGTAAATGCCCCTGTTGCCCGGTGTCTACAGTGCATACACGGAGGGGGCACGGAGCATACATACAGCAGCGGAGCGGAGGAAGCCGTGTGTGGAGGAGACAGCGGGGGACACTGACCTCTCTGCAGGAAGACGGCTCATTCCTGGCTCTGGGTGTGTCACCATTATTTCCTGACCTTTGTACCAGCGACAAGCTCCTGACACCACAGCGACATCACTGGGAAGCACCGCACAGCGGGGAAGGGAGCGTGCGCTGAATAGTGGGGGCTACACCCCAAACTCCACACCAAAGACACCAAGGTTCTGAGCAGAAATATGGGAAGCGGGTGTGACCCCCGGAGAAAATCCACAGCCTCGAATAACACTCCAGAGCTGCACTCCCTATTCTGCTGCTGCAGTCATTGTGTACATACAGTCATATGAAAAAGTTTGGGCACCCCTATTAATGTTACCCTTTTTTCTTTATAACAATTTGGGTTTTTGCTATTTCAGTGTCATATATCTAATAACTGATGGACTGAGTAATATTTCTGGATTGAAATGAGGTTTATTGTACTAACAGAAAATGTACAATCTGCATTTAAACAAAATTTGACCGGTGCAAAAGTATGGGCACCTCAACATAAAAGTGACATTAATATTGTGTAGATCCTCCTTTTGCAGAAATCACAGCCTCTAGTCGCTTCCTGTAGCTTTTAATGAGTTCCTGGATCCTGGATGAAGGTAGATTTGACCATTCCTGTTTACAAAACAATTCCAGTTCAGGTAAGTTTGATGGTCTCGAGCATGGACAGCCGCTTCACATCATCCCACAGATGCTCAATGATATTCAGGTCTGGGGACTGGGATGGACATTCCAGAACATTGTAATTGTTCCTCTGCATGAATGCCTGAGTAGATTTGGAGCGGTGTTTTGGATCATTGTCTTGCTGAAATATCCATCCCCTGCGTAACTTCAACTTCGTCACTGATTCTTGCACATTATTGTCAAGAATCTGCTGATACTGAGTTGAATCCATGCAACCTTCAACTTTAACAAGATTCCCGGTGCCGGCATTGGCCACACAGCCCCAAAGCATGATGGAACCTCCACCAAATTTTACTGTGGGTAGCAAGTGCTTTTCTTGGAATGCCGTGTTTTTTTTCCTCCATGCATAACGCCTTTTTGTATGACCAAACAACTCCATCTTTGTTTCATCAGTCCACAGGACCTTCTTCCAAAATGTAACTGGCTTGTCCAAATGTGCTTTACCTCAGGCGACTCTGTTTGTGGCGTGCTTGCAGAAACGGCTTCTTTCACATCACTCTCCCATACAGCTTCTCCTTGTGCAACGTGCGCTGTATTGTTGACCGATGCACATTGACACCATCTGCAGCAAGATGATGCTGCAGGTCTTTGGAGGTGGCCTGTGGATTGTCCTTGACTGTTCTCACCATTCTTCTTCTCTGCCTTTCTGATATTTTTCTTGGCCTGCCACTTCTGGGCTTAACAAGAACTGTACCTGTGTTCTTCCATTTCCTTACTATGTTCCTCACAGTGGAAACTGACAGGTTAAATCTCTGAGACAACTTTTTGTACCTTCCCCTGAACAACTACAGTCAGGTCCAGAAATATTTGGACAGTGACACAAGTTTTGTTATTTTAGCTGTTTACAAAAACATGTTCAGAAATACAATTCTATATATAATATGGGCTGAAAGTGCACACTCCCAGCTGCAATATGAGAGTTTTCACATCCAAATCGGAGAAAGGGTTTAGGAATCATAGCTCTGTAATGCATAGCCTCCTCTTTTTCAAGGGACCAAAAGTAATTGGACAAGGGACTCTAAGGGCTGCAATTAACTCTGAAGGCGTCTCCCTCGTTAACCTGTAATCAATGAAGTAGTTAAAAGGTCTGGGGTTGATTACAGGTGTGTGGTTTTGCATTTGGAAGCTGTTGCTGTGACCAGACAACATGCGGTCTAAGGAACTCTCAATTGAGGTGAAGCAGAACATCCTGAGGCTGAAAAAAAAAAGAAAAAATCCATCAGAGAGATAGCAGACATGCTTGGAGTAGCAAAATCAACAGTCGGGTACATTCTGAGGAAAAGGAATTGACTGGTGAGCTTGGGAACTCAAAAAGGCCTGGGCGTCCACGGATGACAACAGTGGTGGATGATCGCCGCATACTTTCTTTGGTGAAGAAGAACCCGTTCACAACATCAACTGAAGTCCAGAACACTCTCAGTGAAGTAGGTGTATCTGTCTCTAAGTCAACAGTAAAGAGAAGACTCCATGAAAGTAAATACAAAGGGTTCACATCTAGATGCAAACCATTCATCAATTCCAAAAATAGACAGGCCAGAGTTACATTTGCTGAAAAACACCTCATGAAGCCAGCTCAGTTCTGGAAAAGTATTCTATGGACAGATGAGACAAAGATCAACCTGTACCAGAATGATGGGAAGAAAAAAGTGTGGAGAAGAAAGGGAACGGCACATGATCCAAGGCACACCACACCCTCTGTAAAACATGGTGGAGGCAACGTGATGGCATGGGCATGCATGGCTTTCAATGGCACTGGGTCACTTGTGTTTATTGATGACATAACAGCAGACAAGAGTAGCCGGATGAATTCTGAAGTGTACCGGGATATACTTTCAGCCCAGATTCAGCCAAATGCCGCAAAGTTGATCGGACGGCGCTTCATAGTACAGATGGACAATGACCCCAAGCATACAGCCAAAGCTACCCAGGAGTTCATGAGTGCAAAAAAGTGGAACATTCTGCAATGGCCAAGTCAATCACCAGATCTTAACCCAATTGAGCATGCATTTCACTTGCTCAAATCCAGACTTAAGACGGAAAGACCCACAAACAAGCAAGACCTGAAGGCTGCGGCTGTAAAGGCCTGGCAAAGCATTAAGAAGGAGGAAACCCAGCGTTTGGTGATGTCCATGGGTTCCAGACTTAAGGCAGTGGTTGCCTCCAAAGGATTCGCAACAAAATATTGAAAATAAAAATATTTTGTTTGGGTTTGGTTTATTTGTCCAATTACTTTTGACCTCCTAAAATGTGGAGTGTTTGTAAAGAAATGTGACAATTCCTACAATTTCTATCAGATATTTTTGTTCAAACCTTCAAATTAAACGTTACAATCTGCACTTGAATTCTGTTGTAGAGGTTTCATTTCAAATCCAATGTGGTGGCATGCAGAGCCCAACTCACGAAAATTGTGTCACTGTCCAAATATTTCTGGACCTAACTGTATGTTGGATAATCTTTGTTTTCAGATCATTTGAGAGTTGTTTTGAGGAGCCCATGATGCCACTCTTCATAGGAGATTCAAATAGGAGAACAACTTGCAAGTGGCCACCTTAAATACCTTTTCTCATGATTGGATACACCTGCCTATGAAGTTCAAAGCTCAATGAGGTTACAAAACCAATTTAGTGCTTTAGTAAGTCAGTAAAAAGTAGTTAAGAGTGTTCAAATCAAGAAATTGATAAGGGTGCCCATACTTTTGCACCGGTCAAATTTTGTTTAAATGCGGATTGCACATTTTCTGTTAGTACAATAAACCTCATTTCAATCCAGAAATATTCCTCAGTCCATCAGTTATTAGATATATGAAGCTGAAATAGCAAAAACCCAAATTGTTATAAAGGAAAAAGGGTAACATTAATAGGGGTGCCCAAACTTTTACATATGACTGTATATCCCCTCCACCTGACACATACAGTGCTAGTGAGAGCGAAGACCACCGCACTACACCGGAACCCCTCCACCTGACATATACAGTGCTGGGGAGAGCGAAGACCACCGCACTACACCGGAGCGCCTCCACCTGACATATACAGTGCTGGGGAGAGCGAAGACCACCGCACTACACCGGAGCCCCTCCACCTGACATATACAGTGCTGGGGAGAGCAAAGACCACCGCACTACACCGGAGCCCCTCCACCTGACATATACAGTGCTGGGGAGAGCAAAGACCACCGCACTACACCGGAGCCCCTCCACCTGACATATACAGTGCTGGGGAGAGCAAAGACCACCGCACTACACCGGAGCCCCTCCACCTGACATATACAGTGCTGGGGAGAGCAAAGACCACCGCACTACACCGGAGCCCCTCCACCTGACATATACAGTGCTGGGGAGAGCGAAGACCACCGCACTACACCGGAGCCCCTCCACCTGACATATACAGTGCTGGGGAGAGCGAAGACCACCGCACTACACCGGAGCCCCTCCACCTGACATATACAGTGCTGGCGAGAGCGAAGACCACCGCACTACACCGGAGCCCCTCCACCTGACATATACAGTGCTGGGGAGAGCAAAGACCACCGCACTACACCGGAGCCCCTCCACCTGACATATACAGTGCTGGGGAGAGCGAAGACCACCGCACTACACCGGAACCCCTCCACCTGACATATACAGTGCTGGGGAGAGCGAAGACCACCGCACTACACCGGAGCCCCTCCACCTGACATATACAGTGCTGGGGAGAGCAAAGACCACCGCACTACACCGGAGCCCCTCCACCTGACATATACAGTGCTGGGGAGAGCAAAGACCACCGCACTACACCGGAGCCCCTCCACCTGACATATACAGTGCTGGGGAGAGCAAAGACCACCGCACTACACCGGAGCCCCTCCACCTGACATATACAGTGCTGGGGAGAGCAAAGACCACCGCACTACACCGGAGCCCCTCCACCTGACATATACAGTGCTGGGGAGAGCGAAGACCACCGCACTACACCGGAGCCCCTCCACCTGACATATACAGTGCTGGGGAGAGCGAAGACCACCGCACTACACCGGAGCCCCTCCACCTGACATATACAGTGCTGGCGAGAGCGAAGACCACCGCACTACACCGGAGCCCCTCCACCTGACATATACAGTGCTGGGGAGAGCAAAGACCACCGCACTACACCGGAGCCCCTCCACCTGACATATACAGTGCTGGGGAGAGCGAAGACCACCGCACTACACCGGAACCCCTCCACCTGACATATACAGTGCTGGGGAGAGCGAAGACCACCGCACTACACCGGAGCCCCTCCACCTGACATATACAGTGCTGGGGAGAGCGAAGACCACCGCACTACACCGGAGCCCCTCCACCTGACATATACAGTGCTGGGGAGAGCGAAGACCACCGCACTACACCGGAGCCCCTCCACCTGACATATACAGTGCTGGGGAGAGCGAAGACCACCGCACTACACCGGAGCCCCTCCACCTGACATATACAGTGCTGGGGAGAGCGAAGACCACCGCACTACACCGGAGCCCCTACACCTGACATATACAGTGCTGGGGAGAGCGAAGACCACCGCACTACACCGGAGCCCCTCCACCTGACATATACAGTGCTGGGGAGAGTGAAGACCACCGCACTACACCGGAGCCCCTCCACCTGACATATACAGTGCTGGGGAGAGCGAAGACCACCGCACTACACCGGAACCCCTCCACCTGACAAATACAGTGCTGGGAAGAGCGAAGACCACCGCACTACACCGGAACCCCTCCACCTGACATATACAGTGCTGGGGAGAGCGAAGACCACCGCACTACACCGGAACCCCTCCACCTGACATATACAGTGCTGGGGAGAGTGAAGACCATCACACTACACCGGAGCCCCTCCACCTGACATATACAGTGCTGGGGAGAGTGAAGACCACCGCACTACACCGGAACCCCTCCACCTGACAAATACAGTGCTGGCGAGAGCGAAGACCACCGCACTACACCAGAACCCCTCCACCTGACAAATACAGTGCTGGCGAGAGCGAAGACCACCGCACTACACCGGAACCCCTCCACCTGACATATACAGTGCTGGGGAGAGTGAAGACCACCGCACTACACCGGAACCCCTCCACCTGACACATACAGTGCTGGGGAGAGCGAAGACCATCACAAAACACTGGAGTCCCCCTCTATATATATATATATCCCTCCACCTGACACATACAGTGCTGGGGAGCAAACCTCAGACCCTCCAGACCTGAACCCCATTGAAAACCTCTGGAATGTAATCAAGAGGAAGATGGATAGTCGCAAGCCATCAAACAATGAAGAACTGCTTATATTTCTGCACCATGAGTGGCATAAGGTCACCCAAAAACCGTGTGAAGACTGGAGGAAAGCGACGCAGGGAAGCCGGGATTACACATCATGGTTATTCCACAGAATACTGATTTCTGACTCCTCCCGAGGTGACACATAAGGCTGTGCCCACAGGACTCTGTACACACAGATACATCCCAGGTACGGCCGCAGGTTTCCAGTGACATAGAGCCGGCTCTATCGCCATACTGGAGGGGCGGGGCTTACACACAACTCCACAGGAATAAAGAGCAAAATCAGAAAAACTGATCATTGTGTCTCTGAATTGTTACCAGAACTGTAAAAATAACCCCTCCCCCACAGGTGACCCCCCCAATATACATATAACCCCTCCCCACAGGTGACCCCCCCAATATACATATAACCCCTCCCCCACAGGTGACCCCCCAATATACATATAACCCCTCCCCCACAGGTGACCCCCCCAATATACATATAACCCCTCCCCACAGGTGACCCCCCCCAATATACATATAACCCCTCCCCCACAGGTGACCCCCCAATATACATATAACCCCTCCCCACAGGTGACCGCCCAATATACATATAACCCCTCCCCCACAGGTGACCGCCCAATATACATATAACCCCCCCCCCACAGTTGACCCCCCCCAATATACATATAACCCCTCCCCCACAGGTGACCCCCCAATATACATATAACCCCTCCCCACAGGTGACCCCCCAATATACATATAACCCCTCCCCACAGGTGACCGCCCAATATACATATAACCCCTCCCCCACAGGTGACCGCCCAATATACATATAACCCCTCCCCCACAGGTGACCGCCCAATATACATATAATCCCTCCCCCACAGGTGACCCCCCCAATATACATATAACCCCTCCCCCACAGGTGACCCCCCCCAATATACATATAACCCCTCCCCCACAGGTGACCCCCCCAATATACATATAACCCCTCCCCACAGGTGACCCCCCAATATACATATAACCCCTCCCCACAGGTGACCGCCCAATATACATATAACCCCTCCCCCACAGGTGACCGCCCAATATACATATAACCCCTCCCCCACAGGTGACCCCCCAATATACATATAACCCCTCCCCCACAGGTGACCCCCCCCAATATACATATAACCCCTCCCCCACAGGTGACCCCCCCAATATACATATAACCCCTCCCCCACAGGTGACCGCCTAATATACATATAACCCCTCCCCCACAGGTGACCGCCTAATATACATATAACCCCTCCCCCACAGGTGACCCCCCCAATATACATATAACCCCTCCCCCGCAGGTGACCCCCCCAATATACATATAACCCCTCCCCCACAGGTGACCCCCCCAATATACATATAACCCCTCCCCCACAGGTGACCACCTAATAAACATATAACCCCTCCCCCACAGGTGACCCCCCCCAATATACATATAACCCCTCCCCCACAGGTGACCCCCCCAATATACATATAACCCCTCCCCCGCAGGTGACCGCCCAATATACATATAACCCCTCCCCCGCAGGTGACCCCACCAATATACATACAACCCCTCCCCTGCAGGTGACTCCCCCAATATACATATAACCCCTCCCCCACAGGTGACCCCCCCAATATACATATAACCCCTCCCCCGCAGGTGACCCCCCCAATATACACATAACCCTTCCCCCGCAGGTGACCCCCCCAATATACACATAACCCCTCCCCCGCAGGTGACCCCCCTATATACATATAACCCCTCCCCCGCAGGTGACCGCCCAATATACATATAACCCCTCCCCCGCAGGTGACCGCCCAATATACAAATAAGCCCTCCCCCGCAGGTGACCGCCCCAATATACATATAACCCCTCCCCCACAGGTGACCGCCCCAATATACACATAACCCCTCCCCCGCAGGTGACCGCCCAATATACATATAACCCCTCCCCCGCAGGTGACCCCCCAATATACATATAACCCCTCCCCCGCAGGTGACCCCCCAATATACATATAACCCCTCCCCCGCAGGTGACCCCCCAATATACATATAACCCCTCCCCCGCAGGTGACCCCCCAATATACATATAACCCCTCCCCCGCAGGTGACCCCCCAATATACATATAACCCCTCCCCCGCAGGTGACCGCCCAATATACATATAACCCCTCCCCCACAGGTGACCCCCCCAATATACATATAACCCCTCCCCCGCAGGTGACCCCCCCCAATATACATATAACCCCTCCCCCGCAGGTGACCCCCCCCAATATACATATAACCCCTCCCCCGCAGGTGACCGCCCAATATACATATAACCCCTCCCCCGCAGATGACCGCCCAATATACATATAACCCCTCCCCCGCAGGTGACCGCCCCAATATCTATATATATATATAAAACCCCTCCCCCACAGGTGTGATCCCAAAATATACATATAACCCCTCCCCCACAGGTGACCCCCCCCAATATACATATAACCCCTCCCCCACAGGTGACCCCCCAATATACATATAACCCCTCCCCCACAGGTGACCCCCCCAATATACATATAACCCCTCCCCCACAGGTGACCCCCCAATATACATATAACCCCTCCCCCACAGGTGACCCCCCCAATATACATATAACCCCTCCCCCACAGGTGACCCCCAATATACATATAACCCCTCCCCCACAGGTGACCGCCTAATATACATATAACCCCTCCCCCACAGGTGACCGCCTAATATACATATAACCCCTCCCCCACAGGTGACCCCCCCAATATACATATAACCCCTCCCCCGCAGGTGACCCCCAATATACATATAACCCCTCCCCCACAGGTGACCCCCCCAATATACATATAACCCCTCCCCCACAGGTAACCGCCTAATAAACATATAACCCCTCCCCCACAGGTGACCCCCCAATATACATATAACCCCTCCCCCGCAGGTGACCGCCCAATATACATATAACCCCTCCCCCGCAGGTGACCCCACCAATATACATATAACCCCTCCCCTGCAGGTGACCCCCCAATATACATATAACCCCTCCCCCGCAGGTGACCCCCCCAATAAACATATAACCCCTCCCCCACAGGTGACCGCCTAATATACATATAACCCCTCCCCCACAGGTGACCCCCCCAATATACATATAACCCCTCCCCCACAGGTGACCCCCCAATATACATATAACCCCTCCCCCACAGGTGACTGCCCAATATACATATAACCCCTCCCCCACAGGTGACCCCCCCAATATACATATAACCCCTCCCCCACAGGTGACCCCCCCAATATACATATAACCCCTCCCCCCGAAGGTGACCCCCCCAATATACACATAACCCCTCCCCCACAGGTGACCGCCCAATATACATATAACCCCTCCCCCGCAGGTGACCCCCCCAATATACATATAACCCCTCCCCCGCAGGTGACCCCCCCAATATACATATAACCCCTCCCCCGCAGGTGACCGCCCCAATATACATATAACCCCTCCCCCACAGTTGACCGCCCAATATACATATAACCCCTCCCCCGCAGGTGACCGCCTAATATACATATAACCCCTCCCCCACAGGTGACCCCCCCAATATACATATAACCCCTCCCCCGCAGGTGACCCCCCAATATACATATAACCCCTCCCCCGCAGGTGACCGCCCAATATACATATAACCCCTCCCCCGCAGGTGACCCCCCAATATACATATAACCCCTCCCCCGCAGGTGACCCCCCAATATACATATAACCCCTCCCCCGCAGGTGACCGCCCCAATATACATATAACCCCTCCCCGCAGGTGACCCCCCAATATACATATAACCCCTCCCCCGCAGGTGACCCCCCAATATACATATAACCCCTCCCCCGCAGGTGACCGCCCCAATATACATATAACCCCTCCCCCGCAGGTGACCGCCCAATATACATATAACCCTCCCCCGCAGGTGACCGCCCAATATACATATAACCCCTCCCCCGCAGGTGACCGCCCAATATACATATAATCCCTCCCCCGCAGGTGACCGCCCAATATACATATAACCCCTCCCCCACAGGTGACCCCCCCAATATACATATAACCCCTCCCCCGCAGGTGACCCCACCAATATACATATAACCCCTCCCCCGCAGGTGACCCCCCAATATACATATAACCCCTCCCCGCCCCGCAGGTGACCGCCCAATATACATATAACCCCTCCCCCGCAGGTGACCCACCAATATACATATAACCCCTCCCCCACAGGTGACCCCCCCAATATACATATAACCCCTCCCCCGCAGGTGACCCCCAATATACATATAACCCCTCCCCCGCAGGTGACCCCCCAATATACATATAACCCCTCCCCCGCAGGTGACCCCCCCAATATACATATAACCCCTCCCCCGCAGGTGACCCCCCCCAATATACATATAACCCCTCCCCCGCAGGTGACCGCCCAATATACATATAACCCCTCCCCCGCAGATGACCGCCCAATATACATATAACCCCTCCCCCGCAGGTGACCGCCCCAATATCTATATATATATATAAAACCCCTCCCCCACAGGTGTGATCCCCCAATATACATATAACCCCTCCCCCCACAGGTGACCCCCCCAATATACATATAACCCCTCCCCCACAGGTGACCCCCCCAATATACATAAACCCTCCCCCACAGGTGACCCCCCCAATATACATATAACCCCTCCCCCACAGGTGACCCCCCAATATACATATAACCCCTCCCCCACAGGTGACCCCCCCAATATACATATAACCCCTCCCCACAGGTGACCCCCAATATACATATAACCCCTCCCCCACAGGTGACCGCCTAATATACATATAACCCCTCCCCCACAGGTGACCGCCTAATATACATATAACCCCTCCCCCACAGGTGACCCCCCCAATATACATATAACCCCTCCCCCGCAGGTGACCCCCAATATACATATAACCCCTCCCCCACAGGTGACCCCCCCAATATACATATAACCCCTCCCCCCACAGGTAACCGCCTAATAAACATATAACCCCTCCCCCCACAGGTGACCCCCCAATATACATATAACCCCTCCCCCGCAGGTGACCGCCCAATATACATATAACCCCTCCCCCGCAGGTGACCCCACCAATATACATATAACCCCTCCCCTGCAGGTGACCCCCCAATATACATATAACCCCTCCCCCGCAGGTGACCCCCCCAATAAACATATAACCCCTCCCCCACAGGTGACCGCCTAATATACATATAACCCCTCCCCCACAGGTGACCCCCCCAATATACATATACCCCTCCCCCACAGGTGACCCCCCAATATACATATAACCCCTCCCCCACAGGTGACTGCCCAATATACATATAACCCCTCCCCCCACAGGTGACCCCCCCAATATACATATAACCCCTCCCCCACAGGTGACCCCCCAATATACATATAACCCCTCCCCCGCAGGTGACCCCCCCCAATATACACATAACCCCTCCCCCACAGGTGACCGCCCAATATACATATAACCCCTCCCCCGCAGGTGACCCCCCCAATATACATATAACCCCTCCCCCGCAGGTGACCCCCCCAATATACATATAACCCCTCCCCCGCAGGTGACCGCCCCAATATACATATAACCCCTCCCCCACAGGTGACCGCCCAATATACATATAACCCCTCCCCCGCAGGTGACCGCCTAATATACATATAACCCCTCCCCCACAGGTGACCCCCCCCAATATACATATAACCCCTCCCCCGCAGGTGACCCCCCAATATACATATAACCCCTCCCCCGCAGGTGACCGCCCAATATACATATAACCCCTCCCCCGCAGGTGACCCCCCAATATACATATAACCCCTCCCCCGCAGGTGACCCACCAATATACATATAACCCCTCCCCCGCAGGTGACCGCCCCAATATACATATAAACCCCTCCCCCGCAGGTGACCGCCCAATATACATATAATCCCCTCCCCCGCAGGTGACCGCCCAATATACATATAACCCCTCCCCCGCAGGTGACCGCCCAATATACATATAATCCCTCCCCCGCAGGTGACCGCCCCAATATACATATAACCCCTCCCCCCACAGGTGACCCCCCAATATACATATAACCCCTCCCCCGCAGGTGACCCACCAATATACATATAACCCCTCCCCCGCAGGTGACCCCCCCAATATACATATAACCCCTCCCCCGCAGGTGACCGCCCAATATACATATAACCCCTCCCCCGCAGGTGACCCACCAATATACATATAACCCCCTCCCCCACAGGTGACCCCCCCAATATACATATAACCCCTCCCCCGCAGGTGACCCCCCAATATACATATAACCCCTCCCCCGCAGGTGACCCCCCAATATACATATAACCCCTCCCCCGCAGGTGACCCCCCAATATACATATAACCCCTGCCCCGCAGGTGACCCCCCCCCAATATACATATAACCCCTCCCCCGCAGGTGACCGCCCAATATACATATAACCCCTCCCCCGCAGATGACCGCCCAATATACATATAACCCCTCCCCCGCAGGTGACCGCCCCAATATCTATATATATATATAAAACCCCTCCCCCACAGGTGTGATCCCCCAATATACATATAACCCCTCCCCCACAGGTGACCCCCCCCAATATACATATAACCCCTCCCCCACAGGTGACCCCCCCAATATACATATAACCCCTCCCCCACAGGTGACCCCCCCAATATACATATAACCCCTCCCCCACAGGTGACCCCCCAATATACATATAACCCCTCCCCCACAGGTGACCCCCCCAATATACATATAACCCCTCCCCCACAGGTGACCCCCAATATACATATAACCCCTCCCCCACAGGTGACCGCCTAATATACATATAACCCCTCCCCCACAGGTGACCGCCTAATATACATATAACCCCTCCCCCACAGGTGACCCCCCCAATATACATATAACCCCTCCCCCGCAGGTGACCCCCAATATACATATAACCCCTCCCCCACAGGTGACCCCCCCAATATACATATAACCCCTCCCCCACAGGTAACCGCCTAATAAACATATAACCCCTCCCCCACAGGTGACCCCCCAATATACATATAACCCCTCCCCCGCAGGTGACCGCCCAATATACATATAACCCCTCCCCCGCAGGTGACCCCACCAATATACATATAACCCCTCCCCTGCAGGTGACCCCCCAATATACATATAACCCCTCCCCCGCAGGTGACCCCCCCAATAAACATATAACCCCTCCCCCACAGGTGACCGCCTAATATACATATAACCCCTCCCCCACAGGTGACCCCCCCAATATACATATAACCCCTCCCCCACAGGTGACCCCCCAATATACATATAACCCCTCCCCCACAGGTGACTGCCCAATATACATATAACCCCTCCCCCACAGGTGACCCCCCCCAATATACATATAACCCCTCCCCCACAGGTGACCCCCCCAATATACATATAACCCCTCCCCCGCAGGTGACCCCCCCAATATACACATAACCCCTCCCCCACAGGTGACCGCCCAATATACATATAACCCCTCCCCCGCAGGTGACCCCCCCCAATATACATATAACCCCTCCCCCGCAGGTGACCCCCCCAATATACATATAACCCCTCCCCCGCAGGTGACCGCCCCAATATACATATAACCCCTCCCCCACAGGTGACCGCCCAATATACATATAACCCCTCCCCCGCAGGTGACCGCCTAATATACATATAACCCCTCCCCCACAAGGTGACCCCCCCCAATATACATATAACCCCTCCCCCGCAGGTGACCCCCCAATATACATATAACCCCTCCCCCGCAGGTGACCGCCCCAATATACATATAACCCCTCCCCCGCAGGTGACCCCCCAATATACATATAACCCCTCCCCCGCAGGTGACCCACCAATATACATATAACCCCTCCCCCGCAGGTGACCGCCCCAATATACATATAACCCCTCCCCCGCAGGTGACCGCCCAATATACATATAATCCCTCCCCCGCAGGTGACCGCCCAATATACATATAACCCCTCCCCCGCAGGTGACCGCCCAATATACATATAATCCCTCCCCCGCAGGTGACCGCCCAATATACATATAACCCCTCCCCCACAGGTGACCCCCCAATATACATATAACCCCTCCCCCGCAGGTGACCCACCAATATACATATAACCACCTCCCCCGCAGGTGACCCCCCAATATACATATAACCCCTCCCCCGCAGGTGACCGCCCAATATACATATAACCCCTCCCCCGCAGGTGACCCACCAATATACATATAACCCCTCCCCCACAGGTGACCCCCCAATATACATATAACCCCTCCCCCGCAGGTGACCCCCCAATATACATATAACCCCTCCCCCGCAGGTGACCCCCCAATATACATATAACCCCTCCCCGCAGGTGACCCCCCAATATACATATAACCCCTGCCCCGCAGGTGACCCCCCAATATACATATAACCCCTCCCCCACAGGTGACCGCCCAATATACATATAACCCCTCCCCCGCAGGTGACCGCCCCAATATACATATAACCCCTCCCCCGCAGGTGAACCGCCCCAATATACATATAACCCCTCCCCCGCAGGTGACCCCCCAATATACATATAACCCCTCCCCCGCAGGGTGACCCCCCCAATATACATATAACCCCTCCCCCACAGGTGACCGCCCCAATATACATATAACCCCTCCCCCCGCAGGTGACCG